>NC_082394.1:19620758-19980758 GCF_031168955.1 Gadus macrocephalus | reverse complement strand
GCGTTCCCATGAAGCTTTCCTGCCCTGTGTTCCACTGTAAACTTCAAGTCCTGCAGGTGTAAAAACCAACGGTTATTCTGTCATTCTTATCCTTGTTATGGGCCATTCAATGGAGCATGGTCAGTTACCATTTCAAACTCACGCCCTAGCGTAATTTTTCAATGGTCCATTTAACTGCCAAGCATTCTTTTTCTATGGTTGCATAGTTTTTCTCATGTGGCTGTAGTTTACGGCTGACAAAGGTTACCAGGTATTCCATGCCGTAATGTATTTGGGACAGGACTGCCCCAAGTCCTACCTCTGATGCTTCTGTCTGTAGCACAAACCTCCTGCTGAAGTCAGGTGTTTGCAACGCCATCTCGCTGCATAGGGCCATCATCAGATGATTGAAGGCCAGCTCGGTCTTGTCCGTCCACTTCACCCGTTTGGGTGCACTTTTGCTTGTCAGCTCATGAAGGGGGGCAGCTATGGAGGCAAAGTTCGGAATGAACTGTCGATAATATCCCATTAACCCTAGGAAGGTCCCCAACAGTCGTTTCGTCTGGGGTTGGGGCCAGGTTGCTATGGCATCCACTTTCTTCTCTTGGGGTTTCACATTTCCTCGTCCCACAGTGTACCCAAGGTAGTTCGGCTCCTCCAGGGCCAGGGAACACTTCACAGGGTTGGCTGTCAGCACTGCTTCCCGCAAGGCCTGGATGACAGTTTCTAGGTGCCGGAGGTGGATATCCCATGACGTGCTATGGATAATGATGTCATCGAGGTAAGCTGCTGCATAGTCCAGATGTGGCCGAAGCACCCTGTCCATGAGCCTCTGGAAAGTTGCTGGGGCCCGATGAAGACCAAATGGGAGGACCCGGTATTGGAAGGCCACGTCTGGTGTCGAGAACGCCGTCTTTGGCTTTGCTTGTGGCGTTAGTGGCACTTGCCAACACCCCTTGGTTAAGTCTAGTGTGGAGATGAACTGGGCAGGTACTAACCTTTCGACCACTTCATCCACATGGGGCATAGGATAAGTGTCGAATAGAGAGATCTCGTTAAGTTTTCTATAGTCATTGCAGAACCTAATGCTACCATCGGGCTTCCCAACACTATAGGACTGGACCAGGCACTTTCCTTCGGCCAACCTGTCATATCCGGTAATTCACTGGTCCCACTTGTTCCATTAACTCATAAGGCCCTTGCCATTTAGCTAAAAATTGCAGCCATTCGTGGGGACCAAGACCATGACTTTTTGTCCTGGTTCGAACTCTCTCACCTGGGCTCCTCGATTGTACACCTGTGCCTGTTGTGCCTGGGCTTGCTGCATGTGTTCACGAACCAAGGGCCAAACCTGGGTCATTCTGTGGTGCATCCGCTCCATGTGCTCCACGACACTGCGCTGGGGGGATGGCTGCTGCTCCCAGGCTTCCTTGTCCACATCCAGCATGCCCCGGGGCCTCCGTCCGCACAGCACTTCGAATGGTGAATCCTGTGGAACTTGTGGACTTCACGTATGGAGAAAAGAACACGAGGTAGCAGATGATCCCAATTCTTACCATCCACATCTACAACTTTATGCAGCATGTGCTTTAGGGTCTGATTGAACCTTTCTACGAGTCCATCTGTCTGAGGATCAAGGTCAAGGTTCAACTTTATTGTCCCCGTGGGGAAATTTGTCTTGGGCAAAGCGCATCATTGCTTTCCTAACATACACAGAGTACAACAGAACAAAAACATAACCACAGACACAAACACAACCAGAAAAACCAACTTTAACATCGAGAACATGGAGCTTGATAGACTTAAATTGCACCTTGCTGTATAGCATAGAAATCTACAGTATGGGGATAAAGTGCTAATTTTTATTGCACTAGAACGTATAGAGAGAGTGCTATGTGCTAAAGTGCTTAGTTCTAAAGTGCTATGTGCTAAAGTGCTAACCTATTTATTGCACATTATTCTATTGCACATTGTTCGTCAGCTTAATGGAGGCTGGGACAAATGATAATTTAAGGCGGTTAGATTTGCATAGCGGCACACAGTCTTCTCCCTGATGGCAGGGTTTCATATTCAGGGAAGAGTGGGTGTTGGGAGTTGGAAATTATTTTCTTTGCTTTTTTCCTGCCTGCTCATAGATGCTCTGTATAGGCTCATATTCTTTCCTCCCTACGATTTTCATTGCTGTTTTGTGTATGCCGGCCAGTTTGCTTTTTAGTTTAACGGTTAGGTTGCCAAACCATGAGGTGATCCCATATCTAATGATGCTCTCTACAATGGCACGGTAGAAAATCATCATGATGTGGCTGCTTGCGCCGTACAATCTTAATGCCCCGTTTATACCATCCCGCTAATGGCCGCTAATGGCCGATGGACCACCGATGTGGAAGTCGGGGTGATTCGGGTGACATCAGGCTAAAAATTTATGATCGGGTCAATTTATCGGGGTAGCATTTACACATACCCGATGTTATAATGATAACATAACGATTTATGCCAGGGAAGACACCCGAAGTGCGTTTGGCGTCATTTGACGTCATTTGGCGTCATTTCGGTAGAAGGCAAAGGGGAGACTGGTTTAGACTGATATTTATTTATATATTTATTTATATTACAATAGCGATTTTATAATAATAGAACGCCAGTTCTAAATGGGCGAAGTACCCCTGTAATTATAAAAGTAGGACATCCATCCATCACCCCCTATTTATACCCAAGTGGCAGATTGAGGGTCTTCCTTAACGCAATCTGGTCACTCACAATCGTTATTTGTCAAGGGTTCTCGAGGGTCTTTCGTGTGTTGAGGTTGCCGATATAAAGACGATAAAACACGATAAAGCGCGGAAGATTAACGAATATAGCCGATGTGCCCAGGAAAATTCCCGAACGACTTGCGATGTCTTACGTTATACTCCCGTTCTATTCCCGATTATAGCCGATTAGCCCATAGCAACACCTGGTAACCGATTCTACCCCGATAGACCCAAAATTAACAAACATGTTCGTTCTTTGCCGATGTTGCCCGATGTTGCCCGATCATTGAGCATTTCTTCCCGTTTCTTCCCGTTGTCTAAAGATGTTCCCGGGAAGAGTAACGGTGTTTCCCAATGCAACCACGCTATTTGCCGATGTTATAACGATAGCTGCTGATTAAGCCATCGGGCACCATCGGGGCCCACTATCGGGTAGGTGTAAACCCCCCATAATCTTCGCAAAAAATATAGCCTCTGTTGCAGTCTATTACACAGGTTGTCAATATGTGTCTTCCAGCAGAGTAGATTATCAATATGAACCCCTAAATACTTATATGAGGATACGTGGGTGATTTCCTGATTTTTGATGACCACTGGCTCATGGTCAGTCACTTGCCTCAGATCCAAAACCATTTCCTGTGTTTTGTTCACATTTAGTATAAGATTGTTGGTGTCACACCACTTAATAAATAGGTCTATCTCATCCTGGTACACAGAGGGGTCCATATCCTTGTGTAGAAGGCTCAAGAGCACGGTATCGTCCTCAAATTTCACCATATAGTTGTTAGGGTGCACAGTCCTACAATCATTGGTGTACAATGTAAACATTGTTGGTGATACAACGCAATCCTGTGGGACTCCTGTGTTGCAGTGTTTTGGTGTCTGACAGTGTTCTGTTGACCTTCCCTTGCTGTGTTCTATTTGTTAAAAAAAAGAGTAAAACCATTTGATCAAGGGGGTGTTTACACTTATGACTTTGAGCTTCTCTAAGAGTATGTGAATTTGCTCTATTAAAAGCTGAGCTGAAATCAACAAATACAATTCTAGCATAAGCTTTTGTGTTCTCAAGGTGCTTGGAAATAAAGTGCAAGGTGCAAAGGATTGCATCATCAGTACTGCATTCCTGCCTATACGCAAACTGGTACTTGTCTAATTTTGGCTTGACATCCTTCATGAGCAGTGACACAACAAATTTTTCAAAACATTTCATAACAATCGAAGTGAGAGCTACGGGACGGAAATCATTGTTTACTGTGGCACAGGGCTTTTTAGGCACTGGAGTTATAATTGACTCTTTCCACAGAGCTGGAACTGTGTGAATGTTAAGTGACTGTTGGAATATTGGACACAATGTCGTTGTTAGTTCCTCTGCACAGCTTTTGAGCAAAAAAGCTGGCATGCCGTCAGGGCCTGCGGCCTTGCCCGTACGTACTCTACTAAAGAGATGGCGGATGCTGGTGGGATCGACTTCCAGGCAGCAGGTGTCAACAGTGTCTGGCAGGGACACACTCCTGAGAGAAGTTTTCACGGTCGAATCTCAGGTAAAAGTCATTCAGCTCGTTTGATTTTTGGTGCTCGTCCATGGTGATTATTTCTTTCTTTGCAGGGTTCATATTAGTGACTGATTTCATTGTGTCCCAAAGTCATTTTTTATTTGACATTTGGAGGTTATGTTGTTTGCCTATGTTGTTCTCTTGCATTAGTGAGAAGTTGTTTGAGTTCTTTTTGGACAACTGACAGCCCTGCTCTGTCATTACTTCTAAAGGCCTGCTTTTTCCTATTTATACAGTCTTTTATTTATTTTGTTACATAGGGTTTTTTATTGGGGTAGACTACAACGTTTTTCTTGGGCACCACATTGCCAACACAAAACTCTATGTAGTCTGTTATAGTTACAGTAGCCTCATCCAGTTCTAGTGCATGGAACAGGGACCAATCTGTGCACATGAAACACCCCTTTAATGTCTCAATTGCGTCGTCTGACCCCACATTAACCGTCTTATGTTCAGGTTTGCTTGATTTGAAAAGAGATTTTTATGCGGATATTAGATGTATGGTGTTTTGATCTGAGTTGGAAAGGGGGGGCTTTGGTTTTACGGAGTATCCCCCCTTTATATTGCCATAACATTTATCTAGAATCGTTATTTCTTGTGTCACATTTTACAATCTGTTTACAATGGTTAAAGTCACCCAAAAAGAAACCAGGAGCTCCGGGTGTGCGCTGCAGCTGTTCGTGTGCACACTCTGCTATGTACGCAGCAGCTCTGCCTTCATTCAGCCCCCTGCTGGGCGACATACTCCTTGGCGTTGTGACCCTACCGTAGTCTTTCTGAGCTTCCCCAGTCAAGAAGGGCAATAGGTTGTTCGCACATGCTGCTCTTGGCCAGTTCTCCCTTGCTGCAGTCCTTTCAAACAAGGCAATATACGTCTCTATGTCATCATCCAGCGTCTGTTTGGCCAGCACATCTCGTAGTCGTCGCTCTTGTCTTCCGCTTACTCTGCACAACTCAGCTCAGCTACAATCATTCTCCTCTTCGTTCGGACGTGCTCTATCCCTATCGGTTTACCCACTGATAGCGAGGACTCAGACTGCCCGCATCCTCCACCATAAGTGGGCAAAAAAGGTGAAATCAAACTTATGACATTTATTTATAAAGGTGCGGGGAAAAGGGAGGGGAGAAATGGCAACTCAAATCTTCACCAGGTCGGCGGTTGATGTCAGGGTGCTCTGTCTGGCTCTTCCTGTTATGGGGGGCAGAGAGAGAGAGAGAGTCAGGCCAAGCTTAGTGGGGTCTGTGGTCCCTGCCACTGACCCCTTCACCCTGGCTGGGCTCTTGGTTCCTCTTGGGAGTTTTAGGGGTTCCTCTCCAGCCGCAGGCCTTCTCTCTCGTATTAGCATGACACAATTTACACAAATCAAAGTAACAATCCTTCGGTCCACTTGGACGTAATTTCATTTGGGTTCAGGGTTCAGTTGGGTCAAGAGGGTTGGCCACAGGCCTCTTACCACGAGACTGGCCTAGAGTGTGTGTGGCTCCTCCAGCCAGTCTGTCTTCAGCTTGTTCTGGTGGGGTTAAAAGGCCTCCTGATTGCAGGGCTAACTCAGCACACCTGAGTGGTAAGCTGAGACACCTGAGTGGGGCGGGGTCTCTATGACAAAGCTTTTAGAGTAGTACCTCCCATCCTACACCACACCTCTTGGCTGCCTTTGCCTGCCTTTGCCTACCATGTGGCCCTGTGGGGCACTGCTCAGCGGCTGGGCCACCACAACATTCGATGTGCCCTTGTAAGGGAGTTATGATGTAATTTAAGAAAGTACAGTGAGTGTTTGTTTTCGCATGTAGTTTAAAATGTTAAAAAATATATATATTTAGTAGTTTCAGAGAAGCAAGACATGTTCCAGCCATACACAGATTTAAATATACCATAATCAATCAAATCACCCTGCGTTATTAAATTATAGCTCTTTCACCTCGGTCCAAATCAGCTTCAAACCAACCAGCAGGAAACACAGAGTTGGCTTGCCTGAGGGGTGTATGAGTATATGTATGTGTGGTGTGTGTGTATGTGTGTGTATGTGGTGTGTGTGTGTGTGTGTGTGTGTGTGTGTGTGTGTGTGTGTGTGTGTGTGTGTGTGTGTGTGTGTGTGTGTGTGTGTGTTTGTGTATGTGTGTGTGTGTGTGTGTGTGTGTGTGTGTGTGTGTGTGTGTGTGTGTGTGTGTGTGTGTGTGTATGTATGGTTGGTGTGTGTGTGTGTGTCTGTGGGGGGGTGTTTGTGTGTGTTTCTTTGTGTGTGTGTCTGTGGCGAGTTCAGGATGAACTCGCCAACTGTAAACAAAGGCAAAGGAAAATGTTGATGCTGTTTTACTGCGACGCCTAAAGGAAGACACACATTCAGTGATAGATTGCTTAGTCGCTCACCGAAATCTCTTAGGGAGAGAAATCGGTGAGTCAGCACAGTGAGAGGCAGGACAGGTTTAAGACACAAATTGCATTCCACGCACTCCTCCCCTTCCCACCTCTCCTGCCCTCCCTTCCCCCCCTCCTCCTCCCCTCCTCCAGTCCCCTCCCCTCCTCCTCCACCCCTCCTCTCCTCCCCTCCCCTCCCTTCCCTTCCCCTCCTCTCCTCTCCTCCCGTTCTCTCGTCCCCTCCTCTCGCCCCCTCCTTTCCCTTCCCTTCCTTTCCTCCTCTCCTCCTCCCCTTCTCTCCTCTCCTCCTCCTCCTCTCCTTCCATCCCATTCTCTCCTCCTCCATTATCTCTTTCTCCTTTACACGCATTATGCTGACAAGATGGCAAAATTTGTTGACATGATTCAAAGGGTTTGGGAGTGAGTGACCACTTCGGTTTTGATAAATAGGGTAAATTCCCTTTGAAATAATAATTCTGCGACATTCGATGGAGATGTAAAGATTGGTCATTCCCTATTGACTGCACACCTCACTCATTAGAGTGTGACGTGGGATTTGATAGCCGCTTGCACTTCCTATGTGCTATGAAAGTCCACTTTTTCAGAAACCTTTAGGACTGTCACCAGTGCTAAAATGGGGGTTTACTCCCCGTTTAAACCTGCACTGTGTCACTTTCCTACTCACCTATCAGCTTATTATAAAATACCCAAACCAGAAAGCTAAAAGAATGAAACACCTATAGTCAATCCATCCAGGGAATTCTTTCTCGCCATGCCTCAGTTACACTTTTATCAACCGATCGTGTCTAGACTGGCTAATGAGCCAGACCAGACCTCACCAGGATGGATTCTATACAGTCCCATCTGACGCTTCAATCATAACAGTCTAAAGAGGCCTAAATGGATTTATTCTTGTCCCCCCATATGGGAAATTACAATCAACCACTAGACACTGCTTGTGGGTGAAGGAACACAGTGCAAGTGTCACCATGGTTCTCATCATCTCTTACGTACCTCCACCCCGGTCCACAGCCTGGTGCTGCCATCATCTCTAAGCTACCTCCACCTGGTCCACAGCCTGGTGCTGTCATCATCTCTAAGGTACCTACCCTGGTCAACAGCCTGGTGCTGTCCTCATCTCTAACGTACCTACCCCGGTCCACAGCCCTGTGTCTGGTGTTTGGCTGCATCATCTTCCCGGACGGCTGGGATGCGGAGGTGATCCGGGACATGTGTGGCGAGGACTCTGGGAAGTATGCGCTGGGGAACTGCTCGGTGCGCTGGTCCTACATCCTGGCCATCATCGGCATCCTGGACGGCCTCATCCTCTCCTTCCTGGCCTTCGTGTTGGGGAACCGGCAGGACAGGCTCCTTCTGGAGGAACTCAGGATGGCCAGCAGAGGTGATGGGACTGTCTGGCTTTCTGTCTAGCTCCTTATCTCTGTATCTATGGATGTATCTTGCTGGCTGTCTGTCTGTCTATTTAGATATATTTATATCCGTCTCTCTACCTCTGTATATGTATCTTTCTGTCTGTCTGCTTCTCTGTCTGTCTGTCTATCTTTGTATCGATGTATGGATCTGTCTGTCTGTATGACTCTATCTCTGTATCTATGTATGTATCTTTATGTCTGTCTGTCTCTCTATCTATGTATGTATTTCTGTCTGTCTGTCCGTCTGCCTGTCTCTCTATCTCTGTATCTATGTAGGTATCTTTCTGTCTGTATCTCTTTCTGTCCGTCTCTATCTCTCTGGAGTCTGTATCTGTATCTATGTATGTATCTTTCTTTCTGTCTGTCTGTATGTCTGTCTGTCTGTCGGTCTGTCTCTCTATATCTGTATCTATGTATGTATTTCTGTCTGTCTATCCATTTGCAATGATTGAACAGGGGAAAGATAGTCTGATGACTGAGACCAATCTCATTCTGTCTCCACAGATTTTGCAGTGTCGAGGGTGAGTTTTCATTGTTGTCGGGTTCTATGTTGCATGGTCTCCTAGTTAAGCTTGTTGTGTGTGTGTGTGTGTGTGTGTGTGTGTGTGTGTGTGTGTGTGTGTGTGTGTGTGTGTGTGTGTGTGTGTGTGTGTGTGTGTGTGTGTGTGTGTGTGTGTGTGTTATAATCAAGTCTATGAATGTTTTATCGCTGACCTACGTTATTGCTAACATACTCTTCAGAATCATAATTATTGATTAACACTATTCGTCATGCATTCTTGCTATCACTTTTAAATTATTTCTATGTATGTCCATTATGAATGCTGTAATCAATTCAAGTGTTCAATTACCTGTATGCTCAAATACATGTAGTTTAGGTCATTTAAGCCCCTTTTACATCAGCCAAGTTATGACTAACCCTGACCCCATCAGCTGGACATGGAAAAATGTCAAATTAATCTCAGGAAGTAAGAGGCAGAGGTTGAAGCATGTTAAATGAAAATTCTGCAGCGCTGCACTTCTATAAAGAAAGGTCCACCCAGAACAGAGAGAAGCTGTCGTTCTGAAGAATTAGTTCCACTGAGGACTCTGCACAAAGCAGGCCCCTGGGCCTCTCCTGTGTGTGTGCGTGTGTGTGTTTGTGTGTGTGTGCATGCATTAATGCGTGCGTGTGTGTAGGCGTGCATATACTCTTTTTGTTTGCAGCAGTGTGTATGTGTTTGCTTATGTTTAAGAGCTTTTGCTTTATTTTGCAGGAGCATGTGTGTGTCTGTGTGTATGTGTGTGTGCGTGTGTGCTTGCAATTGTGCCCAGTGTAAGAGTGAAAGACGAACATCTAGCCAATTGCCTAGCTGATGGGGTAAAAGATAAGGAAAGAATACAAATCAAATAATACAAACTAATGTGTGTTGTTGCCCAAATGAATATACGTCGTTGCATTTGACAAACATGCATAAAACGTCTTGCACAAACAGAGCAAGACTACGTGAAGAGAAAGCTGAGACTGTTTCTCTGGATGAGATGAGTGCAAGAGTCTGATAGAAACAAGGCAGCTCTCTGAAATGTTTGTTAGGGTTAGGATTAACCCTAGGGTTAACTTGTGTGTTTGTGCTAAGGTTAACCCCAGTGGCGCTGGAATGATTTCAGTGGTGGGGGGGCCAAATGCGCATGCATGTGTCGAACAGCGCGTGACACCTCCTCAGCCTATGATATCTCAATCAGTCCATTTCCCGGGTCCGTTACCCGGGCCTAATTAATAGCCTACATTTTTGACTAGCTAAAGCTGCAGGCTTGGTATTGAAAATAAAAAACTAAGAGGGGCGGTGACAAACATGCAGGTGGTGAGATTTTTGGCATTGACAGTCTGAGATGATCAGTGTGATCATGACGAGAGGGAATTCCCTGACCTAAGTGCCGTGGTGGTTCCAGCTGCGAGAATATTTTTACCGATGAATGATTCTAGAACTAGTTTTGACTAGCCTTCGTAATCATCGGGGAAAACCCACTTGCAATAGGACGAAAAAATGTTTGGTGTCTCGGGCGTAATATACCGACACAAACATATAATTCCTGTTATTTTGTTAGTTGGACTGGAATTAAGTGAAAGAAATCATCCTATTCTGTTCTTGATGCTTGTGACTGTCTCAGTCCGTAGGCTACTAAAACCTAGAGACATCAGACGATTAGGCAAGCTGCTCCTCAAAATGTAACGTAGGATAAAGGGTAGACTATATCCACTTCATGCGTTTTGAGGTCTCCTATCTGAGCTGACAGCTGAAGCTGCGGTGGGTCGGATTCTCCAACACGTTTTCTAATTGAATTACCTCTAGTCCTATTCATCCCCAAATTGCAATGCGACATGCCTGCCGCCACCTAGTCTGACCTAGATGGAATTAATGTTGCCAGAAGAAATAGCTTTACAATCAATTGTCAGTCATAGCTGTGTTTTGGGCGTAACATGCATTAAACCAACATCTCCCATCTCTACCTGGCTCAATTAACTTAACGAGTCGGTAGCCTATTTTAGGGTACGTTCTCCGCAGAGCAGATAGGCTACATGGTGAAATGATTGAAGCACAAAGGACCCAGCCTCCCTCACTTGAGCTTTACCCAAATAATTTAAGCTTTCGTAGCCTCCAAAACTAAGTACTTTGCTTAGAAGGCTGGTCTAAAGCCAGATGCTCTTTTTTTGTTGATGCATGATGACAGCTCGCCCACAGCAGCCCTTATCAGTTCGGAAAGTTTACCCTTTCCACGTGTGATTTGACTAGTGTCAAAAATTTGATTTTTTTTTTTTTTTCACTTTTGTAGTCCTATGTTCTCTGCAGGTTTCTGCTAGTCTGTGGCCAAACAATTTTCTGATAAACACCATTTGCCAGTCACAAATAAAAGTCTTCCCGTCCGCGCATCATCCGTTCCCTATAGTGCACTCGCTCTACTAGCCCCACTATACCACCTCCAGCAGGCCAGTTAAAATATTAGGCCAAAACATTTCTAAGAAACTAAATATTTCATCAACACAAAAATAATATATATATATTTACTTTTTTCACGAAAAGTGGGTTGGTCATTGGATTCGCAGCCTCATAAATTCCAGCACCCCTGGTTAACCCAACCCCTAACCCTAATCCTGTGCATTGGGCTGTAAGACTTGACTCTAGGTTTTTCCATGTATAACTCTATGGAAATGAAGCGCATGGGCTTGTACTAACATTGGTTCACAAAACTAACCAAAAAAGATTTACAGAAAGATTTTCTCAAAATGTAGGGTTGAAGTACAAATATCTTGTAATTTTAATGAAACGACATAATAATAAAATATGAATATACCGGTACTTGATTAAAAAATGATGGTTCCTACCATCAATTTGGATGGTTTCATTTAAGAACTGGTCCGAGCACTTTGTAGGAAACTCCAACAAACCCCAATATTCCAGACATGGGGGACTCGAGTCACATGACTTGACTCGAGTCAGACTCGAGTCGAAAATTTTAGGACTTGAGACTTGCTTGACTAACGCCCCGTGCCCACTACCTCCGTCCGTTGACTGATCCCCATTGACTTTGAATGGGGACGGACGCGCAATGCATTGTGGATCCGTCCGTCCCGTTGGAGCCTTCGGCTCCGTCAGAAAGTTGAAAAATGTTCAACTTTTTCGGCAGCGACGGATCCGTCATCCAATCAGATCACGTATGCAAATTTAAGCCCTGTGACGCGACTCGGGCTCTGACGATACTGGAAAGCGGGAAAGCGGGTCATCTTGCATCGCAACAAGCAGGAAGAAGCGGGAAGAACCCGGCGAAGCGATTTGATTGGCTGACGGATGCATCGGCAAAGACTACTCCCCCATCAGTCAGCCACGCCTTCCCACGTCCGTTGACTGACGGAGGTAGTGGGCATGTAGGGTAACGCCCCGTGCCCACTACCTCCGTCCGTTGACTGATCCCCATTGACTTTGAATGGGGACGGACGCGCAATGCATTGTGGATCCGTCCGTTCCGTTGGAGCCTTCGGCTCAGTCAAGAAGTTGAAAAATGTTCAACTTTTTTGGCAGCGACGGATCCGTCATCCAATCAGATCGCGTATGCAAATTTAAGCACTGTGACGCGACTCGGGCTCTGACGATACTGGAAAGCGGGAAAGCGGGTCATCTTGCATCGCAACAAGCAGGAAGTAGCGGGAAGAACCCGGCGAAGCGATTTGATTGGCTGACGTGATGTAGGGTAACCCTACATGCCCACTACCTCCGTCAGTCAACGGACGTGGGAAGGCGTGGCTGACTGATGGGGGAGTAGTCTTTGCAGATGCATCAGTCAGCCAATCAAATCGGTTTTGCCGGGTTCTTCCCAGTTCTTCCTGCTTGTTGCGAGGCAAGATGACCCGCTTTCCCGCTTTCCAGTATCGTCAGAGCCCGAGTCGCGTAACAGTGCTTACATTTGCATACGCGATCTGATTGGATGACGGATCTGTCGCTGCCGAAAAAGTTCAAAATTTTTCAACTTTTTGACTGAGCCGAAGGCTCCAACGGAACGGACGGATCCACAATGCATTGCGCGTCCGTCCCCATTCAAAGTCAATGGAGATCAGTCAACGGACGGAGGTAGTGGGCACGGGGCGTTACCCTACATGCCCACTACCTCCGTCAGTCAACGGACGTGGGAAGGCGTGGCTGACTGATGGGGGAGTAGTCTTTGCAGAGGCATCCGTCAGCCAATCAAATCGCTTCGCCGGGTTCTTCCCTCTTCTTCCTGCTTGTTGCGATGCAAGATGACCCGCTTTCCCGCTTTCCAATATCGTCAGAGCCCGAGTCGCGTCACAGTGCTTAAATTTGCATACGTGATCTGATTGGATGACGGATCCGTCGCTGCCGAAAAAGTTGAACATTTTTCAACTTTCTGACGGCGCCGAAGGCTCCAACGGAACGGACGGATCCACAATGCATTGCGCGTCCGTCCCCATTCAAAGTCAATGGGGATCAGTCAACGGACGGAGGTAGTGGGCACGGGGCGTTACACTGATAAAAGACTCGACTTGACTTTGACTTGGTCTTCATGACTTGAGACTTGACTCAGACTTGAGACAGATGACTCGAAATGACTTTTCTAAAGTTAGATTATAGGTTGGATATGTGATTTGCGATACCCCAGCAGATTTTGAAAAGACGCAACTCAAATGGTCCTACCCCCTCTCCTTCAACGCTGACTCTGACTCCACCCATTCCAAGTACATGGACGCGCAATCACACAAGAGCGCGAACACAGATGCGCGAGAGTGGGCCAGGGCAGGCTAGCTAGGTTGGAGTTTAGGGTTGTATTCTAGCGCTAGGTCCAAATGTGGATTAGCTAGTAAACTAGCTCCAGTAGCTACCGCAGGATAACAACAAACAGAAGCTTGCTCTGGCACGAGCTTTGAGTACATGCACGTGCACAAAGAGGTCACGCGCGGGGGGGGGGGGGGGGGGGGGGGGGGGGAGTGCAGTACGACCGTTTGATTGACGTACTTACTGTCCAATGCCACTCGGTGTTTCTGAAAATCATTGGCTGGAGTTTTTCGAGCCCTGCCCGTTCCACAGATGATTAACTTGTTTAATTTTCATTTCAGTAGGCTACTTCTAACTCAGTGGTTTTAAGGGTCTTTTTGTTCAAGGTGGAGGTACGAGTTATAGCAGTCCCTGCATCAAGTGCACCTCTTGAACGTGTGTTCAGCCATGGTGGGGTGATCATTTGACCGCATCATTCAGAACTCAGTGACAAAAAAGTACTGTCAAATTATTTTTTTTGCAAATGCAATGCATATGTTGCGAGGCAGCAAGATTGCTACCAGCTTTCAGGCTTGTGTATTACTATTTCCCCTTCCTACAGTATGTGTATGTGATATTACTTTTGAAATATTCTTTTTTTTCATGTCTGATGCCATGTGTTCCAAATAATAATCTACAACATGTAGGGAGATTGAGTGATTGACTTGAACTGTTGTCGTATACAGCTACCTAGAGGTTATATTTGATTCTGTTCATAGGTTGGAGGTAATGATCATAAAAAACATTTTCAAACTATGCACATAATGGTTTAGGAATGTTTTGAATAGTTTGAGTTATTGTTATTGTTATTGTTAAGACATTGTTATTGTTAATGTTGAAATAAAACTCAACTTATGAACCACTCTCTTTACCGATTTTTAAATGTGGAAACTGGGTTAGATCATCAGATTTTTGTATGACTTGACTTGTGACTTGCTTGACCTGAGCAATGACTTGAGACTTGCTTGTGACTTGCACATGAATGACTTACCCCCACCTCTGCAATATTCCCATTCTTGTTGTCATTTTGGCTAGTCCTTCAAAATGTATTTCAACAGATGAAACCAGCAGGCCATGTGGGGGCAGCCTAGTGTTTTAGCCTTTGATTTGGCTTCCTCTGAGTCCTGCTTCCCCATCTGCCTCCCATTAGTTTGTAAGAGTGATGCATTCATGTCAAGTTGAGACAGGTGTAACTGAAGACCACGTAATATTATCATTATTGAGCAATACAGTTTTAATCGTTTGTCCTTGACTTTCAAGAAGTCATCTGTGATTAAATTAAATTAATTTCAGTTAAATTCAATGTTATTTGCATAGCCCTTAATCACAGTTAGTCTCAAAGGGCTTCACAGGCCATAGATGTATGACTCCCCCCTGACGGCAAGAAGTAACTCCAGCAATTAGAAAGGAAGAAATCTTAAGAAGGCAGAGTTGGGGATCCCTGCTTCCAGGGAACATTTCAAATCATTAAGTGTATACAATACAAATTCAATGTTGTCTACGGTGATGGGGGGCTGGCCAGTTAACTGCCAGGGGAGTCCAACCACTGCAACACACTAAAACCGTATACTGAATTGGACCGGGCAAGGTGCACACAAAACATAATCAGACCTGTAGTTTTTTCCGTTAGTTTTAAGTTTGGTCCCAACGTCTGTCCTCAACAGTAAAATTCAGACATCGAGGTTAAGAGCTCACAGGGAAGGAGGACCAACCCTTCACCGCTTCCTCCCCTTGAGCCTTCTCTCAGCTCGCTCTGAGACTGCTCTTCTCCTCCCCGTGATGAGCAGCACCGGTCCAACGCCGTGCCCGGGGTCCGCCTCGCATCACCTGGGGATGTTTGGTCACCAAATTTGAGAGTGAATAAAGACCGGGGAGCCCAGCCATAGAGCCATGTACCGGGCATGGGGGGGTTCTCTCTATGACTGTGAATGAAGAACAGGGTACGGCCGTAGTCATGGACCTGGGCATGGGGGTAGGAACGCAGCACGGCTCGACACTTTGAATAGATTTCTGTGCCAGAGCAGCGGTCTCCCCGCTCAACCCCTTAGGCCTATCCCCTTTTATTAAACTGCCATGCTTAGACAATGAGTCACCAAGAAGTCTAATAATTATTATATAGTTATTATCCTGCCATTTACACTTACACACACATAGCGCAGGCACGAATGGACGCACACTCACGCAGACACAAAAGCCGAAAGACTATTATTATCCTGCCATTTACACACACACTCACACTCACAAACACAAACACACAAACACACATTCAACCCGGGTGACCAAGCACTCGTTCTCCCTTCAAGGAGTCTCTTTCAGACACACATAGGACCCAGCTGCATTCCAGGTCCTATTTTATAGTGTGTGGTCTGGACATACGACGATTTCTGCACAGATAAAGAGGCTTGCAGAGATGCAACTGATGAACCCCAAGCAGCAGTTGCCTTCTTTTTTTATTCACGCGTTTAATCCACACACTTGATCAACAAACGACTTCAACATGTTGAGGAAAGAACAACCAAATTAATTCATTGTAATTCATTCCTAATCGAAGAAATAAGTCTCAGCAAGAAACGTCGTAATTAGCCGGAGTCTACCACTGAAACAAGTTGAGCATCGCAGCATGGGCCATGGCATTGGTGTAGAAATGTAGCGTCGCTTCATATCTCAATGAAACATGTTATCAGCATGCGATACTAAAATCCCATTCATATTCACACACAGCCCCAACCTGAGGCCTCCTGTCCCGTCCCCCATGAACAGGATGTGAACAATGGCCATGCAACAATTCAGTACCCCGCTCCTATATGGTCACCTCCCCACCAACAGTCATTCAATTCAATGAAGTTGTAACCCTCAATCACAGCCACCGTCTCAGAGGGCTGAGTGACCGTAGCCTACTTCAATCCATTCACACTTTTTTGTAAACGGCCCTTCTCCCCAGTGCCGTCTGTTCTCTGAGATGTGCTCTGTCCCTCCGGCTCCAGATCGAGGTCCGGGACTCCAAGGGCCCGCGCTACGCCCTGCAGCGGTTCCGTTGAGGTGGGGGCGGCCGGCTGCTGCTCCTTGATCCGGCCAAACATGGCTTCTTCTCCTCTTCACCTCCTCCGCTTCTTCGAGACCCAAGGCCCCTAGGCCCCGAGACCCTGACACCCCCCCGAGGCCCCTAGGCCCCGAGACCCTGACACCCCCCCGAGGCCCCTAGGCCCCGAGACCCTGACACCCCCCCGAGGCCCCGAGACCCTGACACCCCCCCGAGGCCCCTAGGCCCCGAGACCCTGACACCCCACCGAGGCCACGACCCCCAGAGGCCACGACCCCCCGAGGCCCCTAGGCCCTGACCCCCCCGAGGCCACGACGCTCTGAGGCCCAAACTCCCCAAGACCCAGACTCCTCAAGGCCATGACGCCCCGACCCCCCAAGGCCCCGACCCCCCGACGCCCGGAGGCCCGACCCCCTGAGGCCCCGACCCCCCGAGGCCCCGACCCCCCGACGCCCGGAGGCCCCGAGGGGCCAGAGGGGTCTACAGAAAAACAGAAACACTTTTCCTATTTTAAGTTCAAAACCAATCCAAGGATGGAAAGGTTCTAATAATGCACACTTGAGGGACTTTTATCAAAATGGTCAACGGTGGTGGAGATGATAAGGCGTACTGATGCTAGTAACCATCTTTTAATTCAAAGTTAATAAGGAAAGGTTGGAAATCTCTCCATCTTATTGCTCCACTCCGTCTAAAGCAGCCGCTGTTGGGCGCTACACGACAGCTAGCAGGCCTAAACAGAGATAAGATACAGATAACAATCATCGCTTAGTGCTCCTTTAAAGGCACCCAGTGCAACTTTCGAGGCTTAAAAATAAACATTCAATTTCTAGTCTTTTTTACACGTAGTAAGTTTCAATAACTCCATACCATTACATACCGACATTCAAGCAGCAAAGATGAGACGTCGTTGTGTGGTGAGAACTGATAGAAAATCGATAACAACAACAATGCCGCCATTTTCTTTATTTTTTGTAACCGACAATAAATAAAGCAGGCTTCCAGTCAATGGAAAAATGGCTTCTCCCCACCGGCGATTGTTGTTGTTTACGATTTTCTATCAGTTCTCACCACACAACGACGTCTCATCTTTGCTCCTTGAATGTCGATATGTAATGGTATGGAGTTATTGAAACTTACTACGTGTAAAAAAGACTAGAAATTGAATGTTTATTTTTCATTGAATGTTTACATAAAGTTGCACTGGGTGCCTTTAAGAAAATAAAGTTATATTATCATGCACAGACATAAGAGCATAGGTGCTACTTACGACAAACTAAGAAATTTGTGAAAAACAGTTCAGTTTTAGCAGGCCACTATACACTTTGTTAATTCGGGGGGCCTCATATATGCTGATATGCAATGATCAGAATACAAAAGAACGTCAAATCAAACAAAGGAATAATCCTGGTCTTCCGCCTGCTGAGGTCTGCTGTTTTCCACAACTGTGAAAGCCTAATGTGTTAAATAAACTCTTCCCCATTTTGAGGAATACCTCTCTGTCAACTTTCACCTTTTGCATTAGCGGCCATTATCCTGTTCCTAAAGTGTGCTTCCTTAGTGGGGTCCTGCTCCGTCCCTGCCTCTTGCTAGTCCTCCTGGTGGCCAGCAGCATGCTGCCTCTGAGGCCTGCAGCAATACCAGACCCAAACGGCCACTACTGGGAGGCCAGCTTAGGTGTTTGAATCAAGCAGTGAAACCACAACAAGCTTCTGTGCAGATGTCACACACACACGCGATAAAACACACACACACACACACACACAGCACACACACACACACAGCGATGATGTCTCTTCTCCAGCCAGTTCAGGACAGAGTTGGTGTTCAGGGGGCACTGGGATCAGCAGTAGTTTTAGAACTAGAAGAATTCAACAACTTTGAGGTTGACTTTCAAATGTTGAGTACTCTCTTATAATCTTAATCGATTTGGTTCACTACAATCATTCAAAAGAACAAAGTACAAGAACCAGCGTCCTGCAGGTTGCCGGCCGACAGCGCAGCCTGAGATCCACTTATCCACCACAAGCATTCATTCTTCACCCGTGAACTTACTGGGGTGGGGGCTGACAGTGGGGGTACACCTCAGTTTTAGCTAGTTGGGAGGTGAGGGTTGTTCATGAGGGACAGTGGTCCACAGAGACACCACTCTCTGATGCTACGCAAATATGAATTTAATGCTACCCAGAACTGTTGTAGCTGTGTGTGTTTGTGTGCATGTGCGTGCGTGCGTGCGTATGTGTTTGCTTGCGGGTGTGGGCATGCCCGATAATTAGGGTCCCACAGAATCAAGTATTAGGGCTCCTGCAAATATTGGGAGACGGGTTTTTATACGCTCTGCACAGTGGTGTGTATGGTATTCAGTCTTCCCTTTTTACCTGGGATTTCAAGTCCCTGGCAGGTGGCATCATATCCAACACAGACGGGAACCATGGAAAACCAAAGGGCAGTGCTGACCGGTGATTGGCTTGCCTTGCTTGGCTGGAGAAGATCTTTAGGAGAAACACCTATCGACTAGACCTCTCCACCAGTCGCAGACTGCTGGTTTGGGTTTCTTGTTTCTTGATTCAGTCACTTTACTTTTACTAATCTTGTACATTAAATGTTGATCAGACCGCCCACCAGTTAATGCAGGAACCCATAGAATGGCTTTGCCTGTTTTACACAGGTACATTTTTATAGGATTAATTCTGCGTAGGATTTGGTGTAATGGTTAATTTGGTTAACGGTTGGGGAATACTTTATCCTTGTTTGCAGGTTGAATGTACAAGGGTCGTTTGTGTGATATTTTAACAACCAATAGGATATCCTTCCCCTTTAAGTCCAACCCTTCTCCTCAGTCCTAACTTAATGACTTTGTTTTCAGACTTTTGTTTGCTCTCATTGTAATTTGATTTTTGAGTGTTGCAAGAGGCTGTGATGGATCACTGTTTAAAGATATGAAACCAAGGATTAAAGCAAAGAGCTTCCAGTGTCCGTCTCCTGATCTCATTCATAATATTGTTGCTTTTGAGAAAAAGTTTCATATTTCTGAATCAAATGATTTAATATCTAAGCTGCACTCTGTGCTGTAATCCAAATTCTCTTCAGCTAAGTTCATTCCAAAGTATGTGCTTTTAACTCAAAATATACAAACAACATGCATCCGGTATACAGTCTGCATGGTAAAGAGGTATATTAGAGTTGAACACATTTCTGTCTATGCTGCCTAAGTGAAGTGATGAAAATTGTTGTCGATATTTTAGCTTGATTCATGTGCTCATATTCTAATTCATTCCTTCCTGTATTAACGACAATGTCAAATCACATACAAAAGTGTGAGAAGTTGTTTCCATAACATTCAGACCACATTATATTGTGATCATTTGTCTCTCGCAGCTTCTCTGCATATAGTGGAGGAGTATTTTTTTTAATCTGAATTCTTTCTTAATAGGGGTTGCTGCTTGGTCCCCTATTGTTTCTGTAACTTTTATTTTTTTCTCAAATTCTGTAAAAGTCATACTGCAGCCTATACCATGAGTCGAAAACTCTCGAAATGTTCAGGTATGGTTACCAATAACCTAGCCTGGTCCTACCAGACCATCGTACTTCATTTCATTTGTACAGAAGGTCTGGAACTGCCCAATTGACAAGCGTTCACTCACTTGGAGGCGGGTGTCTGTTGAAGTTTTAAAATGATTGGATCTGCCCAGTGCCACTCTGGATCTGCCATAACCAATCGCATAGCGTTTGGTCGTGACGTATGTCATGCGACGGGACCGTCTCCTTCACCACTAACGGAGCCAGCTGGAAAATCAAACTATTCCCGAACCCGGTGGGGAGAAGCGCCACAACATCATGGCCACCAACAAAACTCAGCAAAGCTTGTTCTTGCTCCGGCTTTAATTGATCGATATTCGGCAGCGATCCCACAACAGACCGAATATCTTCTCTAGTATCCTTCTCCATTGTCTTCCAGGTCTTCCTCTGACTACAACTGAAACTGGCGCGCGACCTCGACGTCATCGTTCTCAGTCACTCCCTCTGTTCGCTGATTGGACCGCCAAAAATCTGGCTGCATATGAAGCAGATGCAGACCTAGTACTGAAGTGAAATGAAAATTTAGCGGAAGTAGGTAGGTGGGCGGTGCCAGGCTACCAATAACCCACACTACCCATAAACCCAAATTTGTGGTACTGCATCCGAAGGTGGCGCTATTGTAAAAAATCATGAATTAGGCTTATTTCTCTTCACCAGATTGACCTGGACTCAAAATTCATTCATAATATTAATCTCTAGAATGAGATGCACTAAAAATTTACACTTTTCCCACAATTTCATAGAAAAGCCAAACGTCCAAAGTAGGGCCCGACCGATTCATCGGCCTGCCGATTTAATCGGCCGATTATAGCCTTTTTGAAAATAATCAACATCTGCCAAAAATGTTATTGCGCTTAGTATCCTGCAGATTGCGCTCCTACTCGCCTTGCTAACAACTTTAGCTGGAGTAAAAAAGAGGAGACTGAATTTTACCGTACAACATGAAAGCACGCTCGCTCAGGCAGCTGCGCGCTCACCTCACCAAAGTACACAAGACGTGTTGTTTGAGCATGTTGTGCCTGTTTTTCTTTAGGTCCCAGGCCATGTTAATTTGTTATACTGTAGACACTAACGGTGAGACCATACTGCTCAGCACGCACGTGTTAGTCACTGCTCACAAGCGCAGCACATTGGGAGTTAGTTATTTATTTTACATTTTACATTACACAATTTTTTTACTGTAAATGTATTCTAAAACACTCAAAGGTTCTGCATTCAATTCACATTATCGTCAAAAGTGTTTAAAGTATATTTAAGGTATCAAAAACTACGTTTTATATGCTTTTTTTTGTTTTGTTTTTAATCGGCCGATTAAATGGTAATCGTAATTTTTCTCTGAAAATAATCGGCATCGGCACTCAAAAATCAATATCGGTCGGGCCCTAGTCCAAAGTCTAAACCCATTTTGCCTGTATGACCATTTTGTTATTGTATAACTACCATAAGAAAGCCCTTAATTCTCTTGTGAAATGTGTGCTTAGAGTTGTCTTGATGCGTGCTTATCAATAGACATTATCAAAATTTGAATGAGGCTTCATGCAGTACAGGAAAGTCAGTGGCTCAATGGGATAATGCCTTGTACTGGTGATCCTTAGGTTGAGTGTTCGAATCCCGAATAGAGCAATATGAACAAGCTCAATATGTAAATCTGACATTGCCACTCAATTAAGAAACACAACAATGAACAGCACTTCAAATTCATCAGGCAATCAACCTTCTGGCTCATTAGTTTCCAAGAATCTGACTGCCAAGACACAGTATGGCATTGAAGGAGACATATTAAACCACAATGTGTGAGTGTGATTAGCCTTAGAAGCCGTTTCGAAAATCTGCCCCATATGACATCACTAGCAGGTGTGTCCACCTAGATCTGTGCTGGATAGATGAGCAACGTTTACTTCAGTCCACTGGGTAGGCTGGTAGACTGATCTACCA
Organism: Gadus macrocephalus; assembly: GCF_031168955.1. Taxonomy (NCBI): domain Eukaryota; kingdom Metazoa; phylum Chordata; class Actinopteri; order Gadiformes; family Gadidae; genus Gadus; species Gadus macrocephalus. The sequence continues at coordinate 19,958,836 of NC_082394.1, read as the reverse complement.
GCCTACCCAGGCTGGTAGACTGATCTACCAGCCTACCCAGGCTGGTAGATCAGTGGTGTAATATGTCTCCTTTAAGGGGAAATTCTTCATTAACCATTTTTCCTTCATAATGAACTCTTGACAACAAATGTTCAATTTCCCAAGAATCTCAAAGATTTTTCAGGTATTTGCATTTAAGAAAGCCCTGAATTCATTTGAGAAATGTTTGCTTGGAGTTTTCTGGATGTTGTGTGCTTATCAATAGACATTTTCCCCATGTGAATGAGGCTACATTTCAGGTTTGTCAGTGGCTCAATGGGATATTGCCTTGTACTGGTGATCCTTAGTTTGAGAGTTTGAATCCCGATTAGACAATTATGAACATGCTAAACATGACATTCGGCCATGCTCTGCAGCCCAGTCACCTGAAAGCCAAGGCACAGTATGGCATTAAGGGGAACATCAACATCTTTCCTTCATAATTATATGTCATATTTATTTATCTTCCAGTGTGTTCTTGACTTTTAATTTTGCTCGGACCCCGTTAATCACTGCTTGCGGTTATATTTAAAATTGTATCTGCAACCATTGATAAACAAGATTGTATTTTTTTAAATGTAGACCCAAGCTGCTGGGCTGTTTCACTCACAGACACACACACACACACACACACACACACACACACACACACACACACACACACACACACACAGTCACACACACACACACACACACACACACACACACACACACACACACACACACACACACACACACACACTACACACACACACACACAATACATGAAGCCAGTATTCTGCTTGCTAGGTCTATTTAATATCTGGTGGAAGTCCATCAAGCTCCCCTGAGCGAATGAGCTCCATTCATCCTTACTTGATGCTGTAAGAACCCGGGTGACCAAGCACTCGTTCTCCCTTTAAGGAGTCTCTTTCAGACACACGTAGGACCAAGCTTCATTCCAGGTCCTATTTTATAGTGCGTGGTCTGGACATACGACGATTTCTGCACAGATAAAGAGGCTTGCAGTGATGCAACTGATGAACCCCAAGCAGCAGTGGCCTTCATCTTTTACACAAGCGTTTAATCCACACACTTGATCAACAAACGACTTCAACATGTTGAGGAAAGAACAACCAAATTAATTCATTGTAATTCGTTCTTAATCGAACAATTAAGGGCGCATTCACAACTGCCTTGTTTAGTTCGAACCAAACCAAAAAAAACGCTGGTGCGGACCTTTTGGGCTGGTGTGAATACAAACCATCGAACTCTGGTGCGGACCAAACAGCCGGTCCGAGACCCAGCCGGAGAGGTGGTATCGGTTAGCTTCCAAACAAACCCTGCTGCGGTTCTCTTGAGATGTGAATGCGACCGCGCTCGGTCCGACCCAGTTCTAAAAATAAAATGCCTTATTGGACGCAACAGACTCTGAGGGGAAAAACGGTCTGTCTAGTTACTGGACCAGATGAAATGAGACGGAGAGGTAATAAAGTCTGTCGGCACGAGGACCTTGGATTTAGTAAGTAAAGTGGCAACGGTTATACAGAGTCATAAAGCGTGAGAGATCGAATATGTCTAAGTCCCTAATCAGCGCTGATGGTTCGTCCAGAGCTTCGCCTCCGTGGAAGGTCTGCTTCAGAAGAAGATCAAGAGTCCCTGTGTGATACAGTCTTATGCTGTATCCTCCTCTCGATGAGGTGTGTGCGTTTGAGGTGTGTGTGGTTCTGTGTGTTTTTGCTTGACCTTGGCTCCCAGGCCCTGGTATATGCATGTGTCCTCCTAACGGGGGAGAGCTCCTCAAAGTGTCTCCTGTGTGATAAATTAATGTGGCTCTCCCGTTCTTGAGGATGACTGGTGCATTGTCTGAGTGTCCACCATTTGCCTGGCTGAGAAATGGGGCCTTCGGCTCCGGCCTTGACCTGACTATATATTATCATGTTTGTGTTATGTGTTCGTTGGGTTAGAGCAAGAGTTGACTATATTGTAATGTGCCTGCCATGTGATGTGCTCATCAGGCTAGGGTAGGAGTTAGCTATATTTATAATGTACATGTGATGTACTCAGCAGGTTATTTTGCCCAACAACTCCCATTGCTGCTTTTATATTGTTTGATTAGCGCGGTTAATTCAAAGATCAACGTCACGTTATCAGACCGGCATCAAATTATCAGACCCGTTAAATATGAGTCGTGGGCCGTGGCCCGTGGCTCAACAAGGAGCGAAGAGGAGACGAAATGTCTTTTGGATATTTGAGCAGACGCCAACGTAAACAGTATGTTGGAGAACACTTATAAAAATTCCGATGCATAAAATACATTTAGTAGCCTACAAGGATGGTTGAGAAGGCGTTTGAGCGGTCCGCGGATAGCATAACATCATAAAATCGACGTTGTGCCAAACGCCTCTGATGCTCCAAAACTGCAAATGTTTGTAACTGTACGAAACCAATCAGTATAAGCACGAGGATAGCACGCTGAATCTCCATAGCCCCCGACCGTCTTGTCCAATGATTGAACGATCTATGCACACACGTGCGTTGACAGATTCTCGGACTGTTGCGAAAAAATGCAATGTGAAAAGGAACCGCACAAAACCAAAAAATAAACATTGCGTTTTGGTCTGGACCAAAGTTATCGAACTAAAGACTTTCCTGGTGTGAATACGCCCCAAGTCTCGTAATTAGCCGGAGTCTGCCATTGAAACAAGTTGAGCATCGCAGCATGGGCCATGGCATTGGTGTAGAAATGTAGCGTCGCTTCATATCTCAATGAAACATGCAGTCAGCATGCAATACTAAACTATCCTAATTCTGAATAGCCAATATGAGCAGATATAGATCACAAAAGTGTGGTTCCGGAATTAAAATCCCATACGTATTCTGCATAGAGGTTTTAATTAAAGGGGACACATTATGAAAACAAAACTTTCCCTGGGATTTGGGGTGTTGTTTGGGGTCTCTGGTGCTCCCACACGCATACAAACTTTGAAAAAAGTCAGTACATAATTTTTGAGTGAGTTATGTATTTCTGAAAGTACCCGACCCGTTACCAAACAAGTGAGTCTGTTTCGTCGCCCCCTCCTAGTAGGGAGGGGGTACATTTGAATATTACCTCCCACTTCCCCAATCCCCTCCAATCAGAGCATAGCTAATATTTTGTGGACCAGGGGACGAGCAGCTCCGGCTGGGGGAACTCGGCGGCAGCCCGGCAGCTCAGCTCCGGGAGTACAATCTCTTTCTCTGCCAGACTGCCGCTGAGCTCCCCCCGCTGGAGCTGCCGCCGAAGCTTTGCAATATAATATTATTATTATATTACATAGATATAGAGCTCCAGGAGTCCGCAAACGGAAACAATCACTTCTCCTCCATGCTGTGGTTCAGTCAGACAGCTCATTGGTCAATGGGCAGCAGCTTATTTGCATTAAAACTACAGACACCAGAAACAGCGCATTATGAAGGGAATGAAACCCTGAAACATAGGGGAACAGCGGTAGGCAAGATTTATTTTCCTAAAAGCTATTTCCAGAAAATAGCTTTAAAGAATTGTTTTCTGGAACTCATATACTATGTCTACTTGTTAGGAAAACACCATAATATGTCTCCTTTAAAGGCAGCCAGTGCAACTTTATGTAAACATTCAATGAAAAATAAACATTCAATTTCTAGTCTTTTTTACACGTAGTAAGTTTCAATAACTCCATACCATTACATATCGACATTCAAGGAGCAAAGATGAGACGTCGTTGTGTGGTGAGAACTGATCGTAAACAACAACAATCGCCGGTGGGGAGAAGCCATTTTTCCATTGACTGGAAGCCTGTTTTATTTATTGTAGGTTACAAAAAATAAAGAAAATGGCGGCATTGTTGTTGTTATCGATTTTCTATCAGTTCTCACCACACAACGACGTCTCATCTTTGCTGCTTGAATGTCGGTATGTAATGGTATGGAGTTATTGAAACTTACTACGTGTAAAAAAAGACTAGAAATTGAATGTTTATTTTTAAGCCTCGAAAGTTGCACTGGGTGCCTTTAACCCTCATAGGGTGTTCGTGTTTTTGTTACACAGGAGGTGCTGCTGGGTCTGGTGGACCCATTGCCTTTTAATTCAACATACTCAAGCTTTTTTTTTTAAATACTCAACAGATGGTTACTTCATCCCAATTGCAAGTAATATAAACAACACATATGTTAAATTTGTTCACTTTACCTTTGTTAAATCACATTTATGAATAGAGGTGCCACTCGTTTTTGTTTCTTTTTGCATTAAAATGCAAAAAAATAAGGAAATGCCTCATAAAACAGGCATAACTGGGAAATAATCAACATCATTAGAAATTGAAACATACTCAATAACATCTGTCTGAACAACACATTAAAGCCTTTGAACACGGCCATTCTACGTATATCAGACGATACCACACATGAGGGGCAGAGTCTCACTGTGTGTGTATTGCATATGTATTTTTTGCACTGGTTGCATGTATATTGTGTTTTTCTGTCCATCATGGGTCCACACACTTCACAGCGTTTCTTTTTGGCTGGCGGGCTGGTCCGCTGCTTGCGGGTTGTTCCTGGGGCTGGCTGCTTGCGGGTTGTTCCTGGGCCTGGCTGCTCGCGGGTTGTTCCTGGGGCTGGCTGCTCGCGGGTTGTTCCTGGGGCTGGCTGCTTGCGGGTTGTTCCTGGGGCTGGCTGCTTGCGGGTTGGTCCTGGGGTTGGCTGCTCGCGGGTTGGTCCTGGGGCTGGCTGATCGCGGGCTGGTCCTGGCTGCTCACGGGATGGTCCTGGGGCTGGCTGCTTGCGGGTTGTTCCTGGGGCTGGCTGCTTGCGGTTTGGTCCTGGGGTTGGCTGCTCGCGGGTTGGTCCTGGGGTTGGCTGCTCGCGGGCTGGTCCTGGCTGCCCACGGGATGGTCCTGGGGCTGGCTGCTTGCGGGCTGGTCCTGCCTGCTCACGGGATGGTCCTGGGGCTTGCTGCTTGCAGGCTTGTCCTGGCTGCTGAAGGGCTAGTCCTGAGGCTCTTTTACATTTCGGAGCTGGCTGATGCTCATCCTCCTCTTCAAACTCTGAAATGTTATCCTCACTTTCCGAAACTATTTCCTCTGCATCACCATCAAAACCCTCTGTCTCTTCAAATATCAGCTGTAAGGCAGTCTGAACAGAGAATTGCTTTGCCATCTTGATCAGTTGTGGTATGGAACCACGCTGACAGAGCTTTTTTATAGTGTCAGATCCCCAAGCTTGATAGTGTTGGGTGCTCCAATTTTGCAACCTTGTGCGGGAACAGTGGGTGCACACTGTGGGTGCTCACACCAAGGGCCCATTCACCTGCTTTACTCTTTCCCCCTCTCTCTCTCACACACACACACACACACACACACACACACACACACACACACACACACACACACACACACACACACACACACACACACACACACACACACACACACACACACACACAGAGAGAGGAAGAAGGGAAAATGAGGGTGCACAGAACCTATGATTTCCACACTTAAACTAGCTCCGGGTCCACTGGACCCGAACACCCTGTGTGTAATATAAATGTGATGGGGGGGTATACAGGGGGGGGGTCATTGAAAATGTTTTCTGATTCATGTTCCTCACAGAAAATGAGCCAAAGCCAATGAATCTTAGTTCAAAATAAAAATTATTTGTATCACTTTTATAAAGCTAAAAACTGAAAACGGGTCCCACAGACCCGAACACCTTATAAGGGTTAAAAGCCCTTATGTTCAAGGTATACTTACCACGATCCATGATAATGTGAAATGATGATATATGCTCCTGTAGAAGCCACAAGTTTAAGAAAATGTTTAAGAAAAACATGTTTTATTCAAGGTGTCATTTAAACGGAATACACTACCCACAATTCTAAAGACACGTCTTAGATTGGTGGAGCTCGCTGTTACCATAGAAACGTTACCGCTGGCGCGAAAGTCAAGCCGTTGATTAAAACGGCAACCAATGAACTCGACCGTTTAACACAAAGCCGTCATGTGATTTGAGATGAGGACAGAGTGCCCAAAGGTGTGAAAACCAGTAGTTATGCCATGGAGTGTAGTATTGTGGGGGCCAGGCCAACTTGTGTGTTCTGTCAGGGCCAGCATGAAACAGAAGACCTACAGATTGAGGTGAGTTTTGCTTGCTGGCTAGTTCGGTAGCTGACAGAGTTGCTGAGTTGTAGCCTACTAATCATGTCGTTATCATGCTGCAGTCAATATTTTAAAAATAAAAATATATATGATGTAGTACTGCTATAGTAATTTGGGTACGACATAGCCTAGGAATACATAATATTGAATGATTACTTAATGGGAATAGGAAACTGAATTCACATGTTTAAAAACGACTAGGCCTAACGTTATTACCTTACATTCAGTGTCCTTAAGGCGCATTCATCGTCCTGGTGATAAAGAGACGGCTTGCCAGTGATGACGCTCACGCTTACGTGTTGCCGACAGCCACGTTAATATATATCTGATAAAAAACAGTCAGAACTAAACAGAACTTAGGAATAGTTTCAAGTTTGCATGCCTTTATTTCCTGGTTGCCAATCCCCATGAGCGTCAGTTTGGTTTGCAATGTGCTGGGGACAGAGACGCATTCGGAAGTACATTTTCAGAAGTGCTGGGTACAAGGAGGATGCACTCTTTTTTCTCTCTTTAGTGCCGGTGTTGTGTCGAGATCTGTTTCCCCGTCGAGATGTGTTTCCCCTAGTCCCAGATAATGACTGTCAGGATGCGTTCCCCCTGTTCTAAATGGTCAAATTGAATGATATCAGCCTGAAAATCACAGCACTTATCTGTTGTGGGGAAATAAGTCAGCAGTATGAATTTGAAAGATGTGTGAGCCTCCTTTCCTATGGAACAGAGGGCCTTTTCGGGTAATTTCGGACGGGGGCGGGGACTAGGGGAAATACATCTCGACGGGGAAACAGATCTCGACACAACACCGGCGATACACCGAATTCTGCGTCCCACCGGAAAGTGTGACCCCAGGGGGCGCTGTTGCATATTTTCTGCAATATGCTCGAGTTTGAAGCGTAGACAGGCATGACAAAAACATACATAAAACATAAGACCCCCCCCCCCCCCCCCATTTACCTTTTTATTAAAGGTGCTTAATCAACACATTTGATTGATTTGATTAGCATTTTACAGACCGATACAATGGATAGGGCGTTTAGTACGGTCCTTCACCGTTGCTTCTTCACCCATAAAAAGCTAGAGGCAGTGTTAAATTACGCTGATTTACCTTTGAGCATTTCCTATTATCGGCTATTGTGTAAAATGCTGTTTAGAATTAATGTTAGCATCAAGAAAAGAAAGACCCACAGGAGATCTTATGTTTTTGTTATAATGCACACGTACATGTTGCAGAAAATGTGCAACAGTGCCCCCTGGGGTCACACTTTTCGGTGGGTCGCAGAATTCGGTGTAACACCGGTAATGAAAGGCTGAAAGACGGCATACCGATGTAGCTAATTACTAAGGAATAAAATGTATACAAAAACTGTCTGGTACGTTATATGAAGAATACCTTTCCAAAAAGCATCGGACACATGACCCACTATGTTCTGCTCCATGTATCCAACGTTGACAACGTGACATATGGCTAAGTAGAGTTTAGATTCTCTGCCCGAGCCCGACCCGACCACCTGACCCGCGGGCCGTGCCGGACCGATATTTCCCGATTCTATCCTCGGGCCGGGTTGGGCCGGGCCTTTGATCGAGCGTTTTTATTTCTATTTGTATCATTGGTTTATTGGCCTAATCTGAGGAGAAATCTATGCCATAAACAGAAATATTATAGGGCCTTTATTACACGGGTCTTCTCAATGCCGTGGAACGCTCCGTTCACTTGCATGGGTAGTAGTCCGGTGACTTGTCAACCCAGCGTCTTGCGTTGCTAAGCGACGTCACCGTCTTTGCGGACAAATTATTTCTCTGCTGATCAACACTACGAATGCTGGTAAAGAATAAATTGTAAAAAGACACACCATTTGAAGTTATTTTTTCGTTTTGGCAAGTCCGAAACGAATTCGTGATCAACGCTACGAATATTTGTTATCATTCGTAGGGTTGATCAGCAGAGAATTTTTTCTTCAAAGTCTTTGACGTCGCTTAGCAACCGAATACGCTGGGATTGAAGTTACCGGACTGCGGAGTGATACAGATGACGTGAATCAGAGGCAAAAAAAAACACTTTCCTTGACAGCGGTCAATATGGTGGACGTGAGCATTCCACTGCATCGAGAAGAGCCGTGTAATAAACAAAAATAATTGACAGCTGAACGTTAGGAAGGCCCATGCAAGTGAATGGAGCAGTCTACAGCATTAAGAAGAGCCGTGTAATAAGTAAGGGATAATGTATAGAATGGCGTTCATTATCGGGAAAATAAGCCCCGACAGGGCGAACAGGACACCGAAGCGCAGCAAAGGTGTCTTGCTTCCCACTGAAGGGGGTTCATTTAGAATAATGACCAGCGACGTTCTATACATTATCCCGATTATTACACGGCTACGTGCCAAATCGAAAAAATTACTTCACATTGTGTTTTTTTTACAATTTATTTGTTACCACCAGCATTCCTAGTGTTGATCAGCAGAGAAAATACTCTGCCAAAGACGTTGCTTAGCAACCGAAGACGCTGGGGTTGAAAAGTTACCAGACTACTTGAGGAGTGTAACCAAAGAAATCATAGGCAAAAAGTCCTTTGTTTTCCATGACAGCGGTCCATTATACTTGGCAACGGTGCCGGAAATTGTGAAGAGCGCATGCAAGTGAATTGAGCGTTCCACGGCATTGAGAAGACCCGTGTAATAATCCATAATAAAAAAAAAAAAGTTTTTTTAACCCATACTATCCTTTTGCTTTTATTTATGAGAAGCACATACAGTACTGCCACTGTATCGAGGGCAACACTTGCCTTTATCTAGAGCTGGATTACCAGTACACAACGTTTAAAACTGAGCAAGGTCGATGCCGATAGACGGTTACGTCAAACAATAGTAAAGTATGATATGGTTGATTATTTTATATTGAGTAAAACGGTCATGTTCCGCCATTTTTCTTGAGCGTCACTAGTAAACCATACGTCACCAACTGGCCTACTCTGTTATCAAAATCTGGCCCTAGTTGCCGAACGGAAGTAGAATCATAAGAGCGTCATGAGGTTTTGTTCACAAAATACGCGAAAATGTTTTCCCCATAATTTCCAGCGATGTGAACGCACCATTAGCAACCACATTTTGTGGAGCCATGGAAAAAGAGCGAATCTGTCAAAGGTCAGATACTGTACTGCCATAAATAGATTTGAAGAGTACGAGTTTCCAGTGGTCTTCCCCTCCCCCTCCATGCCAACTGAATCCTCTGCTGCCCTTCAGCACCACTTGTGCGGTTGAGCACTGCATGTTAATGCATAGTCCATTGTGGAGAACGGTTCAAGGTAAAATAATCGTCAGTGCCATTATTTGTTGAAACATAAATATGTAAATAATATATAAAATAAAGCCAATGTAAAAAATAAGAGCTACCGTTATATGTCCAGTACCGACCGATCTGATCTCGAGATCAGCAGACGCCCGCTCTTGTGGGCTTCACGAGTGTTGTTCTACACTTAATTAATCAAATTTAGTTTAGGAAAACATTTGACTGAAGGGTAAAAAAAAAACGATCTCACATTTCTGCTAAACCATAATATGTTACACGTTAAGGGTCAGGCTCGCTTCAAAGTAAAAATTCTAGTTTATGCATGTGAACCTGCTCGATTCTATTGGTTGGAGCTGCATCGTAATGGAAGCGGCCACTGGGAGGAGATATTGCATAAGTGAATCAATCACGCTGTTATGTATAAATCGATGAAACTATCTTATCAATAAATAGGACATTGCATTGCTGTGAAGTGTGTTTGTGTACGGGATAGAAGATGAAACAGTTGCAGTTTTTGTTTTCTTTCCAAAATACATTTCCCATCATAAGTATTTTATTATCAAAATGCATTACATCTCTTTTGCTCCTGTACTCTTCAGCAGGGATGGGTGTGTGTTTGTGTGTGTGTGTGGGGGGGGGGGGGGGGGGGGGGTTAACGCTCTGCAAAGAAACCAACAGGAAAAGAAGGCTTGAATAAGTGTCCATGAACACCATAATGCAGCGCTGTTTACTTCGTTCCTCTGGGGGACGTCCAGAAACCGGCCAGAAGAACAAGTCCAGGTAATGAATTTCCACCACATCGCAACTTGGACCCTAAAACAAATAGATCATGCATTTCACAATAAGTGTACCAGTCACCCCCCAGTCCCTACAGTTCTCTTTACAAAGTAGTACATGTATTCATACACACTGGTTGTATGGTGTCTGATTCAGTTTAAGGTGCTGGTTAATTTTGGGTCAGATCACTTTGTCCAACATTCAGTATCCATGGGTCTGAGGGTCTGAGTGGAGGGATGGGGGAGGTCTGGTGTGTGTGCCTCTAAGGCCGACCCAGTGTGTTTGTGTATGTGTGCGCTGTTGGCCTATCAAATGTTAAACCTGTAGAAGATCCGGTCCACAGCGGATGTACTGAAGGTTTCTCGTTCTTGTGAGGTCGGGGAACAGAGACCACACAGAAAACAACGTCTTTTTCAACGGTTTTCTAACCCAGGACCCAGATAGGGGAGTGGTCTTCCAACTGTCTTCACACCCAGGACCCAGGTGGGGGTGAGGTCTTCAATGACCTTCGACCCAGGTGGGGGACACTTGTAGAAAACATGAAACTGATTACAGCATTTCCTGGAAACGGAAAAACGTGATGAAGCAGCTCTTGCGTAAAAACGAGACCACAGCAGCATTTTTTTCTATATATATATATATATATATATATATATATATATATATATATATATAAAAAATCCAAACCATCCCAGAGAACTCATCCGCATCTCTTTGTTGGTATACGGAATGCACAGATCTGTCAGAAAGGATAATTTCTTGTTTAAAAAAAAAAAGAAATCATATTTATATGTAAAAAATCCAAAAGGATTCAAAGAAATACAATGAGATAAACCCAACAAAATAGTACAAGAAATAAGGTCAGATTCTCATTTGCGCCTGCATTCCAACATAGAATAGGGCTGTTATGAACAGTACACGATTTGGCGGGAAGAACAACTGTGAAAGGGTCGAGCCTCCATCACTGGAGAAAATAAAACACACCAAAGAACGGGACACTCAAACCCAACACAAACAAGGCTGCAGCACCGAGATGACGGAGGGGGAGGGCTCCGCATCTGTTCACAAACATGTTACAGTGGAAACAAAGCACTGAAGTGAAGCGACATTCAGGTTGTGAGAAACCCAGAGGGAACATGAGGGAAAGGGCTTCTGATGTGTGACGATCCCATGGAATGATCGTATCTCCTTTCCTCGTTTGACCTCTGCCCGCCTTCCCCAATGAAGCAGCGTCTTTACTGTAGGGGAAACTGGCGGGCAAATCAAAGAGAAGTCCACTAATGAAGAACAAATGAAGGGAATCAAAGCCCCAGAAGCCTTCTCAGGACCCAGGGGGCCGTGACCCAGGAGCAGGAACACGGCTCGAACCGTCTTTCACAACTTTGTACAAGAATCTAGCTTGTTGTGTTTTTGTTGATTTGTTTTCACTTTTTGGGCCTTAACGTAGCGTGCGCCCCGAAGGGGGAGGGGGGGACGACGACGACACTGGAGGGGGATTTCAAGTTACACGCTGATTTCTTTTTTCAAAGGTCTTTTTTTTTTTTTTTTTTTAACTGGCTCTTGGCACTGATTCCTTTTCAGTCTGGTCAGTGAGGAGCTCTGTGCAGGACGCATCATACATTTAACATGACACACACCGTAAGAAAATAAACGCCATGATAAGTCCTCTTAGATCTGTACATCCACCCCTCCACCACCTTCCTGAGGAGCCACACATACACACACACACACACACACACACACACACACACACACACACACACACACACACACACACACACACACACACACACACACACACACACACACACACACACACACACACACACACACACTAAAAGCTTCCAGACTGGGTCCGTACGCCTGAGCCCTGCAGCGGCGGGTGCTGGAACTGGGCGAGGGAGGGTGTGGCCCCGTGGCGTGGTGGGTAGTGTGGGGCCCCTGAGGGGGACGACGACAACAGCCGGGCGCCCGCCTGCAGCGCCCCCTGCTGTTGCTGAATAAGTCTACAGGCCTGGGAGGCCAGGTCAGTTTTTGCCTGCCCACTGCCCCTGGAACCCGGGGTGGTTGACCCCACCGCGCTGCTGCTGCTCAGCAGGCTGGCTTTCAGGTGGCTGCTGCTGCAGCTGCTGTTGCTCTGCTGGTGTAGAGCCCCGCCTGGCGGCAGGGGGTCCGACCACGAGGAGGGGTGGTGGTGCCCGGGGTAGGACGAAGGGGGGTGGTCCTGGGAGAGGCGGGAGTAGAAGCTCTGGCCCGACGACGGACTGTAGGAGCCGGAGAAGGGCGAGGGGCTGCTCTGCTGGTGGAACGAGGGGCTGTCCATCTGCCGCTGGCCCTCACACGACTGCACACAAGTGCCCAGTCAAACACGTTAGCCTGGCTGTCGTCCCGCACCATTAAAACAAACACGGTTTAAGGAGGAGACTCACCTGCTGGGAGAACACGGAGGGACTGTAGCGGGCTGGGCTCCTGCTGGGAGAGCCCCGTGGCCCCTGCGGCTCGTATCCATCTGTAAGCCAGGGAGACTTAAGGTACGGCCACACTGAACGCGTTAGAGGCCTAGCAAATCTGCCTTTTTGCCATTGGTTTAGGTGCGTAGATGCATTAGACGCGCTAAAGCAGCGCGTTAGACGCGTTTTACGCACCTAAATAACGCGGCCAACGCACCAATGAGCCTAACGCACCAACGGACGAAGTTCAAATATTGAACTTTTTACACTCCTACGTGTGACGCTTAGCCGTGATAGCCAAACAGCGTTGAGCTTGACCCGACGTCAATGTCACAGGGACGGAGGACACGCAGATGCAGAAAGAACATGGACAACCAAGTCATCGTTTCAGTGTGTGCTGAAACGATGAGGAGGTGGTGAAACTCACCCAGCTGTGAACGCCTACGGAGGATGTCATGCACTAGACTAGAGTTTAGATTCTCTGCCCGAGTCCGAGCCGCGGGCTGGGTCCAGCCTATATTTCCCACCACTATCCTCGGGCCGGGCCTTTGATCGAGTGTTTGTGTTTGTTTTTTTTAAATAATTTCTTTATTGGCCTAATCTGAGGAGAAATCTATGCCATAATCAGAAATATTATAGGCCCTTTATTACACGGGTCTTCTAAGTGCCGTGGAACGCTCCGTTCACTTGCATGGGCAGTAGTCCGGTAACTTGTCAACCCCAGCGTCTTCGGTTGCTAAGCGACGTCAACGTCTTTGGCGGACTATATCTATGCTGATCAACACTACGAATGCTGGCAACGAACAAATTGTAAAAAGATACACCATGACAATGTGAAGTTATTTTTTCGGTTTGGCAAGTAGCCTTGTAATTAAGCGGGATAATGTATAGAACTAGCCAGTCATTATCGAAAATAAGCCCCTTCAGGGCGAAGCAAGACACCTCCGCTGGGCGCCGGAAAACCTTATTTTCCCGATAATGACCAGCTGCCCACCGTTCTATACATTATCCCTTACATATATATTTAGCAGAGTAGGCCTAATTAACTGTGGCTCGGACCAGGTCGGGCTTGATTTTCTGGGCCCGATCTAAGCTCTATCATGCGTCAGGCGTTTGGGTTTCCTACGTTCCCGGACTCCCACAACAAATACAGCGCAGCGATGGTAGTGATGCATGTTTGTGGAGCAAAAGAAAAGTAGCGGGGGAAAATACGTTTTGGGTGGGCTCATCTAGCTGCGTAGGCGCGTTGAACCATTCTTGTAACACACAATGATCAAGCGGCAGGTTAGGCGCGTTAGGCGTTCAGTGTGGCTGTACCTTTAGAGACAACCAGGCCACACACGGGGAAACGGCAAACAAGAAGCAGGGGCAATGCTTACCGGCTTCCTTGTCACCGTCGGTCTTCTTCAGGATGCGGTCCACCTTCATGCCACCCCGCAGCACACGCTCCAGCACCCCTTGGCACTCCCGGAGCCGCTCCACACTGGTGGGGACCATCCTGAGGGGCAACAGGGAGCTGGGTTAGGTCTTCAGGTCTCCTCACCAGACTAGCTATCAGTACAGCGTGTTGTTCTACAGTGGCAGTGAGGACTAATGAGTCGCCGTTATATGGCGTCAGGTATCATTAAGTGCTGTCGACTATCATCCCCAAGCTCCAATAAGACTGGCTGGCCTTTCCTGTTCATGTACGAGACGGACCGAGGAGGTTAACATGTTTACATGATCAACACACCCCCATACTGCTACACTGCGGGCTGGACCGAACACGCTCCACCTTCAGGGTTCCTCACCAGTGGCTGGGGCTGTGCTGCGGAGGGCTGACCTCCTCTACGTGGGGGGTGGAGGAGGAAGAGGCGTGGGCAGGGGAGGAGAAGGAGCTCAGCGGGGACGCGGGGGGCTGGAGGTGGTGATGGGGGTGGGCAGGAGGCGGAGGATGATAGGGATCCTGGCTGTAGTGGAAACCAGGTTGGTTGCCCAGGACAACCGCCAGGGAGGAAGAGGAGGAGCTGCCCGGGTCAGGCTCGCGGCCGCTGCCCTGCTTCCTCTTGCGGTACTCCAGCAGAGACACCTGGTCGGGAGAGAGGGGCCGCCGTTAGACTGCTGCTCCGCTCAGGACGACGCACGCTCATCACGTCTCCAGCAGGAGAACGAGACGCCCTGCGACATTATTGGCTCAAGCTGTGCACATGCACCGAGACATCCCCGGCATTTGCATTTCCATTCCTCCAACAGAGCCCACATGTTTTTCTGGAAAAGGAGGTTGACATTTATGTAAATGGATGCAACCGTATCTTACTATTACCTGAGAATACTTACAGCGGTCATCTGGTTTGACAGAGGCTACGCAAAGGACAAAGCATAAATACGAGACAGCACTGCACCTAGGCAGCTACCATTTATCTTTGTTGCAATTGTTGCAATGATGTCACCAATTTGAACCAATAAGAAACAGGAGCCACAGTGACCCCAGAAATGACCCCGCTCTCAACTTTTCACTTGTTACTCTTTAAGCAAACTCCATAACATGGCTTTTAGTTAACACTTGATTATTTCCAAACCAAACGCATACCCAAGACAACATCAACAGAACGCTCAAATAGACACTTTGGATTTAAAACACAAACACAGTGAAGACAACAGAATGGCGACGCCCATCCCAAGTCACAGCCGAGACCGGGACTTGGGGATGGGGGGGGAAGAGAGGCTAAATGAAGCCGGTTGACCAGAGAGAAGGATATGCAGATGGATGGACGCCTGAACCCAGGCCTTCTGAAAATAAGCCCTGAGTCATGGGGTGAATGCTTTCTCCTGTTGCTCCATTCTGACCACGTTCTAGTGGTCACAATGGAATGCACCATGTTTATTTGGGAGATTCTTGTAAATAAAACGGCAAACTCTGTACATAATGCCTGTCCATAGGATGGACAGGTGCATCCCACCCTTCAAACGGTGTGTGCTATCAACGAGCAAGCCAACAGTATTTTCTTGCAATTTAGGAACAGCACATGCTGCCGAACCATAATAAACATGAGCACCAAAAAGGACACTTTTGGGGGATGCGTCCATGTCCGATTGGGCTGGAGCCCTGTATTACACCGTTGTACTTTGTGCAAACTTTGTGTGATCATTCTGTGAGGAAGCGGGCTGGCAGGAAAAGAGTCATGAATGGTATGTAGCAAATACAGAAGGGCGTTCAATTTACTTTCATTCGGGGCTGGAAGGCAACTAATGCGTTTACTGAATCTCACTGAAAAGAATAGTGTCCACCACAGCAAATCAAAGTAAAACAAATGAGGGGGGGGGTTGGGGGGTGTGGATGTGGCGTTTTATGCAGATGCAAAAAACAAATATTGACATGCACACTAATAGACGTATTTGGATAGGGAGAATATATTCACCATATTCTGTACTGGCTTGTATTGACTTCTTACAGCTATAGCCTGGTAACCGGGCCTTCCTGCCAGCAGACTAATGCCATGCTGATTGGCCCTCTGCCTTGGAAGAAAAGCAGGAAGAAAGACTTGGAAAAGGTTTCAACCATCACTCAGTGACGAGGAAGAGGAAGGTAAGGACAGAACAGGTATAGGAGGTATGCAGGAGGAAGAATAATATAGAGGAGCCATACATTCATAATCATTTCAGATATCCACAGAAGCACGCACACGCAAACATCTTAAATGGATCCACATTTGTAGTTCATTCCCATTCCCTGGCCAACTGACCTAAGAACCTGTGATTTGGGACAAAGCTTATACAGCTGAAACTGTAACAGAGGGGGCCTGACTGACGAGCTACAGCTTGGGCTTAATATCCCAAACGCTACGCAGGGTCACACGCTCAACCAACTTGCCTTCTTCTTTACTGGTTGGTGGCCAGTGTGGGGGGACGTGCCGCCTAGGTCCCCAGCACCGTAGATGCTCTCGCTGTAGAGGTCCCCAGCACTGTAGTGAGACTCGCCATAGGGGGACATGCAGCCTGGCTCTCCAGGGGGGCCCTGGATGCCTGCGCCCCCAAAGGAAGGCTCCGGCGGGGAGAAGCGGCCCTCGGCCCGGGAGGGGCGCTGCTCGCCGTTCCCCACCGTTGCCAGGTTGGCGTTGAGCGGGGAGCACGTGTATATGAGGTTGAACTCTGTCCTGAACGCCGGGTCGCGGCCCGGAGGCGGGGGGGCAAGGTCCGAGGGGGGGCAGGACGGCGGGGCAAGGCCCCCCGACGCAGGGAGGCCCTGGGAATCGTTTCCGTAGGGCCCCCCGGGGAGAGAAAAGTCCTCTGAGGCGGGCGCGGGGCTGCCGGAGCTGGAGGGCAGCGAGAGGTCCTGGAAGAGGAGTTGCGGTCCGTCGGCGTCGCTCCGCAAGCAGGGCTGGGGACAGAAGCACAGGGTTGGGAGGGCCTGATAGGACATGGGGGAAACAGGCGGGTTTGCTCTGTACCGAGAGGTGATGACTCAGAAGGGGGCTGTGTCGAAGAGGGCTTACCTCAGGAGATATGGACTCAGGCCGATGTACGGGAGAGGCCTCTGGGGACGATATGTTCTGCAGGGTGACCCAAAAGAAGAGGACATTCATAGATAAATGAGACGATCACACAGGGCCTCTAGGACTAGGAGGGCTAGCTGTACATTAAACCAAGTGCAAGGCCTTTCAAAAGATACATTATGAGGTCAGTGTTGTTTAACCAGTGGATGTGACTGCGCCGTCTCAAACTGCTTAATGAAGGGTTCTGTAACCAGTGGATGTGACTGAGTTACCTCAAACTGCAGGGGCGTGTTGCAGCGGCTGGTTGGCAGCGAGGGGATGGGCGAGTAGCCCAGGCTGCTGGGCAGCAGCAGTGGGCCACAGGGCAGACCCATCAGGGGGTGCAGAGGGTCCTCGGGCAGCGGCGGTGTGATTGGCGACAGCGGGCGGGACAGGTGCTGCATGGGGAGCGGCACGGCGGCGTACTTGGCCCGGCGCTTCTTAAAGGGGGCCAGGAGCTCTGTGAGAGGGGTCCAGAGTCGGAACGATCGATCAAATAGAAAAAAAACGAATATTAGGAGACATCATGTTTTAGAACCAAAGAATCCTGACAAACACACATGGGCTGTCTCTCACAAACCACTCACTGACTGTTATGTCATCCAATCAGTTTATTCTCTTTTTGACGGGAAGCCGGTGGGTATAACGCGGGGGAGAACATACCGTGAGACGTGGGGTTGGGCGTGGATCTGCTACTGGTGCTTTGGTGTGACGAGGTGGACTCCGAGCCGTCCTCCAGGCTGGCTGAGCAGCTCTCGTCCTCTGCCTGCTTGATCCAGCGCTTCCCGGGACAACACATTAAAGCATGAGGCGTCAAGGTCACACGGTTCACTGAGACATGTCCACGCTGGCCAAATCTAGTCCCTTCTCCTCCTGGGCCTGTCCATTCACATTACGCCAGTGTTTTACACCACTACACTAAATTGGAGCTTCCTGAAAAGGTCTCCATATTGGATTAATCTGAGGCTGCCCACCTTATGTTGCTGTGTGGGTGAGAGAATGGATACATTTCTTAAACAAAGAGGACGCAGAGCTGTGGCGACTAAATGCCACAGTGGTCCGGTTATGACCGTGAGAGAAGGCTTGAACTGAAACAGCAATCAGGTTTTAGTATGGGCCAAGGACAGCCTCTGGTAAACGCTGTTGATGAGCCAAACGGGCGGACTACGTTTAACATGCATACCGCTTTTGTTCAGTCCGAACTATGAAAACAATTGCAATAGAGATTAATTCAGAGGCAGCAGATACCAATTCCAATAAAGGACTAGAGCTAGAGTCAGCGTGCCTGACCCCAGCTTCGAGCAGGTGCTCACCTTCTTGTAGCAGCCATAGGTGCCATCCATTTGCAGCGGCCGCGGGCGGTGGCGCTCCGGGTTGAAGGGTGAGCCGAAGCGGACGTAGTGTTTGGGCGCGGTGCAGATGTAGGAGGTGTGGGACAGGCCTGGCAGCATGTTGAGGGTGGTGGCCAGCACCGTGGGGTCTGTGGTGATGCGCAGCGGCCCATCCGAGGGAACGTCCGGCTGGATCTTCTCCCCAGTGGGTCCTTTGTCGTTCAGCCACTCCGTCACCAGGTACTGGGGGGTTGAAGGGGAGTTCACATTAGACACTTGAAAAGCAGTGTGGTCCTAGTGGAAAACAATTTGGACCGAGTTGGTAAACCATCTGGACCATTATTGTGAGTCAAGAACTGTTCGATCCATTCCATATTGATCTTGCAAACAGAGTTAAAGTTGGAAAGTTCTTGGATATTCATGTGTTCACTGTAATAATGCTGTTGTAAGTGGGGGCTGTAATTTTTTCACAAATGAGCAAATAATTTATAGAACTGGTGAAAACAGCTAGAGAAGTCCACAAAAGCAAAAACCTCAGAAGATTTCTCCCAAACCTTTTTTGTCTTTGGGTAGCGCAGGGTGCCTCTGTTGAGGCAGACCTCAGGGTCCAGGAGATGGCCGGCCCCCAGGCCGCACTCCCCCGCACTGAGCTCTGTGTTGAACGGTCCGTGGAGCCCCTCTTCCTCTGGCGCTGCCGTCTGGTCCGTGGTGGCGGTGGCGGCGGCGGCAGCGGCGGCGGCGGCGGCGGCGGCGGCCTGCTGGGCCAGGGCCTGCCTCTGGCGGCGGGCGCGCTGCGAAGAACTGGAGCGGTACCGCGAGATGCGGCTCTTGGAACGGGGCTTGCTGGAACGGGCCGGCGGGGGCTTTGTCGGAGCGGCGAGGGCAGGGGCCGAGGATGTCGGTGCCTTTTCTGGCTCGTTTTGGGGCAGTTCCTACGGAAGAAAGAGGAACAACTCTCAGGTCAGTTGCTGGACCAAACAGGATGAACCTGATGGAGAAAGGGTTTTCACTCCAACGGACCATAACGTAGGTCGCCCGTCGGGTGCTGATGCACACGGCTGCTGTGCTTCCAGTAGAGGGGTTCACTGCTCCGTCCGCGGGGTCCAAACACTCCTCCTTAGGGTCCTCCGCTCCCATCGCTCGCCGTCGTTTCTCCATGCTGTCAAACGCCTACAAACAGGAAGACAAACACTGTTCGTAGGACCTTCTTAAACATAACAAAACAGGGATTTGAGACAAAAAAGGTCCTCATTGTGTTGGTGTAATAAGCACCTCTGTATTTATTGAAACCTTCCCTAGAGTCCAAAGTGTTACCTTTTTGCTGGAGCTGATGAGGCCATTCTCGTCCACTTCTCCCTCCTCTGCCTCTTCCTGCTTCATCTCATCCTGGAGCCCGTCCTTCATCACAATATATAGACGACTTTACAACACTATCCAAATACCACAATATTTAGAATGAAATGGGTCTTCTTAAATATCAATGTAAATGTTGTTTAAAATAAGTTTATATATTTTGTGCACCAACATGCTGACTGAGTTAGTGTGCGCGCGTGTGTGTGTGGTCGAGTGAGGACACAAGGTATAGAATGTGAGAGTCAAGATCGAGAGCACCTGATGCTCAGCCACCATCACAAGGCTTTTAATTGATAGCTAACTAGCTTTCCGAGGGAAATGCCACCTCTGTGTCGCTGGCTGCATGCAGCTCTCCGGCCTCCGGCTGCTGGCTGCCCTCGTCGGAGGTAGCCCCTGTGGCGTGGCCTTCGCCCCGCTCCTTCTTGCGGGCTTTGCGCTGTCGGGTCTCAGCCCCGGTCAGTGAAGAAGGGGCAGAGGGGGTACACGACGGGTCCTCCTTGGGGCGGAGGTTGTGCTTCTGCACAGGGCAGCTCTGGTTGCCCTTGTGGCAGGCGCAGTCCACTTTGTAGTTGCTGAGGGGGTTGGTGTCGAGGGGGGGACAAAGTACATGTCGGTATATGCTGTTGTTTCATTTGCTTCTGCTGAGCTAGACGATACCATAGTCTCATTGAATTAATTCATCAATGACTCATTTTACTGAACCTTTTATTGTCAATATTGCTTGCTATTGATATCCTAGTCAAGCCCTCCCCCAGTGCACAGCATGAGTGTTACAAACTGTCTCAAACCAACTCAAATCACAAAGAAATAATGTTGAACAAGCAAACGCTTACTGACAAAGAAATGCAGTTTTAGGGAGCCGTGATACTGACCAGCTGTGGAACTCGTAGTCGAATGCGATGGTGACTTCGGCATCCTTGGTGATGTGCCCGAGGGCGTGTATACAAAGGTGCAGCATTCCTTCTGCCATCACATGCCGAACCTTCAGTGAAGACAAGACAGAGAAACAAATAAAGCACAGCCCTAAACAAAGTTTGAAGAATATGACCGTGGTTCATTGGAAATAAAACAAATAATTGAAGAAAGAATCTCACCTCGGCATTAGGCGTGCACGACCTCCTGATGAAGCGGGCGTCGTTGCCAAAAGTCCGCGCGTCCACACACATATCCACTTGGTCGAACTTGGAGTAGAACAGCACAAACGGGTAGGGTCTGCAGAAACAGAGTAAGAATAATGGTATGTGGCACTGGGAGAGGACTATCCTTTTGAGCATCATTTTTACTTATGAAGGTGACTTACTTCTTAAAAAAGTGCCCGTTGACCTCAAACTGTTGTTTGAGCATGACCTTTCCCCGGTACTCTATGATCAGGGTGCCAGCGTCCATGTTCTTAGACGCCCTCAAAGTCTTCCTGTGCTTTTGCACCCGCGTAACACGGCCCAGCTGGAGCTGAAACAAATTCACATTGCTTCTCATAACCACACAAGAGTTGGACTATGGAAAACCCCGGCCACATATCACACAGTGAGCATCCCTCTGACAGGGCCTTCTATCAAACTTTGGATAATTGCATCTAATGGATAGAAAGGGAGTGGTCTGGCTCGGGTTAAGCCAATTTAATTTCTCAGTCATCTGGGCTTCAGATGTGGGCCTTAGGGGCAGTCTATGCAGCAACCTCCCTGAAGAAAACAAGTGTGTAGTGGGAGTTTGAGAGGTCAGCTTACCTGCATCTGGGAGCTCAACACTGCGTTGTTGCTAGCTGGCTCTGTGTGGTCGATGCTGTCCACGTCAACACTGAGATGGGTCGTCGCCGTCGTCGTCGTGTTGATCTTCGACTGTTGTGCGGTTGCTGTGGCAACGCTCTCCGTCTTTGTCTCTGCTCCGCAGTGCGACTCGAGAAGCGTCTGGACGTCTGCACTATACTGGTTGGCGTGGGCCTCGTCGTACTGGTCCGTCCACTGGCGGATCTTGGTCTCCCAGCCCTCTGCAGTGTTCTCGTCCAACACGTTGGCCTCTGTGGTCGAGTTCTGCAACAGGGGGTGAAGGAGGGCAGTGTGGTTATGACCAGTGGCTGACCACAAGTGCAACTCAGAAGGGATGGAGCCAGCTAAATGCCTCAGGCTGGTTGACTAAACCAAGGTATGACTACAAAAAAATAACATTAAAGCATTCAAATCGTACCTTCATCCTCATGGACTTTCTAGAACCCTCTCTGAAGGCCTAAAAGAAAAAAAGAAAAGGAACGTTATGTGGATATACATTTACCATCAAGCCAAACATCCGGGCAAATGCCACGCACAATGGCAAGCATTGCCCAGCTTTTAAAAACATACCTTGACCTTCTTGCTCTTGGGCGTCCCGCGAGCCTTCTCGGTGCTCTTCTTCCTCTTCTTGGACTTGTTCCTCTTGATGCGGTTGACGGTGAGCGTGATGCTGGTCGGCGTGTGCTGCGTGGCCGTGTACGACACGCTGGCCGGAGACACTTCCTCATCTCCGCTCTCCGTTGCGCTGCTCTCCCCCACTACGCAGAGAAGCTAGCATGTCATCACGCTGTTTACAGAGGCACATGCCAGCCAACAAGATGAACCAACAAGAAGACGCACGCCTTACTACATCCTGGTCGCTCTTTCAACTCACCGGATATATTCTCTGGCTTCCTGTGCTGGCCGTCGGGTGCTTTCCTCCAGTACACGCCCCTGCGGATAGGGCCGGAAGAACAAGGTGAGGAGGAGACGTGGGGATAAAACTGAAGCAACCACAATACAGGCGCGGCAAAACTCTGCGCCCGGTCCAGAGATGTGCTCACCTGCAGTTGTGGCACTTGTTGAGCTGGCCGTCGGAGGTCAGGGTGCAGCGGCACCAGCTCTCAGGGTCCTCAGAGGACGAGCTGTCGCTGTCCGCAGAGTGGTCCTCGGTACCGGCGCGCCGGCGGAAGCCATGGCCGTGAGCCACGCCGCCGTTGAGCTCCATGCGGGGAATGATGGTTTGGGAGAGCGGGGAGGCGGGTGGGGTGGGAGGAGGGGGAGCGCCATAGTTGTGATCCTGACAACACACAACGGAAGACTGTTGCATCTTCAAAGAACGGGTGTTCAGGCAAAACAAGGAAAAAGTAGGGAGGGAAACGAAAAATGGAGACGAATGAAAATGAAGGCAAAACACGCTATGTGAAACAGTGCAGCAGTGGTAACTAAAGATGCATCGTAAAGATAGATTTATCTATAGATATCTAGATCTATAGATATAAATAGAGATATATTGTAGTTATGGCAGGTTAAATACGTATGTTTAGCTTTGTTCAAACAACACTTGTGGACAAGGAAGTAATGGATTTCATGGTCATGAGTGAGGTACTCGTTTTCTTAATTTATTTTCTTTACATTTGTCCTTTGGTTCGTGTTCCAACACAAATTCAGGACAGAGTCAAATAATTTAACCAATGACCTGTGAGCTCACCGTATAGGGCAGGCCCCGGTACCCATGGCTCTGTGCACTCCCACAGCTGTGGCTGTTGTAGTTCTTCTCATTCACCGCAGGACTTGCTTCCACTGACTCAGGGCTGAGACAAAGGCAAAGAGAATGACTTCTTCCAGACAGACACTAGGTGGAGCCACAGCCCAAAACATCTCACAGTGAGCAGAGCCATTTGGGAACCTAAAGAACCTGGCCAACATTATTCCAAAATACTATCCCTCCCCCTGTACAAAAGGTAAAAATGAAATGTTAAAAAGGGTCTTGAGGCAAATGTTTTGAGTCTGGATTGTAGGCAAGCGTGTCGAAGCCAGTGGCAATCCATAGAACCACTATAACTCAAGCGCACGGATGTTCATTACATGCTGCTGGCGATTCCTGGTCACATAGGCCCGGCTTCACTCATGTAAAGTACATTTTGACTCCTTGTAGCAAACAAGATTATCATTAACTAGGGCTGTGGTCAACCAAGGGAAATCTTGGCTGAATTCCGACCAATTGAAAGGTCGAACAAACTGCATGAAATCTGCACTATCAATCTGCAAATAAATCGGCAGGCTATCGTCTGTGCTATCGTCTGTGCTGTTTGGAGGCAGTGGGTATCAGATCCACTCTTGGTCCGAATATTACTGGTCCGAAGGATAAGGCTGCGATGCATGCCAGGGATGCATGCCAGGGCACGCGATGCATGCCAAATACAATACACTTTTCTTAAATGGAAAAACTGGGGAGTTTTACCTCCTGTCCTATAAGGAGCATATTCTATTAACCATACGATTCTTAAAACGACAGAGCCTTGAATACTATTTGTACACATAATTAATATTGTTTCTTATACAATATAGCCTATCCCTCAAAAATAAAAACACATCACCTGTATATGTCCCTCCCACCCCTGAAGATAAGGATGACGCAGCATATCGCCCACCCAGAACCTGACCTGTCATTATCATCTCTAAGAGGAGACACAAACTAATAACGTAACAATGTCTTCATATGAATTCATATAGCCGGAAATGCTTGCATAATTCTAAATGTGTTTACCGTAAAGGGCTGGGCAAATATGGTGCCCAGTTTATAGTATAAATCAATTAAGTTTAGCTTAGTCTTGGCCCGATAATATTAGTTAAGAACTTGGTAGATTGATAGTGCGTATTTTGCGCTGCTGCAGAATGCTTTCTGATCCTTTTCCTCCCTACAGGGTTCTGTTTGAATACTACGATATCAAGCAGGACTGCTGTGTGGACGCAAATGTCTTTCAGACACCCTCATCCGTTCTACGGAGACTAGTAAAAAGCTTCTTCTTCCAATCATCACAAAGCAAACTGCTTTGAACACTGCACATTTTTTATAAGATTGCACGCGTGACTATTGCTGTTCACCGAAGAGAAATCGCACTCAAGCAGTATTGAGGGCCTGGATCCCCGCAAAAAGAAGAACGAACATAGCTACAACGTGAAGGGTCAACATGAAGCGCTACCATGAAGCTTTACCATTAAGCGTTAACTTAAGCATTAACGTGAAGGGTTGCCCCCAAGCTAACTTACCATGAAGATTTTACTTTAAGCTTTAAGGCGGAATTATGGTTCAATGGAACATTGCCTTGCGTGAACGTGGGACCATAATCAGCCTTCCAACATTAAGCGATAACTTAAGCGTCGACCTAATCGTTAACTTGAAGTGTTAACGTGAAGAGTTGCCGTGAAGGGTTGGCGTGAAGCGTTAACTTAAGCGTTAACCTAAGCGTTACCTTAAGCGTCCTTGGACTGAGATGTCTCCGCCGCTACATATTCTATCCCTGGAATATTGCTTTGATATTCCCATGAAATGTAACCCAAGCATTCCAATACTAAATTGAGATTTGAATACCTACCTAATGAACGAATATTGGAATGTTCACGAATAGCACTAATAAGGAAATTGCCTTAAAATGATCATAGGGTAGGGCTAGCCGATTAATCGAATTTTGATCGCGATTTCGAGAACAGCTGGATACATATCTGGACATTATTTTCTATTTGACCATTTTGTTTATGGAGAAATTCTCATTTACAAAGTATTTTTTGGAGAGAAATTATGAATAAATGCATCCCTATATGAGGGTTCAACCGTCAGAGAGAAAGGAAGGCAGTTTAGTTCAATATCATACAAATGCCCACATACCTGATCGACCGATTATATATTATCAATTTTTTTTTTTTTTTCGTTTTCTTCTGCGTGATTGACAGTTTAATAAATGTTCATTTTTTTTCCAAATTGAGACATTGTAACATTTGTTATCATGTCATTTTTATGAAGTAAATTGAGGGAGGCTTAGCCTGGAAATCCAGACCCCCATCTAGAAAGCTGTAGGGTCTGGCAACGAGTAATGAAAATGACCCAACTCGAGGGGCGGTGTGTACCGGGGGCAAAAATTTTACCGGCCTACGTCATCAGTTGTTGACAAATTCCAAACCTGCCCGGCAACAGACGACGCGATCGTCTGTTGCCTGGCAACGGGCGATCGCGTCGAATGACGTAGGAAGGTTCTTGAACATTCGCGAACTTTCATGCTCGTTCATTGCACTCTTTCATTGAGTGTGACAAGACAGGTTTTTGAAACCTGCTTTAAACACTCAGTTTACTAGCTAAATTCGATTAAACAATTCAATACAATACAAATATAAAGTAAAAACAAGTGTTATCTAGCGATCTGTTATCTGTATTATGTTATTTCGTCTTTGGAAACATGAGCCGAATGTTTTTTGAAACCTGCCCGGCAACGGACCACCCAATCAAATCAGTTGTCAAGTTGTCAACAACTGATGACGTAGGCCGGTACAATTTTCGCCCCCGGTACAATTTTAACGTGACAGCGGCACCAAGCATGCATTTGAAAATATCACTGGATAAACACATTGGATAACACTACGACCAATCAGAAGAATACAAGGGGTGACGTATCCAGACCAGCGGAGCTAACCAATAGATAAGACTCTTGCCGTATCCGGTCGGTAAAACAGCAACGCTTTTGGTCCGCCTATATTGATACATCGATGTGATTGATTAATGTTCTGGGCCAGGGGAGGGCCAGAATATACACAAGTATATTTCTCGTTCCCAGAGTGTGCTCTCGCGAGAACTCTGGATTTCCAGGGTATTATCGGCTCCAAATATGGGCTCAAGAAAATCGTTATCGGCGAATCGGCTAAGGCTGATGAAAAGAAATCGGTATCGGTATCTGCCCTAAAAAAATCCATATCGGTCGATCCCTAGTTATGACCCTCAGACTGTTTAGAATGGTCCTTAAAACTCACAAGCATATCATGAAATGTATCAATATCGTTAAGAATTCTCCACAATTATTGTGGTAATAATTCTTCTCATATCACCCAGCTCTATTATTGCAAAAGTATTGATGATTGTGTATAGACATGACATCTGATTGTGATGACCGAGTGCAGCATTCTGTACTCACTCGGATCCAGCAGCCATATCGGAGTACGAGGTTTCAGGTGTGGTGACTCCCAGCGCGATTACTATGCTCATGACGTCCAGCGGCACGCGGGAGGGTGGGGGAGGCAGGGGAGGGAATAAAAGGAGGTATATTCAAGAAGTGTTAGGGGAGGAGGAGGAGGGGGGAGAGATGAGGGGGGGAAGGGAGGGGAGGGGGGGGGGAAGGGGGTGGGGTTGGTTACAGGGCCCCAACTGCAGTGACTGTCCACACCAGAGGGGGGGAGCCGCTGAGCCGCCGCCCACGGCTCACGGTCATGGGGAGACCTGGAGAGGAGAGAGAAGAAGAGGGGAGACCCGAGTTAATCAGGGGCTAACGTCATGAGGAGACCAGAGTTAAACAGGGGCTAACGTCATGAGGAGACCAAAGTTAAACAGGGGCTAACGTCATGAGGAGACCAAAGTTAAACAGGGGCTAACGTCATGAGGAGACCAAAGTTAAACAGGGGCTAACGTCATGAGGAGACCAGAGTTAAACAGGGGCTCACATCATGAGGAGACCAGAGTTAAACAGGGGCTAACGTCATGAGGAGACCAAAGTTAAACAGGGGCTAACGTCATGAGGAGACCAAAGTTAAACAGGGGCCAACGTCATGAGGAGACCAGAGTTAAACAGGGGCCAACGTCATGAGGAGACCAGAGTTAAACAGGGGGTAACGTCATGAGGAGACTAGAGTTAAACAGGGGCTCACATCATGAGGAGACCAGAGTTAAACAGGGGCCAACGTCATGAGGAGACCAGAGTTAAACAGGGGCTCATGAGGAGACCAGAGTTAAACAGGGGCTCACATCATGAGGAGACCCGAGTTAAACAGGGGCTAACGTCATGAGGAGACCAGAGTTAAACAGGGGCTCATGAGGAGACCAGAGTTAAACAGGGGCTCACATCATGAGGAGACCAGAGTTAAATAGGGGCTGACGTCATGAGGAGACCAGAGGGACCAGAGTTCAATAAAACGTAGCAGAAGGGACGGTCATTGGAGAATCCTTGATTACTTTCACACAGACTGAAGGTGAAGGAGGGTAACCTTTGTGGTTGCACACATATTTGTACCAGAAAGTATACAAAAATTAATAAAATAAAAAGACAGTACCTGACCATATTTAAACCTTTGAACAGTTTTCCTTCTTTCTATTTTGAATTATAACACACACACACACACACACACACACACACACACACACACACACACACACACACACACACACACACACACACACACACACACACACACACACACACACACACACACACACACACACACACACACACAATGACTCGGCACATATTAGAATGACCCGGTACACTCTTAATATAACTTTGTTGTTTTACAGTTTATCTCCACTGTGAAGCAGAGTGTGATTGGGTCAGGGTGATGTTTCAAACAATCTGCATAGTGCTTAGTACCTCAAAGAGGTGGTTATGGTTAACCACACAATACAGTGCTGGCTTACATCAATGCTAATGGTAATCAACTGGATCATCGGTTAAATCACAAGGGAAACCCCCAATTTCACTGTGATAGAATTCTGTTTTTGCTGACTAAAATATAATATAACATAATGGTCTATTCAGCCAAGACTGCTCACGGTTTCAACATATAGAAATCCTGTTCATCATCATGTTAGTGGATAAACAAAACTACCCGTGAACATAAAGTTGCATGGGAAATCATGCTGATAAATTGCCCATGGTTTGCCGAGTCATCCTTACAAAGAAAGAATGTCTGACGAGAAACTTCCGGTTCAAATGAATGGTGTGCATCCTGTGTTAGGCGGTCCCTGTCCACAGAGGAGTGGCAGCTGTAAGGGCAGGGGGTTATGAAGAGCTTAAGTGTGCGCCACACACACCCCTCCAGTAGGGGGCTTCCTGACTTCCAGACCGCCCGGAGGGGTGAGTCATCTATGCCGTCATGTGATCCGATCTCTGGAACACTGACCCACACTCTCTCCCTCCTCGGCAGACGCAGAGCTCAAGGCTTGCAGGAGGCACAACTCGTAACAGGGTGAAAAAAGGAAAAGAGAAGCTACTTCTGTGCTGTTTTCACACGCTCGGCATGGAGACTCTACGGCTTACACCAAGGTCATGTCTCGGCCGAACACATGCGCGTACGCACACAAACAGCCCCACACGCCTCCTTTCAAATGTCCCATCAGAAAAGACAAGGCTTACAGAGTTCAAATATACGGAGGAGAAAACTGTAATTATACATGTGAAAGCAACAACAATCACACATTAATGGAAGGCTTGTGGCTTACAACAATGCCTCCCAGAATGTATGACATTTGTAAGACTGCCCCATGGTTACAGATGGCCGCCGCTTTCACTATTCAGTGCCAAGGCAACCATAGCAGGGCTGGGGGATTTCCAAAAACATGGTCAAGGTCAGTAAACCCTAGCCATTGTGCAACCAGAGAATGTCACTGGCCGCTAGTAGGACCTAGCTCGAAGGGAAAATAGACATTTTAAACTGTAAAATACACGCTACTGCCCACTGGTTGACAAGCTGCTAGTACATGAGGAATCAACAAATACATGAGATTGTAATCAAGCCATATCACCAAATTGTTATCAATATGGCTATTGTTAAAATAAAGTCAAATTCTACAAATGTAGTGGTATATAACAGCCAAGATTATGCAACAAGACACATACTTAAAGTTAAGGTAGGTAATTTTGACAAACCAGAAAGAGTAAGCTAGATTGTGAAGTATATTTAATTTTTAATAATCAAGTGGTTAATATTAACCTCTTCGGGCGTCCGTCCAAAGCCACTCCCCCAAAATATATGAATAGCTTCAGGAAAAGGTATGCTAGTCTTGTGGAAGACTGCGGTCATCTGCAATGAGTGCACAGGCATATGCGTTGAGGGCAAGTGGGTAGACAGAGAGGTAGGCCACCCAATCATCCTGACCCAATGAATTGATTGGAAAACGGTCTTATTACAGGCATGCGAGAGTCACTGATCAAACATTTCTGTCAGGGTATTTGATATTTATTTAACGCTGTCTCGATGCAAAGAACATTTAAACAAATATGACCAAAAAACTTTCTAAAATGAATGACCTACCCTAGCTATAAGTAGCCTGGCTCCGCCCGCCTAAGTACTTCCGCTCAATTTGAATTTCCCTTCAGTACTAGGTCTGGACCTGCTGTATGTAATTTGGTTTTCTGGTGCCGCCACAGCGGCCCCAATCAGCGAACAGAGGGCGTGTCTGAGAACAATGACGATACAGTCGTACGCCAGTTTGAGTTGTTGTTGTAGGTCGGTAGTTGATTTACAATGTGCAATTTTTCCCTGATAAATTAAATTCGACGAACAAAACCTGCAGCTGTCGTTGACTGACATTTTCGTGCAGACGCGCAAGGTGTTTGGTTTGTGTACAGCCTGCGCGTGATTCCCGGCGCATGACATACGTCACAACCAAACGATAGCGATTGGTTATGGCAGATCCAGAGTGGCACTGGGCAGATCCAATCATTTTAAACTTCAACAGACACCCGCCTTCAAGTGAGTTAACGTTTGTCAATTGATTAGGTCCAGACTCTCTGTACAAATGAAATGAAATGAAGTGAAGTACGAGAGTCTGGTAGAACCAGGCTAAGCTATAAGGGCTGTTCAGAAAAAATATAAATGAATGTATATCCGTGTGGGTAGTGGCTTCACCAAGAAACTATTTTCTTGAACCGGCTGGCGGTTTATCAGCTCCGTGGCGGCCTGGGCCCTTCCCAAAAATAGCTGCCACCGTCTGTTTGCTAAGCCACAAAAAGGGAGTTGCTGGCTGGGCCTCTGTCAAAAGGGCCAGACATTGCACTTGGGAGCCTTATTCCATAGGAAGAGAAACGCGTCTCTGTGCAGCCCCCCTCCACATCTCATCTACTTGATGGCTCGTTTCTCTGGCTGTGAAAGAGGGGCTCAAGTTACTGACCGCTAGGGCTGTAACGATACACAAATTCACGATTCGGTTTGTATCACGATTTTTGACCCACGGTTCGATACATCCCACGATTCTTTTAAATTTAAAAAGCATTTTATTTAAACAACACTTAAATACCAATTATCTTAATGTAACATTTAATAACAAATAATTTGGAACACTGAACAGATTTGAACCGAAAGAATACTATTAAAGTATAGCTAAATTAATAAAGAAATAACCAAAGATTGCAGTTGGAGGATGCTTTTTGCTGGTAGGCATAATAGGGCCCCTTTAACTGTTTGGTTGGTTTATTCAAATATCCTTATTAGCGCTTCTTATTAGGCTATGTAGCTTAAATAATGACATAATCAGGCCGTATAGAATGCAACATGTTTAATAGCCTAACTTTCAATAGATGAGGAAAAACATGAACGTCGCAATAACGAGGCATAGTGTTACGAGTAGCATATGTATAGTGATGTATAGTGTATAGTGATATGTATAGTGATAGTGTATTAGGTGACCTTGGGTGTCTTGAAAGGCGCCTCTAAATTAAATGTATTATTATTATTTATTATTATTATATGTGTGTGCGGGAGAATGGCAGTGTGCGTATGCGTGCGTGAGTGACGTCAGCGAGTGAGTGGACGAGCGAGGAGAGCGAGCGGTAGCGCGTGTGTCTAGTGAAGAAGCGAACGAGTCCGGTAGAATAAAGTACCCATCCTGTCAATAATCGGTGGCCGCTTCATTCCGACCTATAAGCAGACAAACTGCCAGTCAAATCACACAACACAATAGAGACAGGATCACACAGGCAATTTTTTTCGCGCTTGGCCCACTCTGGATAAATGTCGTTCATATCGCATATGAGGACTTCGACGGCTGTGGAGAAATGCAATCCTCCGTAGCCACGGAGAGCTGTGATCACAGAGAGGGCATGTCGTCACATATTTACGGCATCGATAGGAGGGGGCACTGTCAGCAGACTATTATTTAGACAAATTATTAGCTAATTTCAATCGGACAATTTGACCGAAGAGTTAGAAAGGGCATATCGCGCTTCTGCCTTCTCACACCGCGAGACAGGTTCGTGGCTTTGAGTATCGCGACCGCCCCAACAACACCTATACACGTCCACTCCTAGAAGAGGTTCAGTTTGAGGACACAAACATATCTCTAGCAGTGTCTCCATCCAATGCCCTACCATGCAATATAATGTCAATGCAAACCTCTTCCTGCAATGGTCTCATTTTAAAATCAAATCAGATCCCACCTTCAATCACACTGGAGAAATAAGAGCAAGACCTTCCCTTTAGCACTGAGGCTTATCCAAGCCAACTGTGTGAATGGCAGGTAAAAGAACTGGTGAAATGGGAGATCATAAGAGGATTTTCTTTCACCACAGGCCTGGAGGACAGTTGTGTTTTTCCACTGGGAAAGCCCCTGCAGTAAGGCAGACAAAAGCTATGCATGGCTTCTGTTAGGGATGGGTCAGAACAATCCAATATTCCATTACTCGTTCACGATGGTCAAAGCCCAATGTTTACATTTGGACTGTTACAAAAACATCCCCTTTCAAATTAAAACAATTTAATGGACAAAACAAGAGTTGGTCCTCAAGCCCAATTCGTTTTTCTGTTATATTAGTCATGCACAGAAAAATAATATACAGAATGCATAAGCATAAATATTAATATATATGCATACGCCACAAACAGCCCCACTAGGCTACTGAGTGTGGAGCGGGAAGGAGTCTGACGTCACTCAACAGTGCATTGTGCAAGTTACGTAGTTAGTTTAGATTGTGCCTGCTTAATCTGATGGTAGGCAACTCATGTCTAGGTCCCGCAGAAGTTCCAGCTGGGCAGTGGGCACACTTGAAGAATTCAAAAGACAATGAAAATGGAGGTCTGAGGCCTCTGCAGATGTGTGGAATAGATTGAAATTGCAGCTGATGTAAATAGTTAAAGGGGTAAATAGTTAAATCAATCGGAATTTTGGATTGATTGACATTGGCCAGATTCCCAAGTTAGCCTTGGTCTTCTTTGTCATTTGGGACAGTTTAACACATTTCATTTAGACCTTCTAGTTGCAGTTTGCTCGTGCTAGGCTAGCGCACGGCAACGGGCAATACAACCCTGCTAACCCGAGGCAAATCAACTATAAAGCCAGACTGTCGATGTAAATGTCTTTGTTGATAGAATAATGTTAGAAATAAAACCAACCTTGCATAGCATTGCATTTTGAGGGACTTGCTGTGTCTCAGCAGCAGTGTTACATTCCTGGTAGTAGGCTACGGCAGCGGCGGACTGATCTAGGTAAAATTCCACTGCTGCTGAGAAAGTAGTCCCTCAAAATGCGATGATTCATGCGATGCGAGGTTAGTTTTATTTCTAACATTCTATCAACACAGACATTTACACCTATAGTGTGGCGTTATAATTGATTTACCTTGGGTGTTCTGTGGAGTAGGGATGGGGATCATTAATATTTATTGATATTAGGGGTGCAACGGATCACAAAACTCACGGTTCAGATCGTGTCACGGTTTTTGAGTCACGGGTCGGATCATTTTCGGATCAACAACAACAAAAAAGTTAAAGACAAATGTAACTTTAAATAAAATGTTTAAATGTGTAAAAACAAAATAAAGTGAAAAATTAGGAATAGACCTGCTTCCTTTAAGCATATTAAATATCAAAAAAATGTGCTTGTGTCCACATTAAAAAACAAATCTGCAATCTGAGGCATTATTCCTTCTTATTTTTAACATGGATAGTAAATAAAATAAAATAAAAACTGTGTCCAAAGGAAGCACAGCAGACCTGGATTTACAACTTCAAATTCAGGATGTCTGCATTGCCTGGGGAGAGTTTAGAGTCTACACTCACCCCAGGCAATGCAGACATCCTCATCTTCATTTTTTTCATCAAGTATGCTAGAGAAATTCCTGTTTCTGTCGTGTTTTATTTGGGCATTTTGTATATCCATTGATTTTTGTTGGAAGACTCATTGCTCGTTGACCGGAGACAGAAAGGGGGGCTGGTTGTAGTCTTTTCGCTTGGATCTAGCCCTTGTGTTGATACGGAGAACCGAGAGAAAAGACTACAACCAAACAAACAGCCAATTTCCGGTCCGGTTTCATTGGGATTTACGAAACGGCAAGTGAAAGACGACAGAAACTGTATTTTGCTACGATACTTGATTAGGAACATCAACGAACACCACTAACCACTCGGTGAGTTGCACGTGTTTCCCACAGACCAAGGAGGGGGGGGGGGCGGCAGCGCGGCGGTGGGGCGCGGCGGTGGGGCGGTGGGGCAGCGGCGCACTCACTGACGTCTGCGACGCGGCGACGCGGCCGTCAGTGAGTGTGCATGTAACTCCGCGTTTACATGCGGACACATCTGATTTGCATAGATGTGGAAGAACAGCTCAATCGGAATAGAAAAGTATCATATATATATATACGCCTCAATCGGTTTGGAATATAATTCTATGCGGAATAGAATAGGTGGTGTAGTCCGCTATAAATACTTATTCCGATTAGTTTGGGGTTGAACTTGGAGCAGCTGCAGTAGTTCGCAATTGGTCCACTCCGTCTGTACTTTAATGCACACCGAACCTTACCGCTGTCAAGGAAATTGGATTTATTGCCTGATTCACGTCTTTGTTATTATCACTCCGTAGTAGTTTCAGTAGTCCGGTAACTTAACAACCCCAGCGTGTCCGTTTGCCAAGCGACGGGTGACATCGGTGGGTTCATGTGTTAGCATCGTCGTTCTCGCTCTGTGTGTGTGTGTGTGTGTGTGTGTGTGTGTGTGTGTGTGTGTGTGTGTGTGTGTGTGTGTGTGTGTGTGTGTGTGTGTGTGTGTGTGTGTGTGTGTGTGTGTGTGTGTGTGTGTGTGTGTGTGTGTGTGTGTGTGTGTGTGTGAGAATGACAGGGGGAACGAGTGCTATGCAGAGATGAATGGACGGAACGATTTTTAGATTTCCAAATCGCGTTATAAAAAAAAAATATATATATATATATAATAATAATTATAAAAAAAAAAAAAAGGACAGAATCAATTCGTGGCGCTCGATGTTGATTCTGTGGCGCCGCGCCACACAATGGTCTATGTATGGGAAACAATGACATTTCTGAAAACGAACGTTTAGGGTGGTTTTAAGGACAGGTTTGTGAATGCCCAAAGCAGGCCTTCTGAAGCAGGCAGGGGCGAATCGAAATGAGCCAAATACCTGAGACAGGACCAATAGTCAACATTTTGGTGTGTCAACCACTATATTTCATCCTAGACAAACCAGAGAGGGGGCTCAATGTGCTAAATAACGGAATTGTCCTTTAAAACATGCGCTGATCACTTGAACGCACAACATTTCTTCTCTTTTTCTTTTTTAATCAGCCGATCCGCGGATTACTTGCGTCCCGAAGCGTGAGGGTTGATCCGTACGGATCACGGGTAACCCGTGAACCGTTGCACCACCAATTGATATCGATACCATTTTTGATACTCCTTAACGAGTCGAGTCTTTTATTGATACCACTAACGATGCTTTTCTATTAATTGGTGGAAATACGATGCGTTTTTATTGATGAGGAAAATATTTAGAAAATAAATAATTGTATTTTAAATTAAATATGTAATTCTTAATAAATATTGACATCAGTATTTTTAATTATAGATACTAAAAAGATTAGAATACTATACAACTGTATTAGTAATACAGAAACATGAGTAATACAGTATTGCTCATGTTTCTCCCCTAAAACTCAATTTCCCGTTTCTTTATGTTACATTTGAACGCATCATGATAACAGTCAGCTCAGTTTACTGAGCAAACCTCAACACATCATCACGCAGCACATCTGAAACTTTATTTCGTTTTTAAGATAACTAGCTTGTATGCTGCTGATTACAACACCGATTTCACAATTGGATTACCGTATTTTCCGCACTATAAGGTGCACCGGAGTATAAACCGCAGCAGCTAAATTGAATGATGTGTACATATATAAGCCACACTGGACTATAAGCCGCAGGTGTTTTAATGTTGAATTACCATTAGGGCTGGCCCGAATGCCATTTTTCAGGCTTCGAATACTCGTTGGTTTTTCCGAGCGAATATTCGAATACTCGTTCCAGAAAAAAACACCATAAAAAAAAAACATTAATAATCCCTATATTCTCCCTGGAACCGAGTATCTGCATATTTTGTTGAAGATTTAATAGCTTTTGAACGTTAATTAGTAGGCCTAAGTAGGTTGAAGTTCCTTAGTTTTTCCCCGTGAAAGCGAACAGCTGTTGTTCGTTCCAAATCAGCTGTCCTCTGCCATCTCAGCCTTTTTGGGAGCTTTTCAATTCATCCTGGAACGTGCATCTTTTCAGGGAATTTGTACAATAAATCCATAACAAATACCGAATATTGATTGTCTTACGTGTCCATATTATATCCATTATATTGACCGGGTATTCCCAAGACGCTCACGCTCTGCAGCAAGCCAGTCACAGTTGATTGGCACGGCGCTGTACAGTGAACATAAACAAACAACTAAGCTAAGGCTAGCATTTCGCTAAGCATTACTTTTCCTCCTGAGATCCCGCTAATGTTGCGTTATAAAGTAAAGGGAAACAAGATATCTATTCTTCCTCCACCTCTCTCGCTTCTCTGCTTGGTGTTGCTGACGCTTATAGTTTGCCTCCCTCGCTCTGGTAAAGTCACGTACGTGAGAAAAAAAAACGAAGCTCTGAATACTGATTTAAGCTTCGAATACAAATTTTCCGAACGAGTATTCGAATAATTCGGGCCAGCCCTATTACCATATGCAAGGGTTCGTGCACAGAGGGGATTGTCGGGAAAGAGATGGCTGTCTCGCTCTCGTAATGTCTGTTTTGCTCTCGTTCTGTCTCTCGTACCACTCTCGGTTCCACTTTTACTTTTGTGCGCTACCTGTCTCACTCTTTTCCGGCCTCCAGCTTTTCCTGCTGGAGCCCGCCGCTTAAAGGTGGGGGGGCGCGGACCGGTCATAGAGCCCATAGAGTTAAAGTTGGTGGACTGTAACCTGTAAAATCCATAGATTAAGGTGGTCCCCTAGTGGCCGTTAGCTGTAAAAATCCATAGATTAGCCGCACCGTTATACAAGCCACAGAATCGAAAAGGCGCGGCTTATAGTCCGCACGCCCACTGCGAGCTTTAGCGTGAGCGACCACAGCTTGTATTTCGGTCATATCTTAACACTGGACTGTAGGCCTAGATAAAGTGTTGTACCTTCACTGGCTTTGGGTTAAAAAAACTCCTTCAACTCAGTATCCGTCTAGTCCAACCAACAACTCTGTCAGCTGTTGCTGCTGCTTTAGACGGTGTGCAGACAGGCTCGGAGTCGGCACCGCGTGCAACAACAGTCTTTCAAAGCAGCGGTAGTAATCACTCAACCGGACGGTGTAGAAAGTCCCGTCAGTTAAAAATAGTAATCCAGTTTTTAAATCCATGTTAAAATCGGCAGGATATAGAGCTAGTTAGGTTAAAAAAAATGTTGCAAACAGTGTTAATGTGATGTGTTCAGGTCGGATTGATGTGTTCAAATGCAAAAAAAAAAAAAGATCTGTCATCTGAGAGAAATTAAGATGATTGAATTCCTTTTTAACCGTTAGTATTTACTGGTTAAAGATCTTATCGGTTAACCGATAAGACATCCCTTATAAACGTATACAATAAATGTATACCATACATTGTATGTTTTTTTTGTGCTATCCCATTTATGTTTTTTTATCATTTAATATTACTTTTAATAGTTCCGGGACGTTGGAGCAATAACCTGGTGTTTTTACACTTCAGCCTGCACTGTGAATTTGAAGTAATGTTTTGGATAAAGATGCAGCAATTACAAATGTTTATTTTTTTATCCGATTCATCAATTAATCGAAAAAATAATCGACCGATTAATCGATTATTAAAATAATCGTTATTTGCAGCCCTATATTTGATCATAGATTCTATTGTGTTTTATCTCCAAATCATTTACATATTTTCTTAATCTTTAAAAAAACAATCAAGTGCCACCTGAGAAAATCCTTTCTATTATTTATTATTTGTTGTTTGTTTCCAGTTTAGAGAAAAATTAAAGAATGGGATTGAGAATATCTCTTATGCAGGTGTTATTAGAGGTCCCATGGCATGCTACTTTATGGATGCTTTTAAACCGGCATTAGTGGGCCCCTAATACAGCATTTGAAGACGTTCAAGAAATTGAACTGTGAGCCAGTCCAACAATGAGCTTTCCACAAACTTACTGTTTTTTAGAGGCTACTAAAAGGGGAAAAATTTCTTAATGATCAATTAGTCGATCGTCGATTAATCATGCCCATCCCTAATCGGCGCTACTAGCAATCGATAACTTGCACTGCAGGACGCAATAAATATAAAAGGTTGCATTTGATAATGTTTAACAAGAGTTAGGTAGAGGGGGATGAAAAGGATGCAGTCTTCTTCACTAGACTATAGAGGTTGAGCCATCTCTTGTCTTTTTGACCTGTGCAATTTTATCGGAATAAGCAGCATATTCACATCGCGGCTGATGAAAATGGTTCTCAGCATTTTGATCTACATAGTCTTAAACAACCCTGGTTGTACTCCAACCCTGATGCCCACAGCCGTTTTGGGTGGTAACAAAACTTTAATGTTTAATAACTGCAGTTATTAAACCCCTTTTAAAAAAGCGGAGCCTAGATGCCTTTATTATTAACAACTACAGACCAATATCAAATCTACCCTTCATAAGTAAAATCATTGAGGAAGTTGTCCTCCAGCAACTTCATCATTTCCTGGCATCAACTGGTTGCTAAACCACCTTCCAATCAGGATATCAAACCCTATACAGCACCGAGACCGGAAAAATTCTCCTTACTAAAGTATAAGCGACATCCGTCTTAACACAGACTCTGGCAAAACCTCAATGCTAATGCTACGAGACCTCAGTAATGCATTCGACACTGTAGACCATACAATACAGGGCTCTAGACTGCGACCAAATGGTCGCATATTGCGACCAAAATTTGAGAGGGTGTGACCGAATTTTCTATCTGTTCCACCAGTAATTATGCCCTTTTTTTTTGTACACGTTAAACGTGGAAGGGGCGCGTCAATGAATCCGGAATCTTTAGCAGGCCAATAAGTGTAAGAAGGATAGGGAATGGCCACTGTAAGTGGTTAATGTGTCGAGGGGGAGGTTCCTAGAGATTATCGAGCGCGCATAAACGTCTGTGCGAAGGAGAAAGATTTCACACAACCTGCTACGTGCGTTTACAATGAGCAAGCAAACTATTGCCTCGTTCTTCCGACCTTCGGCTAGTGTGCCAGTGCAAGTCATTCCTGCACGGGTCTTATTTTACAAACCCCGCACCCACCCGTACCCGCAATACTTCAAACCGCATCCGACCCGTGTTCCGACAGTAGCCCGACCAGACCCGCTATAAATTGATATCGACACCCGACCCGCACCCGATGGAAAATTAGAAACATTAGATGGGAATTACACTATCTGGTGTTTGGCTTGGTGCTTTTTAGATTGTTGTGCAAAAAAAGCACATCATCCACTGTTGACGGTTTTAGTTGACTCCTCCGCTCCTGATTAACATATCCAGCACCGGTAAAGTCTGCAATCGCAAAACCCGCGCCCGACCCGCGCTGTTCAGGCGTCCAAATTGTGCGGGTCACCCCAACCAGTGCAGGACTCTGCTTCAGGTGCCATAAAGGGCTTTTCACACGGGAGGCGTTTGTCGGACCTGATAAAATGCATTCTCAATAGAGAGGCAAGCGGGCAGAGAGGAGGCTCAGCGTCCTGTCAAGCGGCACGACAAGCGGGCGCACTCCCGTGAAACTGTCGCTTCCATACTTGTCGAACGCATGCATGCTCAAACATGGAAACCGTTGGGATAGATGAAAATCACAATAAAATGTGACACTGAATTTGAAACAGCACATTGTAATTTCTGCATCCATTATCAAA
The DNA here is from genome assembly GCF_031168955.1 of Gadus macrocephalus. Lineage (NCBI taxonomy): Eukaryota > Metazoa > Chordata > Actinopteri > Gadiformes > Gadidae > Gadus > Gadus macrocephalus. The sequence goes on along the minus strand of NC_082394.1, from coordinate 19,919,076 downwards.
ATAGTTATTAGTAATACAGTGAAAATTAGTAGAGATGTGAATATTTGGTTGGCATGTTTGGAGCCCTGCAATACTTTTGGACAGGTAAGAAAACTGGGTGGGGTTTTCAGGCAGTCTTAAATTGGTTTAGGTCCTACCTACAAAATAAGAACTACTTTGTTTCCATTGGCGACCTTTTATCGGAATCAACCAACTTGACATGTGGAGTCCCACAAGGTTCAATCTTGGGACCCTCTGTATTCAACATCTACATGCTCCCACTAGGGCAAATCATGCAAAATAACAATATTGACCATCATTGCTATGCCGATGACACGCAAATCTATGTATCGCTATCACAAACTGACTATCGTCTAGGGCTGTAACGATACGCGTATCAAACCGAAAATCGCGATACTCAAAGCCACAAACCTGTCTCGCGGTGTGAGAAGGCAGAAGCGCGATATGCCCTTTCTAACTCTTCGGTCAAATTGTCCGATTGAAATTTGCTAATAATAACGAGATGCCCTCTCTGTGATCACAGCTCTCCGTGGCTACGGAGGATTGCATTTCTCCACAGCCGTCGAAGTCCTCATATGCGATATGAACGACATTTATCCAGAGTGGGCCAAGCGCGAAAAAAATTGCCTGTGTGATCCTGTCTCTATTGTTTTGTGTGATTTGACTGGCAGTTTGTCTGCTTATAGGTCGGAATGAAGCGGCCACCGATTATTGACAGGATGGGTACTTTATTCTACCGGACTCGTTCGCTTCTTCACTAGACACACGCGCTACCGCTCGCTCTCCTCGCTCGTCCACTCACTCGCTGACGTCACTCACACACGCATACGCACACTGCCATTCTCCCGCACACACATATGCTACTCGTAACACTATGCCTCGTTATTGCGACGTTCATGTTTTTCCTCATCTATTGAAAGTTAGGCTATTAAACATGTTGCAGGTCTGTAGGGATTAACCGGTTTCATTATTAACCTTAAAGGCTTAGCTACACCAAGTGTTTCTGGTCTCACTCTCATTGATATTCGTACATTATTTTTCTATGAGGAACGGTTGTACGGGTGTAACGATACACGTATTTGTACCGAACGGTCACGGTACAGGTGCTTCGGTGTGCTTACAGAGGTTTACCGCGGTGCGTAAATGTGGCGTTCATAGCGTTAATATGGCAAATGTAAAGGCTTGTTTTGCGATGTGGAAGTCGGAGTTCCCCCCGGACCATTTAGCCAAAGTATTCTACTCCAACTCCGTAACTACGGAGACCCCTCAGCAGCTCTCCGTTGGGATGTCGGATACGCAATGCAATTCGCCGCCCGATCGATCTTATATGTTGACTACAAACCATGTAAGCAGTGTAAACTTCCGATGCTTTTCAAATCTTATTTGGTGTTTTATTGGTCCCTACGGTGCAAAGTAAACCATGCACAAAGAAATGAAGGTGCAAAGTCAAACCGGAGAATTGATTCCGGAAATTATTTTGTTAGAGGACCAATCACAGCCCTTGCCGTCTCTGTTGTGTCGACCAATAGGTCCTTGTTGTCAACGGATAGTTAAAAAATATTGGATGCGCACGTAAGCTATGGAGAGGGTCTCCGACAGGCTCTACGGCTACGGAGAGGGCTCGGTGTCTACGTACAGCACTTTATCATCCACACGCATTTTAAAAGGCACCATGACCATCCAGTTGTTACTATCACTGTTGCTGTGAAAAAAACGACCTGTGCAAACCCAACTCACAGCACTATTTCAATAACCCCTTTTTCGGAATTCAGAAATGCAAATGCCTTATCAAGTTTATGGGTGTTTTCATTGCAGCTGATTTACGGCCATTCTCCGTTGTTGACAAACAAGCAGTTTTTTTTTAAATGTTCCACTTAACTATGTGAACCCTACCGTCCTGTTACGTACCGTGACTTCAAAACCAAGGTACGTACCGAAACGTGACTTTTGCGTACTGTTACACCCCTAGTTGCACAGTGAGGAAGTTTAAACACACAGAAGATTGCTGAAGCAACCTGCAGACTGCAAATGGAACGAAAACGATTCCTCCCTTGTTTGTGTTGGGCAGACATGCAAACGGCGCGCTTTTTGGCGCGAGTCGCTTTTTTATCATACATTTTGGGGACCTGTGTGGTTCGTGCAGATCCGAAGAGTTTTTCTTTTGGGGGGGGGGGGGTCGATCGGTGCTCGCGTACAGGTGTCAATATTCCGTAATCTGATTGACTGAGACCCCCCGTGCCTTCGAGGTAAAGAAAAGTGATTCCGGAAATGATTTTGTTAGGGGACCAATCACAGCCCTTGCAGTCGCGTCAAAATATTGGATGCGCATGCGCACGGTAGAGCTTGGATCGGGCTCAGAAAATCAAGCCCAACCCCGAGCCCATGCACGTTCTGTCCGAGCCCGGCCCGACACATTAACTGTAATTAGGAGCCCTAGCCCGATTTCAACCCGACAATTATTTTAACACATATGTAACTTTGTACACATTTGTTACTAGGCTTACTCAGCTAAATATATATGTAAGGGATAATGTATAGAACGCCGGTCATTATCGGGAAAATAAGACCCGACAGGGCGAACAGTACACCGACGCGCAGCGAAGGCGTCTTGCTTCGCCCTGAAGGGGCTTATTTTCGAAAATGACCGGCGACGTTCTATACATGATCCCGCTTATAACACGGCTACTTGCCAAAACTAAAAAAATAACTTCACATGGTGCGCCTTTTTACAATTTATTCGTTACCAGCATTCATTCATCATTTTTTCACAATGTCTTGTTTTTAAAAGATTTATGATGACTTTATGCTCTGTAAGGTGACATTGGGTGCCTTGAAAGGCGCCTCTAAATTAAATGTATTATTATTATTATTCGTAGTGTTGATCAGCAGTGCAATAATAAATTGTCCGCAAAGACGGTGACGTCACTTAGCAACGGAAGGAAGACACTGGGGTTAACAAGTCACCGGACTAGCTTCCAAAGTGAACGGAGCGTTCCACGGCATTGAGAAGACCTGTGTAATAAAGGCCTATAATATTTCTGTTTATGGCATAGATTTCTCCTCAGAATAGGCCAATAAACCAATGATACAAATAAAAATAAAAACGCTCGATCAAAGGCCCGGCCTGACCCGGCCCGAGGATGGTGGTGGGAAATATCGGAGAAGGTCGGATGCATTTTTTGTACAGCAGGACACAGGTTGCAAGTGCAGTTGGAAGTGGTCATCATGGCTAAAATTAGAAGGCACGATTAAGGTGAATACAGTGAAGCATAACTTTCCACTGTCTGACTTTTTAAAAAAAACATAGAAAAAAGGATGTGCTAAATGCACACTGTGCATTAAAGAAATTAATTATGCCAGCAGGGGTGTACATGCCCTGTATGCACACTGTAAGGCAGACATTCATCGGAGGAAAGTGACAACAACAATAAGTACACAAAGTGTTGCACAGCTTCTCCGAAACCCTCTTCCAGAAACCCCCTAAGCAGCAGATATGATCAGGGACAGTGCCAGGCCTACACTGCCAGTACCTGTACCTGTGATCACATATCCAATGCAGAGGTGTGTGTTTGTGAAAATAAATTAACTTAGTTTATAAAGTCACTTTAACTGAGTAACTAAAATATTTTTTATCTTTCTAGGCATATAGCATATAGCATAGGCCTTCTCATGATAATAGGATATCATGCCGTCATATTTTTTCAGACTTCGGGTAGCTCTCTTTTTTTGTCATACATGTGTTTGCATCCCTGGTTAGGGGTGCTTACTTAGATTAGCTAAACAATTGCTGAGGGCAAGGCGAGGCAACTTTATTTATGTAAAACTTCTCATACACAAGGCAGACTCAAAGTGCTTCACATATAAACATTGTCATACAATAAAATTAATTAAAAATTAATTAATAGAAAAGAAAACATATGCAATTTTTTTAATCAAAATAGAAATTAAAGGCAAAGTAGAAAAAATAGAGCATTTTACAAAGTGCAATGTATTTAAAAAGTAGAAAATAAAGGTAAGGTTAAAAAGGCCTATTTTTCACGATGTACCGTAATTTTCGGACTAAGCCGCACCTTTTTTTTCCCATTTTGCGATTCTGCGGCTTATATATTTATTTCTTATTTATTATGTTTATTTATTTATTTTTTCCACAATGTCTTGTTTTTTTTTAAAACGCTTTATGATGACTATATGCTCTGTAAGGTGACCTTGGGTGTCTTGAAAGGCGCCTCTAAATTAAATGTATTATTATTATAACGGTGCGGCTAATCTTTGAATTTTATAGCTAACGGCCACTAGGGGGCCTCCTAAATCTATGGATTTTTAAGCGGCGGGCTCCAGTGGGGCTTATATATGTAAACATCATTCAATTTAGCTGCTGCGGCTTATACTCCAGTGTGCCTTTATAGTGCGGAAAATACGGTATTTAAGATTTCAAAAAGCTAAAGCAAATATAAAAGTTTTCAGTCTTGTTTTAAAAGTGGTCAGAGTTGGGGCAAGTCTTAAGTCCTCAGGGAGTTTGTTCCAGCTATTTGTTGCATAGTAAATAAATCCTGCTTTGCCCATGGTTCGTTTTTACTCTGGGGATAATTAACAGATTGGTCTCAGAAGATCTTAGTATTCTAGAAGGCTTATGTAGTGGAATCATCAGTTAAATATTTTGGCCCTAAACCATGTAGGGATTTATAGGTTAGCATTGCAACATGATTTTAAAATCAATTATCTGACCTACAGGAGGCCAATGTAACGATTTAAGAATTTGTGTAATATGTTCAAATTTGTTGGTCTTTGTTAGGACTCTAGCAGCAGCATTCTGAACAAGCTGAAGTTTCCTTAGTTTTTTTTGGGAGACCTGTAAGGAGACCATTGCCGTAATCAAGCTTACTAGTGATAAAGGCATGTACAAGTTTTTGTAAGTCTTCGGTTGACATGAGCCCTCTAAGTCTTTTAAGGTGATAATATGCAGATTTTCTAAATGATTTGATGTGACTGTCGCAATGTAAATCTGAATCCATGATAACCCCTAGATTTCTGGCTTTAATTGAGGTTTTCAGGGACAGAGAGTGAGGGTGTTTGGTTACTTTAAGCCTTTCCGTTTTAGTGATACAATTATCTCAGTTTTGTCCTCATTTAGTTGAAGGACATTTCTGCACATCCAGTCTTTGACTTGCTCAATGCACTGGCACAGCAGATCTATGGGACGATAGTAGGGCTGTAACGATACACAAATTCACGATTCGGTTTGTATCACGATTTTTGACCCACGGTTCGATACATCCCACGATTCTTTTAAATTTAAAAAGCGAGCGGTAGCGCGTGTGTCTAGTGAAGAAGCGAACGAGTCCGGTAGAATAAAGTACCCATCCTGTCAATCGGTGGCCGCTTCATTCCGACCTATAAGCAGACAAACTGCCAGTCAAATCACACAAAACAATAGAGACAGGATCACACAGGCAATTTTTTTCGCGCTTGGCCCGCTCTGGATAAATGTCGTTCATATCGCATATGAGGACTTCGACGGCTGTGGAGAAATGCAATCCTCCGTAGCCACGGAGAGCTGTGATCACAGAGAGGGCATCTCGTCACATATTTACGGCATCGATAGGAGGGGGCGCTGTCAGCAGACAATTATTTAGACAAATTATTAGCAAATTTCAATCGGACAATTTGACCGAAGAGTTAGAAAGGGCATATCGCGCTTCTGCCTTCTCACACAGCGAGACAGGTTCGTGGCTTTGAGTATCGCGATTTTCGGTTTGATACGCGTATCGTTACAGCCCTAATAGGCACACAAATTAAATTTAGCATCACAAGCAGCTCTCACATTATTATTTACACTGGCTGCCTGGTTCAAATATAAAGTTGTTTATAATACACTGAATATTTGTGTAAATGGTTCATGTATGGGATTTTTATAACCTATTCCAGGTTCTCTCTATCCCAAATGATTTTTATCATTTAGCTGCTGATCTGATTTTGTCATGTCCTTTCATTACATTCCCTTCACCTTCAGTACTTATTTGACTTCTGTACAAAAACGATATCATGTTAGCCTGACTGTTAGTCATGTTTGATAAAAAATACATATGTAACTGCTTTAGGGTCAATTCTTAATGTAAACCTTAATATTTTAAATAATGCACTAGGTTAGAGGGTTCCTAATGCTATACAATTTACAGCATTAGTTACTTAAGAATCTATCGTCGTTTGGAATATCACATGCCTACAGCTCAGCGATGACGTTGTTTCTAACGATCTACTGTAGAACGGCATTTATTGAACACACTGGGCTGGAGGGTTTGGCGGAGGCTGCTCTCATTTCTTGCGACGCTGTCCCTTTTCGCAATGCTTCACTAGAAACGGGCGTAGCTTTCTTAGCTTTTCTGACTGCGCACACAGCCACAAAGTCGAGAATAGATTCTTGTCTTGAATCTGCGGATATGCTAGCACTAGTGCCAGTTGGTTTGAGGAGGCAAGCTTTGGTAGCACAGATCTTTTCATTGTTCTTCACAGACTAAGTGGTTAATGTATTTTAACGGGTCGAATCAATATGTTGACAAAATTTGCTTGAATTAGCTTGAGTTAAGGTTGAATGTTTTAGTTTTAAAGAGGCCTCTGACATGTTTCTCAAGGAAGTGACCAGTTCTGAGGGGTTGAGGGTACAGGCATATTTGTAAGGCCAATTAGGGTTAAAAGAGAGTTAGGGTTAGGGTCATATTTGGAGCCTTCTATTTGCTTCCTGTGAGGTGGCACAAGCATTTTATACAGAAATACAAGCGCGTTGAGCATCGACACTTTAAAGGCTGAAGGTCTGGTACGTTAAGATTCTAAGTAGTCAACCAAGATGGCGATGTCCTATTGTCACTTTTTTATAGCTAGTTTTGCACATGCAGAAACAAGTTGGAACTGAATCATAGAGACGAATTAATTCAGCGAAAACTACAATATATTAAACAATCAATATGCAAAGGAAGCATATACAGTATTAAGCGTATTCTCTATTCGCGCAACACACCACCGACTCTTTGTTACGTCAGTGCCCATGAAACTTGTGCCATTTACGGCTTCTCTCACCAGCTCAGACCGGGGGTCCGGCTACAGTAGACAGCGCTGATAAGACGTCTAGGTTACAAGAAACCCTCTGCCTCATATTTTAGGAGCCATGTTGACATTAAAGTACTATGACTGTAACTATATTGTCAACACTTTGTTAACGCCGTTTAGAGACATTATATTGAAAATCCAGGGATTTGTGAATAAGGTCAAGAAATACAAAGAAATCACTGGGAGAATTAGGCCCGCTGAAATGCAGGCTGGTTATTGCATACTATACCGAGGTTCAACAAAAGCTATTTCTTTGACATTACCGTCTCAGTGACAACTAGTGGATCGGCTGACTATGAAAAAATAAAGAATTGTGTGTTCACGTCTCGGGTATTGGTCCTGTCTCGGGTATTTTGCTCATTTAGAATTGCCCCTGCCTGCTTCAGAATGGCTGGCTATGGGCATTCACAAACCTGTCCTTAACCCTAAACGTTCGTTTTCAGAAATGTGCAACTCACCGAGTGGTTAGTGTTGTTTGTTGATGTGCCTAATCAAGTATCGTAGCGATATACAGTTTCTGTTGTGTTTTATCTGGCAGTTCATAAATCCCATTGAAACGGAAAGGGGACTGTTTATGTTTGGTTGCAGTCTTGGTCGCTCGGTTCTCCGTATCAACAGTAGGGCTAGAACCGAGCGAAAAGACTACAACCAGCCCCTCTTTCCGTTTCCGGTCAACGAACAATGAGTTGTCCAACAGAAATCAATGGATTTACAAAATGCATAAGAAAACATGACAGAAATTGTATTTCGCTACGATACTTAAAAAAAATATGTATCGTAGCGATAAAAAATATTTAAAGTTGTAAATCCAGGTCTCCTGTTCTTCCTTTGGACAGTTTTTTATTTTTTATTTACTATCCATGTTAAAAAGAAGATATAATGCAGATTGCACTTTATTTTGTTTTAAAATCAGTGTTTCCCCTATATGCACCTAGCAGCGGCCGCTGCTGAAATATGACCGCCGCTGCTGAATTTCTTTTAACAAGAGGAGAGGAGAGCTTCAGCTTACCTCTTTAAATTAGGAATGTTATATTATTTTGCGCTACGCAAAATAATATAACATTCCCTGCGCTACGGACGCTGGATATGCGCTTCATAACCAGTTCAATTCACACACTTGTGAGTAAAGCATACAAGCAGAGAGGAGAGCTCCTTCTTAACTTTAAAAAATGAATGTTATATTATTTTGCGCTACAAACGCTTCATATCCAAGTCAATTCACACACCTGTGAGTAAAGTATATAAACGGAAAGGAACTTCCATAAAGTTGGAAATAAATCTGCAAACGCAGATTCTGAGTTTGCGGTTCAATAGATCAGTGAAACATCGTTGCGACACAATCGAGTGTAGTAACCTAGAGAAACAGCTACCACATTGTTTTCATCCAAATGAGCCGTCTTTAGCGAACGGTGAATTGCATTGGCCTCTATGAGCTGTCGGCTTTCAGCCGCGAGCTTAGGGACCGTCTGCAAAGTGCAAAACTGAAAACGACCACAATGGTAAGATTTCAATAACGTCGCCATTGTTGACTCTAGAGCCCCAAAACGTGTTCCATAGAGGTATGGCCTCTTTATGGTCCTACTACAACCTTTAGTTTTGAAAAATATATCTGATTATTTTTGAGGATTTTTTATTTAGCAAGAATTTCAATAGCGTCGCCATTATTGACTCTAGGGCCCCAAAACTAGTTCCATAGAGGCATGCCCTCTTTGTGGTCCTACTACAACCGTTAGTTTTGAAGTAGATATCTTATATTTGAGGATTTTTTATTTAGGAACAATTTCATTAGCGTTGCCATTATTGACTCTAGATTCCAAAAACGTTTTCCATACAGGCATGGGCTCTTTATGGTCTTACTGCAACCTTTCGTTTTGAAAAAAACATCTCTACTTCTTTTTAAGGAATTTCTTTTTATCAAAAATGTCAATATAATATTTTTTTAGCAACAATTTCAGTAGCGTCGCCATTGATTCTAGAGCAGCAAAACTTGTTCAATAGAGGCATGGCCTCATATGGTCCTACTACAACCTTTGTGATGGGGAGAGGGGAGGGAAGATGCATTGGTTTGAGGCAGACCTTTTCGATTGTTGCAGTATATGTGTTATGTGATTTTACTGTATAGTGTGGTTGTTGATATATTTTTTGTTAAATAAATGTAAATAATTGTTTTAAAGATTATACCTGCAATACGTTCAATCTCTCCATATTTCCCCTGCTCATTACTGTGCACAAATGTACTGTATGTACACCCTTCTGTTTCCGGCAGACACATAGAAACCTCCCGGCAGGGTGCGCTTTGCGAGCACAAAAAACATTTTACCTCCGCTGCTGCAACTAAATACTATTACAACTCCATCCTTTTAAGATATTATTTAAACATTGGATGGACCTCTTGAGTTAAAGGAGAAATCCAGTGTAAAATGGATCTGAGATATGTTTGGTATGATAACGAGTTGGAATGTTCATTTGGGAGCAAAAAAGACGCAGTGACGCATTCTCTTTTTAGCCGATTCTACGCTATACACTTGGAACGATAGGGGCATGTATCATGGTAAAAACTAAATCGTTATTTTAAACCAATTACAAGCCTAGAAGTAGCCCGACACATCTTTGGAATCATAATAAGGGTCTTAACATATAAAAGGAGGCATTGATAACTTTGTAAGTGTACAGATTGTTTACTAAAAAGGACATTTATACACACAATACCACCAGTAGTTCACCCGTCGACGCCATCTTGTCTTTAAGACTCGATAGGTGGATTGGCGAACACAGAGCTTGTGACATCCTTCAACAACACGCAAGCTCTGTGTTCGCCAATCTACTCATCGAGTCGGCTAAAAACAGCCAACTTAAGAATGCCTTTATATGCACTTTTTTGCTCCCAAACTAACATTCCAACTCATACCAAACATATCACAGATCCTTTTACACCGGATTTCTCCTTTAACGGAGACATTATGGTGTTTTCCCAGCAAGTAAACATAGTATTTGAGTTCCAGAAAACATGTTTTTGAGGCCGTTTGCTGGAAATGGCTTTTAAGAAAATAAATCTTGCCTACCGCTATTCCCCTCTGGTTCAGTCCCTTCAGAATGCGCTATTTCTGGTGTCTGTAGCTTTAATGCAAATGAGCTGCTGCTGACCAATGAGCTGTCAGACTGAACAACAGCATGGAGGAGAAGGGATTGTTGTCGTTTGCGGACTCCTGGAGCTCTATATCTATATATTAATAATATTATTATATATGGTATTTATATAATATCTAATATCACGGCCAAAAGCTATGTGTGCCTCGGATGATAATATGGATCATAAAGACTGCGTCTGGCATCTCTGACTCTTCCACAACAAGTAAAGACTCGTAGTGGAGCTGCCGGAGCTGCCGGAGCTGCTGGAGCTGCCGGAGCTGCCGCGCACGGTATTGCCCGTTGCACGCCAACGGGCAATACCAGTCTGCTAATAAAACAGTCTTACCCACTCCATCCGAGGTAAATCAATTATAACGCCAAACTATAGATGTAAATGTCTGTGTTGATAGAATAATGTTAAAAATAAAGCTAACCTTGCATCGCATGAATCATCGCATTTTGGGGGACTACTTTCTCAGCAGCAGCGGAATTTAACCTAGGTATCAATCCGCCGCTGCCGTAGCCTACTACCAAGAATATAACGCTGCCGCTGAGACACAGCGAATCCCTCAAAATGCAATGCAAAGTTGGTTTTATTTCTAACATTATTCTATCAACACAGATAGGGATGTCCCGATCCGATATTTGGATCGGATCGGCCGCCGATATTAGCAAAAAAATGCATATCAATATCGGATCGACCTGCCCGGGAAAATCCCGATCCGGACTCCCGATCCAGTTTGTTTTCAATACTCCGGTCCGTGTTTTTGAGCGCACCAATGTAGGTAATCCATTCCAGTTTTTTTCAGCTTTTCCCCCCAAATCCGGTCCGCGTTGTTCAGCACACCTATCGCACACCTAGTGACCTGTCCAGCATCCCACTTGTCTGTGCATGTCCCACTAAGGATTTAAAGTTATCGATAAAAATGCCAATTCAGTGTGTGCAGGGCTCTAAACTAACTTTTTTCACTGGTTGCACTGGTGCGCCTAACTTTTTTTTTTTAGGTGCACCAGCGCAAATGTTAGGTGCACCCAAATTTTCGACCTATCGCATTCAACACTGCAGTTTCACAGGTTCATGTTTTTTAAATAGCTGCCCATATGGGCATTATTGACTTGTAAATGAACTAAGAATCTGGTCAACATAAAGTTCTTTATTTGAATGTTTGCACAAGAAAGGTAATTTCACTGAAAAATGTTGGTGCTTAAAGTGCTTCACTGAGCTGAAATCTAACTAAAAACATCTCAAGATAAATGAAATAAAAAGAAAATCTAAATTAAAAGTGCAAGTGTTTTAAACTGAAACTTCAAACTGAACATCTCATGGCTCTATGTCTTATGGACTATCCTCAATTGCAGTCACATGCCGTGAAACACGCTGTGAAAAATCATTAAATATTATCATAAATAAATATCGTAAATATCATCAAGATGTAATTAATAATAATGACCAAGTCAAAACATATGAGTATATTAATATTATAGGCTACATGACTCAGGGCATCAGCTAATCAGATGGTCTGCATTTATAACTACTACAGTCATTAGTTACCCACACAGCCCGACACAAAATACAGAAGTTAGCCTAACACACACAACTATCAACCATTGATTTATTATTAATTAATTTATTATTTTTAACAGTCTCATGTTCCTATGCCTACAGGAAAATCATATGTTACCAAAGCAGTCTTCCACCTCCCCCTCTTCCAAAACAGAGCCACATACAATGTCATCATCTGGTAATCTCATGCTAACGTTAACGTTACAGCGTCACTAATGACAGATATGAAAACATTTTCATAATGTTAACGTCCACTGACTTTTATAACGTTACGTTAGGTCTTCAGTTCAGATAAACAACTTACTTTAACGTTACCACACACACACACACACACACACACACACACACACACACACACACACACACACACACACACACACACACACACACACACACACACACACACACACACACACACACACACACTAAATAAGTTCATACACAACATACCATTTATGAGCGGGGACTTTGACCGGGGACAGGTCACCCAAAACGGGGATGTCTGGTCACCCTCCTCCACATCCACTCTCTCTGTCTAAACTGTGTGTTCACACCAAACCCGACGGGGCGACAGGATCCCATACAAAGTGAACGTATAGACGTATAGTTTTGATTTATCGCGCAACACTTTCGCCGTGCAGCGTGCACAGGCGAGCGCGTTCACGAGGATTTGTGGTGCAACAAATTCGCTCGAGTTGAAATATTTGAACTTTGACGCAAATTTCGCGTGATGACAGCCAATCCGCGTTCAACAGCGTGGCCACTGAGTCACATGTGTAACGTAACAGCCAATCAGCGTTCAACCGTCAAACTCAGTGCAGTTCAGTCCGGGGTGAACTGCAGCATGGAGGATAAAGTGAATGTTACCGTTTGCGACTCCCGGAGCTCTATATATAATATAATAGTATATAATATAATATTTGTATATATAATATCACGAAGACATGCAATGGTGGTTATCTTGGAGGTTTTTTCTTTTTGAACAGCTGGTTGCACCGGTGCGACCTCTGATTTTTTTTAGTCGCACCATTGAGAAATTAGGTCGCATGTGCGACCAAATTGGTCGCACTTTAGAGCCCTGGTGTGTGTGGTAATTTGACTATTTTCTACTCAGGTTTTGTGTGTGTTGCTTTTATATATAATGTTATATTATTTACAATATTGTTTACACTCTTGTTGTTCAAGAACAGAGCACTGATGCCAATTCAGTGTGTGTTTGGTAATTTGACTATTTATTATTTTGTCTATTTTGTGTTTATTTAACCCTGAATAAACAGGTCAGCTTCTCATTACCAACTATTGTGGATTATTCAAACTAACCTAATTAAGTTGGCTAGTTGTTCTTAAGAGTAAAACCCTCATCAACATGAGTAGTACAACAAAATAAGTAAATATCTTTAATCTTTAATACATGCTTGGATCGGCCGGTATCGGTATCGGCCGATGCTAAAAGCTACAATATCGGTATCGGATCGGAAGTGCAAAAAGCTGGATCGGGACATCCCTAAACACAGACATTTACATCGACCATCTGGCATTATAGGGGGATTATTTTTTTATCAACACGGCGGATGCGCGCGCAGAATGATGGCAAAAATTTAATTTGTTTGACCGGTTTCCATGGTTATCTCTGTGTGGTTGCGGTGTTAATTAGCGATTTTGTCAGCTTACTGTTACATTAAACTATAATCAGAAAACTCGGCTATATGCTATAGACCCTATAGTATCTGTGGTATAAAGGCACGGACGAATTTGAAATTATAAATGTGTACACTTTATGTTAAAGTATAGACCGTCGCGATTCCCATTGAAACGAATGGTGCAGTGAATATTGTTTAAAACGAGAGCTGGTAAGTTGTGAAAAATGAATTAAACTAATAACGGCGCATCTTGTGCATAATAGTTTGAGTCAGGTGATCGGCTCCTGCAATCTGCAAATTTTAAGTTGATCGATCACTGATCACATGTTTAGGGCGCATATCGACCGATAAGGATCGGTGGCAGATCAACTGGTGCATCACCAGTATTTCCAAGCTTCTTTTGCCGAATATGCATGCGCATATTCTGCAAAGCAGGACATTGAAAATATCTGGGTTTTTGCAGTCACACACGTTTTTAAAGTAATATTTTGAATGGCGCAAAGAACTTTGTTCAGAAGGAGGATCCATGTGTTCCGATAGCTAAAATAGCCTTAATATCAGCATAGGAAAAAACAATTGTAGGACCCTATGATCTGGATGTTTTGAGAGGGGGGTTTCGGTTACATCATGACTTTTGCGAAACAAGTCAAAGAGGCCATCTAAGACGGCAAAGTCCTCTTAGAAACGAAATATATCGACCCTAACCATGAATTCAGAACAGAGCAATACAGGGATTATTATGAGTCTTGGTATAAACTGTTACAAGAACAAGCAACAGCACCTTGTTAACAGAGAATGCCTCCTTAAACCACCATAAGTAGTGCAAACGATCAGCAGATTCAATTTATTTAGGACTTGGTCGCTGTGCGCCTAGCCTGACAACCCCCTAGAAAAGCTAAGAAAGCTACGCCCGTTTCTACTTAGGCATTGCAAACAGGGGGAGCGTTGTCCAAATATGAGAGCAGCCTGTGGCAAAATCACCTGCCCCATGTGTTAGGGTTTCTACTAAGGCTGGGACAACGCGTCAACGTAATCGATGACGTCAACGCAAAAATTACGTTGACGCGAAAAATGCGCGTCGATTCGAAAAACCCAAAACAACGATGGCGGCGCCGGAGCGTAGTAGCAACGCGAGTGGCTCCTCAGACTTTCATTAGTGCAAGGCGCCACGCACTCGTTCCTCTAAAGTATGGGAATTCTTTAATGTAAAAGGAAACGATTCCGTGATATGTCGTCTTTGCAAAATGGAGATTGCTTTCCATTCTAGCACCACGGCAATGCACCAGCACCTGAAGAGGCGCCACCCGGGAGCAGCTGCAGATGACCGAGCACCGTAGTATTCTAAGAATGCATTACTTTGCACTTTTATTTTGGATTTTAAAGGCAATAAACATGCATTGTAATGTTAAGGAATTCATGTTTTTTTCATCAAGTCAATTAATGGGGAGATAATCGAATCGAAGTCGAATCGGACTGAAAAAATGAATCGGTAGATTGATCGATGCAACGAAAAAATAATCGCTAGTTTAATCGTTTAAAAAATTATCATTTATCCCAGCCCTAGTTTCTACAGAACATTGTTCTAATCATCGTCATTGCTGATATTCCCAATGATGAGCTATTGTGGTGAATTACAGCAATGCTTCCAACAGCTTTCTTGCCTGTCGATCTAACTGACAATGGTTCAATAGCTCCATATAGTGTATTATAGTTATAGTATGTTGTGCACATCATGAAAATATACTGTTATATCTTATTAAATTGTTTTAAATGAAGTTTTATTAATTCACAGAATTTCTCTGTCTTTCTGATGATAAAATAAGTAAGGATGCACCGAAATTAAAATTCTTGGCCGAAACCGAAAAGGAGGAAACCAAGGCCGAAACCAAGGCCGAAAACCGAAACACCGAAAGAAATTATGCCAATTATTAGTACCATTTAGGGTTGCCGCGGTATACGGTATTACCGGTGTTGAGGCCAACACAGATTACTCTGTGTTGCACACCGGCAACACAGAGTTCTTTATTATTTTTTTTCCAGTAATAGAAAAAAAAAATCGCCCTCATCTTTTGGCCTATTTGATTACAAAAAAAAGTTTGGCAGTTTGTCTTTGCACCGTTTTATTTTTGATGTGTTTAACTTTTTTCACAAGAAAATATCGATACAAACCTAATAGATAGGCTACCTAATAAAGCGTTGGAACACACAAGACCGGTAACCATAGCAACGCCGGTAAACAAACCCCGCAAATCCCAATCCCTACGAGAGCTTCCCGCGCTACGGCCATCCGGAGGCACACAGAGCTTTTGGCCGTGATATTATATATAAATTATAATATACTATTATATATAGAACGTTATAAGATGCTGTCACCGAGAATTGGCGCGCAGCCAGACGCTGTCACCGAGTGTGAGAGGAGAGTTGACAGAGAAGATGACGGTTGACCTAGTTTCAAAGTTTATACCGGTGTTGACAGGAGTGTATTACTCGGTGTGAAAATGTCCACACGGCGGCAATCCTTGAGGTAGTGCTGGGTTAATTAATAGATTTTCTGAATAAAAATCGATCTTCATTTGAATTAGTAATGGGAGTGATTAATCGATTGTCGATCATTGATCGTAAAGAATTTTGTCGATCAGGTGATATTTTAATCGATCTAAAGGAGGTTGTGTTGCATAGTGTGAGAACGGAAGAGCCAAGCCGTTGCTTGGCTTTTCCTTGGTTCTTATTGAAATACCGATTTTGTCTTTTTCAAATTCTTTCCAAACGTTAGAGGTTCATTGTTCGGCTTTTACGAGTGCCGCATAGGCCTACATTTATTATTTACAAGTAGCTGTTCACTTAAACTGGTTTGTATGATTATTGTTGGCACTAAGTTCTTGTTCTTTAATACAGATTTTGTCTTTTTATTGTTTCCCGTATTAAGAACGCATTGTTCGGCTTTTACAAGCACCACGTAATAGAGATGCTTGGATGAGCTGTAGTGTGTGCACTCCACACCCGCTGCTTAATATCAATATCCACCCGCCATCGATCAAAATCAATGTTTTTTTCAAGAATTGATACCCGCAGGATCTTAATTCATAGGGTGACCACTGACCAGGGACTTTGCCGATTTTGAGTTGCGTGTCCCGAGTACCGAAAACGGTTGGGACGATAAAATGTCCCAGTTTCCACTAGGGATGGGCATGATTAATCGACGATCGACTAATTGATCCCTCTTCCGCTACGTAGCTAAGATTGCTGACGTTGAGTACGAAAAGTGTACATCGCCACACACTTCGCGATTTGACCGTTTTCATTACACTTATTTTCGCCCGATCTGAATCGGAGCGCCCTACATACTCAAACTTAGACTAGTAAGTACGGATAGTATGGATATTGGAACACGGCGATGTAATCATGAAGCGGATGAGGCCATGGCGAAGTCTGGTGTGGGACCATTATGATTTAAAAAATGACTTCTTGGGGAGCACTATAGGCCTACCACTCAAGGCGAGGTTAACATCGAAGCAGAAATAAAGAACTTTCTGAGCCCCTGGATTGTCGAAAGTTGTTCCCCCGGCTTGCCAAGTTAGCACGGAGGTATTTGTGCATCACGGCAACTAGGGATGGGCATTTGAAGAAATTTTCTTAATCGAGCATCGCTAGAGTTATCGATCAATTATCGATTAATCATTAACTTTTTTCTATGTTTTTTTTCTAATGTTTTTATCAATGAAATCTTTATTCCAACAATAATGTATGGGCCAAAATTAATACAATACAGTTAACTTGAAGACCTACAACTGTTTAACAGTTTTAAAATAATAAATACAGGCATTATAGGTTATAGGCCTATGCGGCCTATGCTCGTAAAGTCCGAACAATGCGCCTACAGGCGCTCTTAAAGGTTTGGAAACGATTCAACAAGACTAAATCTGTAGCCTATTCCAATTACAATAAGTAGCGAACTTATCGGACAACAATAATCAAACAAAGGCAGTAGGCTAAAAGTGGGCATTAAACTGTATAACTGTTATGAAAAAAAAGGGGGGGGAAAGGCCGACATATAATGCCTGCAGCCGGCGAGCGAAAAAGGCTCGCAACAAAAAGATGAGCCACCCATTTACAAACAATTGCATGAACTAGTCTATCTAAAAGCAATACCTTATTGAACATATATAAGGCTGGACTTGTTGCTAAAATATCACAGTTTTGGCAAAAGGTAACGACTCCAAGAGGCACCAAGCGGAGCGAGAGTCAACACATTAAGAAAGAAAAAAGCGACTCACATACGGTGGTGACTGTCGTCCATAGCATACAGTAACTCCAGCCTACATATTTTTGTTTAGGAATATAAGCATGTTAACATGCTCGGGGGTCAGACGCGAACGCAGCCTTGTAACTGTCAGTCCAGCAGCAGAAAACACCCGCTCTGACGGGACCGAAGTTGCGGGGATGCAGAGGTATTGTCGCGCTAACTTTGACAGCCTGGGGAACCTTCTTCCATTCACTTTCCACCAGTCGGCAGGGTTATATTCAATTAAATGCTTCAAGACTCACAGTATGCAACACAACGTCCTTTTGATCGATAACAATATAAATTGATCGACGCATTTCTTAACGATCAATTATCGAGCATCGATTAATTATGCCCATCCCTAACGGCAACGTCGGTCAGCTCAGAGGAAAATTTTAAATTTAAATCTGATTTCCGATTTAAATCGATTTACATAAAAAGGCATTATGGCAAGTAGGGATGGGCATAATTAATCGATGCTCGATAATTGATCGTTAAGAAATGCGTCGATCAATTTATATTGTTATCGATCAAAAGGACGTTGTGTTGCATACTGTGAGTCTTGAAGCATTTAATTGAATATAACCCTGCCGACTGGTGGAAAGTGAATGGAAGAAGGTTCCCCAGGCTGTCAAAGTTAGCGCGACAATACCTCTGCATCCCCGCAACTTCGGTCCCGTCAGAGCGGGTGTTTTCTGCTGCTGGACTGACAGTTACAAGGCTGCGTTCGCGTCTGACCCCCGAGCATGTTAACATGCTTATATTCCTAAACAAAAATATGTAGGCTGGAGTTACTGTATGCTATGGACAGTAGGGACAGTCACCACCGTATGTGAGTCGCTCTTTTCTTTCTTAATGTGTTGACTCTCGCTCCGCTTGGTGCCTCTTGGAGTCGTTACATTTTGCCAAAACTGTGATATTTTAGCAACAAGTCCAGCCTTATATATGTTCAATAAGGTATTGCTTTTAGATAGACTAGTTCATGCAATTGTTTGTAAATGGGTGGCTCATCTTTTTGTTGCGAGCCTTTTCCGCGCGCCGGCTGCAGGCATTATATGTCGGCCTTTTCCCCCCCCTTTTTTTCATAACAGTTACAGTTTAATGCCCACTTTTAGCCTACTGCCTTTGTTTGATTATTGTTGTCCGATAAGTTCGCTACTTATTGTAATTGGAATAGGCTACAGATTTAGTCTTGTTGAATCGTTTCCAAACCTTTAAGAGCGCCTGTAGGCGCATTGTTCGGACCTTACGAGCGCCGCATAGGCCTATAACCTATAATGCCTGTATTTATTATTTTAAAACTGTTAAACAGTTGTAGGTCTTCAAGTTAACTGTATTGTATTAATTTTGGCCCATACATTATTGTTGGAATAAAGATTTCATTGATAAAAACATTAGAAAAAAAACATAGAAAAAAGTTAATGATTAATCGATAATTGATCGATAACTCTAGCGATGCTCGATCAAGAAAATTTCTTCAAATGCCCATCCCTAATGGCAAGCCCTGCCATTGTAAACATTGCAACCTGTTCATAACATAAAATGTAAAATATAAAATAAAATATTTCTGTAAACATAAAATATTACTAATGATAAGGGGTAGTTCTGATAAAGTGCCAACAGAACATTCAAACTTTCAACATGTGTTCATAAATATACAGTGTTTTGCAAACGGTAATTACCTTAAAAAAGGGAATAGTAACGGGAGAAGAATGAGAAAAAAAACACATGCAGCCCTTTCCTTCACTCGTCTGTATTGAATGAGGAAGAGGAGCGCGGTCCCCCTACTGGAGCCCCGAGGCATTACCAACAGATCGACGAATTATTAAACCACACATATATTTCAAATGAATTATTTTTACCTCAAAATTGATTATATGAATAAATTGTTGCATACAACTTGTCACACTCGCTGCCATGTTTGTGTATCACTTTGGTAAATGCGCACTCTGTGCGGGGGGAGGGCTGTGCCCATTCCGAACTACGGGAGCTGAGAGGGAAGCGTTGGCGGATGATGAAGAGAAAACCAATTTTCATTTAAACAAGTCGACGTGAGCTACACACTCGAGTTAATCGATAAAATCGGTTCATCGCCCAGCCCTACATGATTGTTTTTTTGATATTATTATTGTTATTATTTTGGGAAGAAACTAGGGTTGTGTTTATTTTTAGTTATGTTAATGAGCACCGGCTTCAAGCTGCATGCTCCGTTGCTTAGAGCAGAGTAGCCAGCGTTCACGCTAGACTTTTTCTTGGGCGGACAAATGTCCGACACTATTCCAAAATATCGGACATTTGGAATATCTTCCGGACGTTATTCACTAATAATTAAATAATCACCAAATATCCACATTTAAACGACAAACGACACACTAAGTTGCTTCAATAAATGCCATTTATTAAATTTGCCTAGGCAAAAAAAACATAACAGCCATTCTCGTCAAAATGGGTAAACGGGGAACTTTCGGCGCAACTTCATGGCATGGAAGTGCTCCGCTGCTCGCGAAAAGTTGAAGTCTTTCAACCCCGGCCCAAGGCTCGATATGCGCATCAGCCTCGTCACCTTTTCCTCAGCTAGGCGGTTTCTGATAGATGTTTTAATCCTGTTTTGGAGAGAAAAGGCTCGTTCCGCAGGAACACTGGACACGGGGATTGTACTGGCGATTTTGGCCAGCTTTGCCCAGTCGGGAAAGATTTGTGCGTTCACACCAAACGCGACGGGGCGACAAGATCCCATACAAAGTGAACGTAGAGACGCGTATCGGGCGAATTTTTCGCGAGAGAAAACCGGCGAAAGTTAGATTTGTCGCGCCACACTTTCGCCGTGCACAGGCGAGCGCGTTCACGAGGATTTGTGCCACGACAAATTCGCTCGAGTTGAAATATTTCAACTTTGACGCGAATTTCGCGTGATGACAGCCAATCAGCGTTCAACAGCGTGGCCACTGAGTGACATGTGTATGCATGTGCGGGTGCACTGCGCACGTTCATGAATGCACGTTCGTGTTTGCCTCCCTGGTGAGCTCGGCCAGGAACTGCTACTGGTTTTCATATGCTACTGATTAATTCATACATAAATGCGAACTTCTTTCTTTTTTTTCTCTGACATGTGGGCCGTTTACATTTTATTATACCGGCCATGCGTGCGTCCAATCAGCCAATGTCCGGCTATTAGCCGGCTAACGTGAACGCTGAGAGTAGCGCATAACTATTGAACGGATCTGGTTTAACTGAGTTGTTCATGTTCATCTAATAATAAAGATCCCAATGAGGAAAACACGCTGCATTTGTATTTATTTCATTCTGAAAATTGTTATATATTTTAAATTTTAACGTAAAATATTAACGATTAATTGATCGTTAATTCTCCCGACGATCGACTAAGACAACTTAATCGAATGCCCATCCCTAGTTTCCACCAACCAATAAGAAATGTCCCTTGTTGTCTGCGATTACATGGCCAACATGGTCTTATTATAGCCCGATCATTAACTAAAAAAACAACACAGAAAGAACAAAGCAACCAGCATATGATTTCAGCAATGTGTGAGGGCATACGCAACAGTCAGTGCGTTTACATGCAGAGTCATAATCCGGTATATAAACGATTAAGACCTCAACAGATACTTTTAAAATGCATGTAAACCCCTTTACTCGATCTACTTCGGACAGAAATCGGTCCATGAATGGACAAGCGAAATCGGATAAGAACACCTAGATAACTCGTTCATGGTCAGCTTTCTACCTGCATGTAAACCAGCATCGTATCGCATATCGGTGTTCGCGTTCTGCGCATGCTCGAGATCTTGCGGCCAGGGGACGTGAGCCGGAAGTAGGAGACGGTATTCGTGTTGTCGCCATAAACAAATAAACTATTCTTATTTCTTTATAAATATTTAATTATTTCTTTATATGTTTATGGTTGTCGCCGTCAGAAAACGAGAAACAGCGTTTTATTTAAAAAGATGACCCAAAAGATGGAGAAAGATGGACGAAGCCGGTGTCGTCAACATGCATTCAGTACACGACACTACACTTCGATTTCACCCGAGGCTGAATTAAAAGTACATGTTTTCCTAAACGTTGATCATCAACAAGGTTGTAAAGAAGTAACTTCTGGCATATCTGTCAAAATAAGTTTTTTTCTTCTGACGTGTATACAATCTTTATTCATTCATCGCGCCGCGACCGAACTGATGGGGAAATTCTATGATATTATTAATCTTAAGACTGTCGGGTTCTCAGACTCGGGTAGTTCCACAACAAAGGCTCATCGTGGGGGTTATCTCGGCCATGGTGGAGAAGGAATTGGGGGAAAGGAACTTCAGCTTGGACTCCCTGAAGTCCAGATTGAAACGCTACATGGAGGAGAAAGGGAATGTTGACGTATGCGGGACAGCTGTCAGTTCACTTCAGGTCTATCTCATTACTCAGACGTTCCATTGGTCCGACCTCTCGGTCGTCTGCGGACTCCTCCGGCTGGACTCCTCCCGCTGCTCCGCCGCCGGAGAAGTCTGCATACAACCGAGAGGTCGGAACCAGCGTTCACGTTAGCCGGCTATAGCCGGACATTGGCCGATTGGACGCACGCATGGCCGGTATAATAAAATGTAAACGGCCCACATGTCCGAGAAAAAAAAGAAAGAAGTTTGCATTTATGTATGAATTAATCAGAAATATTTCAATTTGAGTGTTTGACTGTGCACGGCGAAAGCGTGGCACGACAAATCAAAACTTGTCGCCGGTTTTCTCTTTTTTTGCCCGATACGCATCACTACTAGGGTTGCCACGGTGTGGACATTTTCACACCGAGTAATACGCTTGTGTCAACACCGGTATTACCGGTATAAACGGTATTAACTTTGAAACTATAGGTCAACCGCCATCTTCTCCGTCAACTCTCCTCACACTCGGTGACAGCGGCTGGCACCGAGTGCCAATTCTCGACGTCTTATAACGTTCTATATATAATAGTATAATATAATTTTATATATCATAATATCACGGCCAAAAGCTCTGTGCGCCTCCGGATGGCCGTAGCGCGGGGAGCTCACGTAGGGATTGGGCTTCGCGGGGTTTGTTTACCGGCGTTGCTATAATGGTTACCGGTCTTGTAAGGAAGCACGTCAATTCTCGGCGCGACAATTCTCCCGCACAGAGCAGAACTGTGGCCTATTCTACACATTTTAATTTTCTTAATTATATAAAAAAAATAAATAATAATAAGTGTTGCCGGTGTGCAACACCGAGTAAACAGTGTTGGCCTCAACACCGGTAACACCGTATACCGCGGCAACCCTAGTCTACGTTCACTTTGTATGGGATCTTGTCGCCCCGTCGCGTTTGGTGTGAATGCACAATGCGCTTCTTCCTTGGCGCCATGTTTGCTGCATTCTGAACCAAAACAAAGCAGCGCGTGTATGACGTCATGACGCATTTGCCGCGAATGGAAATGATAAGCGGAATCGTTAAACAGGCTTGCTAATGATTCCAAGGAATCGGTTGACTCGGCACCGGTTCGGTTCTCGATTCCCATCCCTACTCAAGATGAACTATTTGCGCTTTCCTCGCAAATTTCACATGATGCTTTGTCGTGTCAGCCTATTCGTGTTCACTCCCTGAAGTCCAGATTGAACAGCAAAACGGAGGAGAAAGGGATTGTTGCGGATGAGGATTCCCGGAGCTCTATAATATCACTCGCCTTGGTGGTTATCTCAACCATGGTTGAGAATGAATTGGCGTTCACAAGATAGCCCCTCCTACTCAGGTATTCTTCAAAACACTTGAGCGACACTTGTACTCACAACGAGCACAGACAATTCTGCGATTACGGTCCGTGCTGTGGAATTGATGGCACTGTTGCACATTGGCTGTTTCGCACACACACTGAATATTGCCTCACAAGCAGCTCCCCCCGTATTTATTTACACTTGGTGCCTGGTTAACAATTAAAGTTAGAATAATATAAATAATACACTGAAAATATGTTTACATGGTTCACATATAGGATTTTTTAAGCTATTCAAGGTTCTCTCTCTATTCCAGGGTGCTGCTCATATCTGTTTGTTGTTGATGAGGGTGTCCGAGAGAGGGTTCGGCAATGCATGTTGATGTGTGGGGCTGCGTCTGAGCAGCGCTTAATTTCCGTGTCCCAGTGGAGATTAAGCTCAGTCTAACTCCACTTTGTGTGGAGCCATTCAGGTATAACCCTGCTTGTTGAAATGCTCATACATAACGACGGTACTAACAAACAATCATAAAGTTGCTATTGCTCGTGAGTCGTAACTCGCCCTCCCCTCCTTCTCAAAGATTAATTTTTTTATTATTTATGAAACGGATTGAAGTTTACTTTATTTTCCTATACTTTTCACCTCTTCTATTTCTTGGACTTGAAACTAACAGTTCTGCTCAACGTCACTTCCAAACAAAAGGATAAAAGAGAAAGTGCCTTTCCTTTGTATTAAAGTGACCGGATTATAAAAAAAAAAAAAGAGTCACGATGCATGTGGTTATTCTGGGAATTGACATATCGTGATAAATATCGTTATGGAGTTATGAAATGACCCATATCGTTATGGAGATATGAAAATACCCATATCTTGATATATATATATATATATCATTATGGCGATATGATTTGACCCATAGGGCTGGCTGGGCGATAAAACGATAACGATATGTATCGCGATAGATACGTAATCAATATCAATAGAAAATGTGTTCGATAGAACGTTTCGATATTATTATTTTTATTTTTTATTATTTTTATTCCTCGTTGTAAGAAACCGGAGCAAAAAGTCTACTTCTAGCTTCGCTTTGAACCAGAGGTTGCGAAGCAACACTGGTTGAACTATTCAAGATGGCTGCGCCCAGTGTGACTTGAAGCATGAACTGTTTTCATAGTGCTTGGACCGCTTTGGTGGTTTAAATGGCCATTTCAATCACTCGTATTACTGCAATACCTAACTGCGTCCGTATCTCTGCCTATGGCCTATAGCCTAGCCTACCTATTTTGGAGCGCCTGGTACTCTGCCAATGCTACCGCGACAACAGCTTCGACCGAGCGAAATAATAAGCTTTAAAGGAGTATTTCACCGGTGGAGGCATGAATATGTATTGAAATTGGGTCCTATGTGTAGTCGAATAATAAAATAAAATTCTAATTTGGTGCAGTCTTGACCGAGAAAAGGCAGAAA
This sequence comes from Gadus macrocephalus, assembly GCF_031168955.1. Classification (NCBI taxonomy): domain Eukaryota; kingdom Metazoa; phylum Chordata; class Actinopteri; order Gadiformes; family Gadidae; genus Gadus; species Gadus macrocephalus. The sequence continues at coordinate 19,894,164 of NC_082394.1, read as the reverse complement.
GTGACTTTTTGGCGCTTGTGGATTGAAGACAACAACTCCCACCATGCACTACGATGCACAGCTTCGCTGGCGGCCACTCCCGCTGATCATCTCCGCCTATCGGACACCTCCTTGTTCCATCTACTAATGGAACAAATCAGCGTGTGTCACCATTTTTGTGACACACAATGATCAAGCGTCAAGTTAGGAACGTTACACGCGTTTGGTGTGGTCGTAGGTTTCACCCAAAAAATTGGCTTCGTGTGGACGGGGCCAAGAAGGCGAACACACGTCACCAAGATTGTTAAGAGATATTGATATTGATCAGATATTGATGAGATATTGTTAATATGCACATTAACGTTTGAACATCGTTACCATGGGAGTGACCGGAGTTGTCAGAACGCTTAATAAAGTTTGACTTTATCCGACTGTTTTGTAGACATTCCCTTTAGCACAGCTCGGTCTAGTCGATGCATAACGCAACCCCATTCAAACGTTTGACTGCAGTATCTTCTATTCTATGCGCCTTATAATCCGGTGCGCCCTATATGAAAACAGTTCTAAAATAGGCCATTCATTAAAGGTGCGCTTTATAATCCGGTGTGCCTTATAGTGCGGAAAATACGGTAGTCCTCGTTTGTATTTTTCGAAATGGTGAACTTTTGCATGGTGCCATCTTCTATGTCAGATCCAGTACCCTCCGCCATTGTACTTCAGTTTTATCAACAGCCTCTGTTATCTTAGCTTCAGACGCTGTGGATGTTAGTTTCTGCTGGTGAAGTCCCACCCACTGGCACTGCTCTAATAGGTCTGTAGCGTCAGTGGGTCCCACCCCCTAGAGGGGGGTGGGACTAGTGTTTGTAGTCTTACGAGAATCCTCCCCTCTTACACTTCCTATTTTCTTGTACGCAAAAATCGTCATATTGCGTCATCTAAAACAGGAAGTGTTGGAGATCGATACGGATCTCTCCAGTGTCTCCAGAAAATAAGGGAATGATGCTAGACCATTCAAAAATATGCGGGGGGGTTCTAAAAATACAAAGCTTATGTGAAATGGGTGAAGTTGCCCTTTAAGTGTGAGCATGGAGTCAGATCCAAGATCCGAGTCGGTTCGCAACGCACCAGCAACGTATCTGACATGCTATAGCCAATCATGTAACAGTATGAAGTTTGGTTGCGCCATCTCATTGTCTCGTGTTCACAGAAACAGCGTGCTGTGGGATGTGAAAGATGAGTACCGCAACGAGCGAGGAAATAGTCGATAAAAATGGAAATGTCAGCTCGCCAGTATGGCAATTCTTTTGGATTTTACAAGTCAGACTAATGTTGTCTGTAAATTATGCAAGACCATAGTCCCCGGCAAGACTGGGAGCACAACAAACGTATTTTACCACCGTAGCCGCTCTCACCCTTTGGAGCACAGCCATATCAAAAAAACGGCCAACAACATCTGCAAATGCAACGCCGCAAAAGCAGCAGCAGACCACCATGGAGAGGTACTCGGCATCAGTGCCTTATGACAAAACATCCAAACGCTACAAAGACATAACCCAGGCAGTGGCATATCACATAGATATGGATAAGGATATGCTTCCGCTCTACCGGCGAGAAGCCCGGTGTTTCAGTTCAACTCGTGACCGTGTTAACTGGTGACCAGCCGAATGCGTCGCTTGTTGTCGTGGCTACGCCAGCTGTTGGAAATCGGGACCAGACACATAGCTGTCCTTGCGAATGACTCTTTGATTTGTTTTTCAATAAAATGAATAGTTTCAATGTTACAGATGTAAAGGTTAAGTCTACCTCAGTTTTACTTGAATTTCTTCTATGTTTACTAAACAAGGCATATATTTAAAAAAAGAAATGTTATTCACCACCAGAGGGTGAACTTTTTTGCACTGAACTTGCAGTAAAAAATATATAGTAGATGGTTCTTCTCGGGTCTCAGGTTTCTATACGTTTACATTTTACACATGTTTTTGTAACACTTAATTGTTGTTAAGCACTTTATTATTGATAATTGTTAAGTTTTCATCGGGATGGTATTTATTTGAGTGTTTTCCATGGCTGTGTTGTTGACATTCATTTCCATTGTCTGCCTACAACCAAAAAACTATGTAGATCTTCGGAAAACTTGGCATATGGGGGCGCGGCAGGAGTGCCTCTACGTAGACGATTTCCCAGAAATGTGAACAAGTGAATCGCAAACGTTGTCCCGAGTGTTTAGCGCTCTGCACAGCCACCCCAGACTGTCAGCAGGGAATACGTCGAAATGCATGTACGTAGGGCTGGGCGATATATCGAATATATGCGATGTATCGCGAGATGTTCTCCAGGGGATGTATAAAATGCCCCTATCGCGAACATCGAATATAAATTGGCACGCAATGTTTCTTTTTGCCGCCGCCGGCATACTCGTTGTGCTTTCACGCGACGGGGCGACAAGATCTCATACAAAGTGAACGTAGAGACGCGTATCTGCCAATCAGCGTTCAACAGCGTGGCCACTGAGTGACATGTGTAACGTAACAGCCAACCAGCGTTCAACCGTCAAACTCGGTGCAGTGCAGTCCGGGGTGAACTGCAGCACGGAGGAGAAAGAGATTGTTGCCGTTTGCGACTCCCGGAGCTCTATATATAATAATATAATTGTTTATATAATATCACGGCCAAAAGCTCTGTGTGCCTCCTGATGGCCGTAGCGTGGGGAGCTCTCATAGGGATTGGGCTTCTCGGGGTTTGTTTAACGCACAGCGTTCCCTTCTCTCGCTATTTCCGGTGGCTCTCTAAACACACTCACTCCCCCCGCCCATTGCGAGTCCACGAGATTCTCATGGACGCGCGTGTGTGACGTAGTCTGGAAGGCGCGCTGCTGTAGGTGTGTGTACCTCCGACCGGTGAGTGAGAACAGCGTGAGAGAAAAAAGGATGGAAACTGAAGATTTGGTTTTGAAAAAGAATAGCATTGGATCCGTCGTCTGGCAGTGTATATAGAATAATTATTATGCAAACAGTTCATAAATAATTAATGGTTTGAATAAATGCTGTGTTGGTAAATCTAACTTGCTGTGATTTTCCTTTTCTTATGTGCAAGTTCTAAATTGTTCCAATACAAAGCACTGATGAGTTTAAACAATATGTTGTTTCATGTAATCTACATGCAGACTTATATTTCAGGAATACTAGAATTATTACTGACGTAACATTATGCCAGACATGGTTGAATCGAGCATTGATGATGTGCTCTAGAGGAGATTCAAAATATATCGAGATATATATCGTGTATCGAGATATAGTAAAAAAATATCGAGATATTCATTTTGGCCCATATCGCCCAGCCCTACATGTACGTCATTATTTGAAACTTTGGTATGGTTAAACATGACTCTCAATCATTATAACAACGTTTATAGGTCATAAAAGTCGAAAAAGCATAATAGCTAAGATAAAAAATAAAATAAAATAAAAAGTATATTTTTCTCCTGGTCCTTATTTTAAATAGGTCATACAAATTATCGATAATTATCGATATCGACTAGGGCTGTCAACGAATATTCGAAGTTCGAATATTCGTTCGAAATGTATCCAAAAACGCGAATTTGAACGTGAAAATTAATATTCGAATGTGAAAAAACACTCCCGCGGTACAAGCGCCTCTATCTGCTTTGTGAATGAGCCTCTGTCTGTTCGCGATGTCCCTCATAATATTCGAATGTGAAAAAACTCCCGCGGTACAAGTGTAACAGACTAGTATTGTGAAGAGTGAATGTATTTTATCCCCACGGGGTTTCCGTACTTGGATATAGGTATTCCAGCTCGGCTATGCCATTCAATAAGCATCCGAAGTAGAGCTCAGGGAGCTAGTAGTCTGGCTGGTGAAAGCTGCTATAACGCAATGTTCTCGGCAAAGTCCGAGACAGCTTTTTTTTCATGAATCCGAACGGTGCGTAGCGCTGGCCCTTTCGCTGGCATGGTGGAAGACGTAGGCGACATGCATTTTTTTCTTTAGCGATTTTAATAGGCCTTCTCGATAAATGGTAAGCAAAGCGAGGAACGTTAGCACTAGCATACTTTGTAACATTCAGAAGCGGGCGTCTTCTTCAGATTACTATAGTTTGCGCGCTTGCAGGTGTGGTGGTGAAATGCAAGCGATAAAGTTGTGGCTTTTCATGATTAGGCCTCCACGTTACTGGGCTGTTTATAGGATATATATATATCCCACTAATTTGAACCATGGTTTTGTCGCATTATTGACATATTGACGGCAACTGCGTAAAATAGGCAACCAGATATTCGAATAGTTCGAATTCGTGATTTTTTTCCAAACGAACATTCGAATGTCATTTTTGAGCAATTTTGACAGCCCTAATATCGACCGATATGAAACACTTATATCGTGATACAGTTTTCAGCCATATCGCCCAGCCCTAATGACCCATATGACATATATCGTTATGGAGACATGAAATGACTCATATCATGATATATATCGTTATCGAGATATGAGATGAGTCTAGGGATGCACCGAATATTCGGCCACTGAAAATGTTCGGCCGAAAATGGCTCAACACATAATTTTCGGTTTCGGCTGAAGGAGTAAAAAGGCTGACAAACTACACCGAACATTTTTATTTTTGATAAAAATAAAAAATAAAGTACATTGTTCTTAAATTCGGTTTCGGCCAACTGTTTCAGTATATTCGGTTTCGGCCGAGAATTTTCATTTCGGTGCATCCCTAGACGAGTCCCATAGGTTTTGTCCCTATCCACAGCCCTACACTATAATGTGGTTGCATGGCCCACTCAAACAAACAGTTCCACAGTGGACATTGCAGAAGCCTAGTGTGGGCTTATCTAATGGATGTCGGTGTAGTTACAATACACTAGAATGTGGTTGCATGACCCACTCCAATAGTAACATAGCAGAAATTGTCTTGCCTGCTCAAATTAATCACATGACTTAAAGCTGTCTGGTCTATCCAGCCTGACTACTGCATCTCTCTCCCTCTAGTACAACCCACCTGAAAACAGAATTCCACCGTTTGCAGCAGATGTTTCTCTAGCGAGGCCGACAAGGAAATACACAGCTCGAATCCAGACCAGACCAGACTGAGTTGCAGGCCATTTTAATTACACAGAAGAAGCAGAAAGAGGAGACCTGAACACAGTTTGATGCAGCAGGTCTAGCCGGAAGTGGTTTGCATGGATGCAGAGCAGCGCTCTCCGTGTCCAGCAGCAGACACGGCGAGCGCCCTCCTGACGACTGGGAGAGCCGCAGCCTTGCATTAACACAACAATGTCCAGCTGCTTGAATGGACCAGGACCAGGCCCGGGATGAAAGCCACACAATTGGGGACAAAGGGCTGGGTTCCGGGAGGGTTGGGGGCAAGGGGGGGGAAAGAGAGCCAGAGAGAGAAAGAGAGGTCGACAGAAGGGCCAGCAGGACACAAAAATCAATCATTTGTTCCACAGCAAACAAACCAGCCAGTGTGTGTGTGTGTGAGGCGACCAGTAACCTAGAAGTGGATGAGCATGTGGGTGGGGACGAAACCTGACCAGCCCTATCTGGCTTGCTGCGTCTCTGGACTACACTGAAATAAGCAATAGGCACAACATTTGCTTCAATAACAATTCAAGACAATACAGCCACTGTTAGGCTTCAAACCGGTTTTCTCTATCCAGCCAAACGCTGATGATAAATTACTGTAATGTTGCTTTTGGGAATAAAATGGCATCAATTTCTCTTTTAAATTTTGCTGATCCTTTTGCAATCTAATGACTCATTACCCTTTTGGAAGTGTAATGGAAAATGACAATCAGACAATCAATAGACACTAAGACAATTATGCAATTAATGCAGTGGCTCAGTTCTTACCAAGAAATGTCTTAAGCCGCTACTATAGTTGACTGAATATGACCAGGAATTATAGGGATCCACATACAAAACATAGAACTGCATACATAATCGTAACCATCTTTATCCCTCCCTCTCTCTCTCGCTCGTTGTGTTGCATCACAGAGCAAAGCCATAGAAATGTGCAAGCAGCCATCTTTGTCTCAGTGTCTATTTATACATCTATGGCTTTCCCCAGACTGTTCCCGCCAGGGGATGTCTAGCAATGAGAATTAGCCTCTAATCTTAAAGCTAAACTTAACCATGTCCTCTGCCTTAATACGTACCATTAGCTATGTTCATATCCTAGAAAAGAAGGCATGACTGCCCGTACGGGAAATGTGGGTAAGAGAAAAACAACACTTGAATTACTTATGTGTACATTTGTAAAACAGTTTCTGTTTGAAAAGAGATCTAGGGTTGGAGATTATTACAGCTAAATAGGTAGAAGCTAGTTTTTTCAAGATAAGCAATATATTTTTTGAGAAATGCCAGGCATACATGTAAGCTCACACTTTGGCCCAACAGACCTCTGCCTCTCTCACCCCGTGATCCGTCGCTGCATGACAAAACACCTTTACATAACATTTCCATTTCCTCCTTTTGCCTGACGAGTACAAGCGTAAGACAGAAGCTGTGTTCGAAATCGTTCCGTATCACGGATATAGTGCACTATAGGGTGCTCGCCATTTTGTAGTTGTGTTCAAATTCTCAGTGATTAATTTCATGCACTATATAGTGCACTTAAAATACCCAAAATTTGAGTGTACATTCGATGTTCCCTACATGTTACTCCCGTATACCACAATGCCATACGGTCGTGTTTTTCCAGAGGAGAAGAAGAAGCTGAATAACCGCAAAAATTAATACATTTAATGATGGAGTCTCCGGCTTTCGTTTAGAAATGTCAACAATTTATTCGGGATATAACATTTAGCATTCAAAATTAATAGAAAAAAAACCTTGATCAAGGAAATGCAACATTCAACATCAATACAACCTTCATCTTTCCTCGTGAGTGCCCGGTTTGTTTACATGATGTGGGCGCATCTGTTTGCGTCACACAAATTGCTGGCGCGATTACTGAAGGAAATGACGTTTAGAAATGTTCAGCGTAGTGTCCGAATTCTGGTTTGTTCTTTTCCTATATAGTGCACTATATCATGAATACTACATAGGGAATAGTGATTGAGTGAACAGGGAACGATTTCGAAACACAGCTAGAGACATAAGGCCCAGCCCTGCCTCCACATTCAAGCTAGAGATGTATGCTGTTTTCTAGTGCTAGTGTTTGATCAGTCACACCCAATCCTTTAAACTGCACACACACGGTGACCATTTTGAATTTCTATATCATTCACTTACTGCAGCAGGGTCCTAAGTTTACTTCTTGAATTCGCTCCTGTATGTGAAAAAGTCTACAGGCCAAGAAATTGTTTTGATATGTTAGCCAGATATAGATTTACTAGCTAAAGGTAATTAAAGAATGCAGCATTTGAGGTGTAAGAAATATTACCTACAAATATTTAATACATTTTAGACATTAGAATCTCTAATTTTCATTTCAAGAGACCTCACCATGACCTATAATACAATGCACATAAGTTCTGAATATACTGCATTTTTTTTTAATATCTAATAAATAATGTACACTGCCTTTGTCACAATATGGCTAAAAGTTATCTTGGACAACATTTTAGTTTCATGTTAAAAAAAAACAACCAACAACTTAACATGGAGATGTGAAAGGGATAGGTGTTGAGCAGGACAAAATGGCTGAGTGGTTCTTTTCACCACTATTCCTCATTTGCTCCCCTTCATTTGCTTTTCTCTCCCTCAACTACTCACTCTTTTCCTCCAACTAACAACACCCTTTGAGCAAACACGCTGAGTATTATGCCAATAGCATTTCTGACTTGGTTCTACCTGACCCTTGGTGCATTCTGGCAATGTGCTTGTTTATGTATGAGGTGAACGGAGAGCGAGAGGCTAAACCTAAAATGGCTTCCATATGTTTAGAACAAGGTAAAGAAAGCCATTTTATTTGGAATCGGGATCATTCTTTTTTCTAAGCAAAAGGTAGAGCGTAGCTCCCACTACACCATGAGACCAAGGAGAGAACATGGAAGTATGAGAAAAAGACTAAGGCAGAGAGCTTATTACGTAGCTCGCCTGTCCCTCTCTGCCCCAGCCTTTTTTTTTCCCAGCCTCCTCCTTCTACACTATTCTCCCAAGAAGCCTTGCTGTTCGGCACATAAAGAATAAGCCCGCAGAGCACCCTGCAACACGGCTCCCTGAACGCTGAGGCAGTGCCGAGGAACGGACGCGCCCCATTGGACCCGCTCCAGCATGACCAGGCCAATAGGAATCGGGCAGAGGGACGGGCGTCACACACTAGCTTGTTTTTTAACCTCATTGTGCAAGAAGACAAGCACGACACAAATGCAGAAGGTAGAAGCTGGGATCAAGATGTTTTTTTCAAATATGCAAATAGAAATACAAAGTTCTAGAACCCTCCCCTCCACCACAGACACACTCCTGGTCATTACCAATACTCAAAGAGACTATGAGCAACCTTTCAGACAAATCTAAAGGGCTTAAATATATCATGAACGATGTCAACCAATAACAATATTAAGGGAAGTTAAATAATACCCAATGAATCAAAAATATGATTCATTATTATTATTATTATTTTGTCATTTGTCCTTAGCCTCACAATTGTGGATTTGTGACGTTGTCTTTAAGACTTGCATAATCACAGCACACACGCACACCAAAACCGTCCCAATTAACATGTCAATAGGTACACCTGCTTTTTCTGGGTAATGATACAGCATGGCATCAGCATGCAAATGGGAAAGAGCGAAACAGGGCAGCTTTCTCCTCTTCCCATTGCTAACAGCAATCCCTCTCAAAAAACGGTCTCACTCCACCCTCAAAACTGTCTGTGGCCAGCTAAGATCCTGTCTTCCTCCTCTGGAAACGGGCCAGCATCCTGCTTCATTTCCTCTCCAGGAGGTGCTCACGCACATACACACAATTGGTATCAGGTCTCTAATGATTTGGCTAAACAAAATGAACCAGAACTGGATCAATGCAATGGGTATTTCCTAACTAGTGATCGTACATACATGTGGGTAAGAGATCAAGAGAGTCAGAGGATCTTTCCTTAGCAACAGAACCAGGCCAGACAAACATGGCCCGTCTGCAAATTCCTTTGATTTTTTGAGAGGCCCGGATATAAGGGACAGGCGGAACCCCTAGCCATTTAGACTTAAGATCAACCCCTGGATGTTCACTAACCCATTAACCTAGGTAAAAAAACAGGTTTGTTTGGGTGCTGCTTTTGATATTCCCTCACCCCTTAACCTAGGTAAAAAAAACAGGTTTGTTTGGCTGCTGTTTTCTGCCTTTATTTTCTGAGTGGAGGAAGTAACAACAAAAGCAAACCCCAACTAGCCTCACACTGCATTGACGATATTTTCCCAGGGTATAGCAAGTTGGGCTGAGTAAGAAAGCTCAGCATTGTGTGCCCTGCCCATGTCCCAAATTCTCCTAGCATTTCTTAGAGAGGACTGTGTACTTGTCTTTGTCTCTGGTAAAGAGCCCAGCGTTTGTTCTAGATAACAAGAGGGGTCAGGCAGGGGGGTTGGGGAACTGGGGGGGGGGGGGGGGGGGGGGGGTTCTGTTGGCCAAGTTGGCAGGCTGCAGTGAACAGAGGCTATTAAAAGATGTAAAACATATTCGAAGAATGTGGGTTCTAACCAATGAAAAACATACTGGCTTAATCGCATATGGCTACATGCAGAATCCAGGGGATCCACCTTTCGTACCGACGGACTTCTTTCTCACAGCAGGTCGAAACTACAGAAACGCAGAAGAAACGAAAACGCGCTGATATTACTGTTGAGCATGTTTAGACGATTCATGTACACCCATAAGCGACAATGAACACGTATCAAACTTGTGTCTACAATAAACACAAACGTATTACATTTTCCAACTAAGAAAACGGTCGACGAAATGTGACCAGCTTCCTGAATGTGTGGGGTTCGAGCTCGCTGGAAAATAACACTTGACACGTCAGACATAAGTCGGACAGAAAGCGTCCGTCGTGTGGAGGTCGTCGCACAGTCAGCCAGGCAGAGAACAACACGTCTCCCTCCTCGTCCCGGGCGGAGGACGCTGGGTCTGAGCTCAGCAATGCGAACACAGCGCAGGCGGCCATTAGTGCGGTTAAGGTGTGGGTGAATTCCACCACTAACATGCGGACGAGAGAAGATTCCAAAACACGAACACGTTTTAAAGATGAAGCAATGAATTTAAACGTCTTACACGAAACAGGAAATACCTCTTCTGCGTTTTGCTACATGCATAAATAACAAAATACAGTAAAGTGGTGTATTGCTGTGCTCTTAACGTGTTTGCATCGGGATATTCTCGAGAAACAATGTCAGTTATTCACACGTTCAAATAAAAGATGGAGGCTAAAAAAGGAAGAACCAAACACTGATGTTGAGCGCCAGAGGTGGGGGTTGGGAGGTGGAGAACAGCAAGTCACTACTCAGGAGATCTGCTCTTATTGATCCCACACTAAAACACAGCGTTTCATTCGCTCTCCTCGCCAGGAGAAGTCCAGTGTGTCGCCACTGCCAGGTGGATCTGGTTGTAAACAGTAGCCTCACTTACACGGTGCAAATATTCTATGTAAAACAATTGTATTTTCTATTTTGTATGCAAGTTATGAATAAACGCATCAGTCCACTAACCAAGTCGTACAATGACGTGTTGTGAAACCGCCTTCATCGTGTTACAATTACATGGAAACATCCAAAAAGTTAGCCCCATGTCTGCTATCATGTTGTGTTGATTGAGCTGAATAGGGCTGGGCTGTTCTAACATAAGTCTGCTAGCATGTTGTATGGATTGAGCCGAATAAGCCTGCTCTTTACTACCCCACGTCTGCTAACATGTTGTGGGGCTGGGGGGGGGGGGGAGGGATAAGGCTGCTCTTTACTAACCCAATAGTGAACAACATCCATTCGAAACCCTCTGATCCAGCGGATTGTTACCTGGCCTTATGCTACTAGCTAATCACAGAAGTTCATGTCGACTCCATTTATTGTCAAAAGATAACCATCATATGATATGAGCCTCATATCATGCACTCATATTAAATAGTCAAAATGTATACGTTGGGCATGCTATAGTTGATCAACCCCCGCCCCCCCCCCCCCCCCAAAAAAAAAAAAAACAGCTGTAACGTTGAGTTACATGAACAGCACCGAGACAAACACTTAAATAGAGTAGGCAGAATGACGTTAGACAGGGTCATTCCTTGTGTGTATATCCGAAGAAATAATGTGGGAATATTACCTTCAATTGATTAACTTCTTCAATGAAACTCCAGAAAACAGTTGCATAATAGCGTTATAAGCTTAGGAGGAATAGGAGCCGACATGGAAACAATTAGGAGTATTGAGCTAGTTCATGGCTGGAGCAACAAGGACTGGGAAACATCACACGAGGAGCTGATCAGAAACCAATTGAAGATCAATTCAGAGAGCCACTGCAGCCTGGTGTCCTACAGGAACATTATTAACCAACATAGGAAGGACGAGCCCAGGGTACTGGCTAAAGAACGTACATTAAGTCACCTAGCTAGCTAGTGTTTAGCTGGTTTACTTTACAACAGGGATGGTATCTTGTATATATGTTAAAGATGACATATAAGTGGTATAAACATATAGTAACAGAGTAAAGCACTCACCTAAAGAGACATGCCCACCAGTGCAAACACGTTAATCGAATCAACAGCCAGAGGAGCCTTCGGGTATTCCAACATCAATGCTCCAGCCCAGCAGGCCCGTGGCTCGACCTCGGTGTCTCCTATATCCCTTGCCTTTAAAAGTAGCTCCCTCTCCAGGGGTAGGAAACAAACTTCTCAATGTCTTCCACGCATGGCCATAAAGTTAAATCCCCTGTCCCGGTCAGGTACAGTTAATCCATTGAGTGTCTGTTATAGGTCCCGGTTGCCTGATCCATTTATGTTAGTGTTTGGTATATATACAGTCGGTATTATTAAGGGTATATGCTGCTCTATGTGTTCTGGGCTCTGACTCTTTCTCGGGTCCTTACGTTTGCGTCGGCGCCCATCCCCCTCCTCACCGGCATCGACCGCGGGTCCAACCAAACTGACACACAACCAAGCCACGGGGTTTCCCGGTGACCAAGCAGGGGCTTCTTTGGTGGGTGGGCGTTGCGCGGATATCATACCCCTCGCATCCCATTGGTCAGAGGTGTGTTGGTAATAAGTCAAATAAAAAGTAAGGAACGTCATTGGTCCGCTAGACAACTGCATGTGTTGGTAGTCTAGTACGCACAGAGGCGCGGGTGCCATATGAAGCGGAGCTTCGTGTCCTTCGCAGTACGTGTGATTGAGCCATTTGGAGGAGGAGAACAGTACAACTGTGGATGCGTTCGGAAGTAGTTGTACATGGATTTGTTTCACATTTTGGGAATGTCGTTATTAAATGCAATTACCCTGGAACTAATTTTATCTCAGTAGTGGAATAATGTTTTTGTTTGATTTGAGGTTGTATTATCTATATGGAAGATTCTGTAGTGGCAGACGTCAGCTACACGGGGTCTCTGGGGCCCGGTTCCAGGGACACGGCCAGTAGAATGAAGGGAGTATATAGTAGGAGGGGACGCTCCTGTATGGTCTGGTAAGGGATGGGGCAGGGGAAATGACCAGTAGGTTACATCTTTTCACGAAGGTCCCTCCTCGTTTACTCACTCCTTCCCAAATCTTTGTATTCGAGGATATTAATGAACAAATTCGCGTTGGGAAGCAGAAGTGTCAACTATAACTTTATTAGGCTATGAAGAATAGCTGTAGTTTCGAGGTGTTCAAATGTTGCTAGCTTTTTTATATTAATATTTTTGATCACGTTAACGTCATATATTTGCTTAAAGCGTGATTGGATTCTTGTCAGGTCACGGGACCTGGGAGCCGGATTGTGAATGGCTGAGGTGGTCAACGTCATTTGTTGCGGTGTTCGGACGAAGAAAATAGCCGCATTGTACATTTGCTAGATTACGTCTGATAAGGGTTCATAAAAAAAAATACCGTATGGATTGTGATCACTTAAATATAATAAAATGAACAGGCTTGTAGGCCCTAAACGTAGGTTTACTAGAGCCCCCAGAGACAAGAGATGTCATGGGGTCTCTTCTACACACCTTCCCAGGTCTGGAGCAGCTTGCATTTAGATATAGCAGTGGTTTATGGTCAAGCAGGTTCTGGAAGGGTCGCATGATTCAAAGCGATCGATCATGGCCGTCTCTCCTAACCATTACAATGGGTGCGTGGTCGCAGCGTAGCTTCAGAAATAAAAGGCCTACATCGTCGTTTAAGGTCTACATAGTAATTTAAGGCCTACCTAGTCGTATAAGGTCTACCTATTCATATAAGGCCTACCTCGTTCCTAGTCGTATAATGGTGGTTTCCTGGATCCTCGGACGCCAGTCTTCCGAGTTGCAACGTCATTTCCGGTCTCGGAGCATTTATAGCATTCCCGTTCGTCTTTGTGATTGTGTCATGAAATTGGCTAGTAGTTGTTTATTGTTTGCTACGTTAGCCTCTTTAGCAAACCAGCCCGAAAACAAACACAACTTTACATTGTACTGCACATTAAAATGACCAACGTGGTACAAATACAAAGAAAATACATATCTTCACAGTCGCAGCAATTTTTGTTGAGTGTCATCGCTGCTCTCGGTCTACTCAGAATTCCGAGGGATGAAGACAAAAAGGGGCGTGCCTCCGAGAAATGTTGCAAGAAAGCTGGGAGATTTTCGAACTTCGGAAGGCTGGCGTCCCGAGAATTCAGGGACACACCATAAGGCCTACTTCGTCTTATAATACCTAGTCATATAAGTCCTACCTCGTACCTAGTCATATAAGGTCTACCTCATCATTCCACACCGTTCCTTAATCTCCTGAAATCAACTAACCATAACCATTAACTGGTTAATGTTGGATTTGGAAAACAAATCACTCAGTTTAAATGTTTTAATTGCTGTATTTAATAGTCAGTCTTCTGCAAAAAAAAACTTAAATAATAGGTTGCTATTACACAGGGTAGTCAATGTTTTAGTGTGGAGCCTACATACGAGGAGGAACATTTAAGTTTTCAAAGCGTCTTTTTCCGCATGCATGAGTGCCATGTTTAATGTCAAATCGGTTTAACCCCGTCCAACACTAAATATCGTTTCCCTTTGTTGCCAGACAGAACAGACAAACGTTTTTCCATGCCATTATGGAGCAATACATGTACTCTGTTAATCACTCAAGTGACAACACATTCTGCATCTTGTTTGCTCGAGTCTGAAGCAATGCGGACAAACAATTGTAAACCATTATCCACGATAATAAACCATCCAATGCAGGACGACCATTTTCTAGCTTTTTTTTTTTTTTTGTAGGCCTATATGTGGTCCTGCAAATATAGGAAAGTAAATCAACTATACCAGACAAAATTAAATGTGGGCCCAGCTACTGTACAGAACATCAAGGACAGCACATCACATATACAATATATGGCGGTAACAGATATGTAAACAGAAACACAGCATTTTAAACAACGTGACCATTTCTATGGGGCACAAATCTTTGGGCAAACCATTGCATACCATATACATTTTAAACATCAAAAATTACCCTCTTTGTGGGGTTAATAAGTCATACCCTTATTCTAGCATTTATTTCATGAAGCTTGAATGAGCTTTCATCAGCTGCAACACTAGACAAGATGGTGTGGATTATATTAACACATAAGACTTTTCTTTCTGTAACCCTTCGATAATCGACAATTGTGTGCCAGAGCATGCAAAGTTCCAATGCAAACAATCTTACTTCCACATTATATCGTCACCCTTCTTTAGGCTGCAGTGGTTGAACTCATCTGAGGCATTTCCTAGATTATATGCATTAGCATATAATGTTATCTAAAGATGGCTCTGGGGCCACCATGTGACAATGATACATTGTGACAGGAAAAGTAACAACTTCCTGTGGTGTTATCATTGCTTTTTTGTAGGGGGCCCAATTAATTTCTATGTGCCTTCTAAACGTTTACATATTGTGGCTCGAGCAAGCAGCTAACACAAAAATGGTTGCGTTTTGGGTGGTCTGGTGTTGGGAAATGTCTTGTTGACCAGCGCCGTCTGCGAAACATACCCTTCTTCTTGTGATTGCTGCCCTCTGTTGGTCGCAGATGTAGCACTGCATATAGCTATGCTGTTCCACAGAGGGTAGCCAATTCCTTAGAGCAGTTTCAAACTCCCAGTAACATTATTGACCATCTCATCCTCGCCCATTATGGCCAGGACAGTGCGTGATCCGGACTCCACCTGCCCAAAACATAAAAAGTTTAACGGCCTTGGAAATAATGTATTATGTAGTATGTATTCTCTTTATTTAGGACACATTTTTATGACTTCTGTCAAGTTAATTGTGTTAAGTGTAGGAGCCTGGACCAATGTCATTTTTCCAAATCTGACCAACGGATAACACAAATCCTGGAACCATTTATGACGCAAGTGGTTAAACTTTGCCAATATATTTTCCATGCGTTTTTGGACGCGGCCTAAAAGTTGCAGTGGTCACTCACCTGGGTAAGCCCTGCATCCTGCACCAGGTAAGTAGGCAGGCTGAGGCTCATGGCCAGGGCTTGCAGCTCCAACAAGTGAGCCATGTTGGTGCCTTGGACCACCACTTTCTTGGCCCTGGGATAAACAATGAGGACAAACTTAATCAATTGGACATTTCTGAAAAACAACAATGAGCCCAAAGAAATCCACATAGGGCTTGGAGATTTTTTCTATTTAATCGATTAATTGGCATTTTTATGATTTGGCTGGGCCAAATCGCCATGCCCTAAATCCATTTTAAAAGACTGAAGAGCAAACATTGACACATATCCAATAAAAAAAAAATATATATAATTAAATCAGTAAATAAATATCTATCTATATCTTTCAGATTTCTAACAGTAACACATCATTCTTACCCACTATGGTCCCATTTCCATGCCATCTCTCTCCAGCTGTTCTTGCCTTGCAGAGCCTGATACAGACCAACGGCTGCATGGCCCACCTGGGCCGCTACCTGAGGAACACCACACAAAGAAACAACTGCAACCCCTACTCCCTGCTGTCATGATGCATATAGAGATATAGAAAAGTTCAATTTGAATTTGGTATCCGCAAGTATGGGGTCTACTCTGACCAACCCTATAATAGATACACAAGCAACATCGAAACCAAAGGAAAATAAATAAAAGTGAGCCCTTCTGTGTTGGTTTGGCCATGAATCACAGAGCCTTCCACTACAGTAAGCTCCCGCTCAGCATCCAGCAGGACTGACCTTTCCCACGCCCATGGCGAGGTCCATGTTCACTACGAACACCATCTTGAAGGCGAGGTCATCATCGCCCTCCTCCTGGGAGACCAAACAGACACAAGAGGGGAGGAGAAGGGCTCAGCAGCGGTCGGACCCGGCCCAGTGTTACCCGTGTCACATGGTGAACCTGCGGGGACTAAGGCTATGGTAAGGGCACCTCGTTCTCCAGCTTGTTGAAGTAGTACATGGCTGCCTCCTCGGCAGACACGTTTCTGGTGTGCAGGAGGGCCTAGGAAGAAGAAAACAGATTCAAGTTAAACCCATCTACAGCGCAATGAGAACAACAGGTATGGGAAGAAGCCACTGGCCCGCTGGGATTACAATCGCCTGGCCTGGTAAATAAACACTTTGCTTCAGTTTTACATGCGTTTTTGCATGGCAAATCTTTGCAGATGTAAACACCAATACTTTGTAATAAAATGCTACTGTCGAAGGTTCCTGCCCATTTCTTAAGATTGTAAGGCATTCAGGATGCATCTTTCCCAAAAAAAACATTCAAATAAAGTAATTTACTCCATATCTCCAAAAGTGAATTGAAACATGTATTATTATTAATTTATTATTCCCGTTTTGGAACATTTTATGTAGATGGTCCAATTACACTATATTATGTCCATGGCCCGGCATTAGGGAGACTAGGATCTGAATCCCTTTACCGGGGTGCTCTCACCTGCTTGGCGGCCTCCTCGGGGATGTCCAGCTCCCGGAGCTGCTGGAGGTAGACTGGATTGACCTCCTGAGCGCCGGCATCAGGGCCTGATGGCTCCAAGGGATCCATGCTGGGCTGTGGCATACAGAAACAACACATCATTACTTAACGGTAATGACAGCTCAAACCAGAAACCAGCTAACACTGAATATAGTAATGCATTTATATCGAATGAAAGTTACTTTTATACAGGTATAAGGCTTACCTCTGCCTTAGAGCGGAACATTAAAATATGAACTGACCACTTATGCTTCCTTGAGTTAAATGTCATTACCCAACACGACACATTCAAGCACATCTACTGCATTAGTAACGGTATGTCTCTACTCCCAAGGGTAGAAGTATAGTAGTATAATATAGGACGATACTAAAGATCCACTGGGGCTAAAAACAAGTACATCTTAGTAGTTCACCTTTAGCACCTGTTTCCGAGCTGATGGAGAGGTAGTGGGAGTAGCTGAGGCTTAGCTGGGTAGCGGAGGCTATGCTAGGAGGTAGCAGAGGCTATGCTAGGAGGTAGCGGAGGCTAAGCTAGGTAGCGGAGGCTAAGCTAGGTAGCTGAGGCTAAACTGGGTAGCGGAGGCTATGCTAGGTAGCGGAGGCTATGCTAGGTAGCTGAGGCTATGCTAGGTAGCTGTAGAAATGGAGGTAAGTTCTACCTGAGCTAGGCAGCTAACGTGCTAGCAGGAATCCTCCAACACCAAACACAGATCTTCTCAAAGTGCTCCTATGGCGACAGCACGTTCAGATCTCTAAACGAGTACAGTCCACTGGAGGATGACAGTGCTTACTCCATTTTGGCAATCAAATTGTGATTTCCCTACCGGATACCATCATTGTAGATGCCTAGTAGTTTCCGTTCCGTGCGTCAATGTAGCCCTGAACACATCTCATCGACACCCAAGTTCCCGACCCTAACCGAAGCCGACCAAAACGCACATTCTCCACAAAACCCCAATTGAAACATTTTGTTTCATGAATACTTTATTACATCGCCTTCGACAAATTTCGCTTTTATTAAACATGATATATCACTACAGTAACATTATTAAACCATTATGTACAATGATATTAACATAAGGTAAGAAAACTCCTTTAAACTGCTCTTTGCAGAGCCTGCTCTACATAGCTGAATTTATACAGTCTAACAACAGTTAGAATCTTCCCTCAGATGGCCTGCCTCAAAAGTTTTAGGCTTCAGAACTATATGACAGCAAAAAACATTTCTACAAAATTAGTTGATGTTTGTTAGATAGGCCTACTGTAGTGATAACCTATTGGTAACATTCAGACATTCTTGGGCTGAGACACCTATAGAGCATTTGGAGATGCATACGCAACACGAGAGGCTCATTATAAATTTATATCATTTTACAAATTTTTACCTTTTTCCCAATCAGGGGTCTTTGACATGAATTAGATGGACAGAGATTAAGCCAATCTCTATTTGGTCACTAAAATGTCAAGAGTGCATCACAGCTTTTGACATCAGGCAGACATACAGGAGGTATGAGCAGGCATACAGAAGGTATAATCAGGCATACAGGAGGTTTGGCAGGCATCAGCTCCACATGTGTTAGACTTCTGTTGGCACGGAACAGTGGATGTTCTCTCATGTTGTCAGCAATTGATCACAATTTCAAATAAGAAAGTGATTTCAAACGGATGCTTTGTGAGATGAACATAGTACCATTAAACGGGGCTATAACATGCGTAACAGCAGTGTTGTCTCCGCGTAATCACAGAAAAAATAAATTAAAATACAAGACACACTCCAGCACATAAAGCAAGAGTTTGGCAATCTTCAGGGAGACGTTTCAAACAAAGCGAGGAACTTCAGAATGTTTTGAAATGGACACAGCGTAAGCAGTACAGCATTTAGAACATTTTCTTCTTTAAAATTGTGAAAAAAAGGAATGTGAAAATGTTTTTACAAAATTAAAAGACTCAAATAAAAACAGTTACACAATAAAAACACCTTAATGAAACATTGACTTCCCCTCTAAGATCCTCTCCAGTGATGTTTACCTTTAAGGTAACAAGGGCAGAGTCCCACTCCAGGACCCTCACACAAGGGGTTGAGAACCAAACACACGCTAGCCAAAGGACCAGGGGTTCAAAGACATCTGTTAAAGGGGCACATTGTTAAAAAAAGAAATTAATGAAAAATTTACAACGGTTGTTTGTGTGATTTTCCAGCATTTGGCGATGTTTATACCAGCCTGTGTTATTTTAGGAGGACTGGTATGGCTATAGAAATGATAAATGTGGATGAGGTAAAAAAAGAAAAATACAACCACTTCTACTGAGGTGCCTTAGCCCATGGGTTGAGGTAGAGCGGCAATAACACATTGAACTCCTCGTAGATGTAAAGGAGCTCGTGTTCACCTACAGAAACTGGCCTTTTTAAATAATAAAATTCTGTTCTCGAATTTGTTTAACCTTGTATAAACAGTAATGGACAATACACTTAAATAATATGGCCAAGTTTACTTTCGTGGTGGAAATCAACCCACCATAACATCTCCAAAATATACGGTGTTACAACTGGACAAATGTCATGCCTTCATTGGTTTCCCATGAAGGCATCATGACATCACAGGCTGATTAAAAAGGGGAAGGTGTGTGTTACTGCATCTACACACATCAAGCGGACATCGGAAACCATTAACACACAGGCCAATACACTAATGCAATGCGAAAGGAGAGGGAATGATTTTTTTCCATCCTACACAAATAAGCACAAAATGTTTGTTACAAATAAAAGAAAGAGTAGTTCTTAATTCAAAAGAGATGTATGACCATCACTGAACAGAGGAGACACACACACACACACACACACACACACACACACACACACACACACACACACACACACACACACACACACACACACACACACACACACACACACACACACACACACACACACACACACACACACACACACACACACACACACACACGTGAGAGAATATGGGGGCGGGGCTAGTATGAGAGTATCAGAGTCCTTAGTGCCGGTCCAACAGTCCCATCCAAGAAAGTCTGTCTGTCGGTGTATCTCTCCTCCCTCTCGGGCTCTCGGCCCCTGCAGATGCACGCTCCTGAGCCGGTGGTGGATGGAGGTCCAGGTCCAGATCCTGGAGGGGCTGCAGCTCAGCCCAACGGCTCACAGGTCTGTCACCTTGTTTTCAACCGCCGCAGCGATCTGCTGCAGCCGGTAGCCCAGCTGCATCTTCTGGGCTGTGGGGTCTTCCTCCAGGGCCGTGATGATCTGAGGTGGACGTCAACACAGGTCAGAGGAGCACAACCTCCACCAACAGGGAAAAGGAAGTGTTTTAGGGGACACACACACACACACACCCACCTGGTCGTAGTACTTGTTGATGTACTTGTACAGCTCATGGAGGGCTACAAGGTAATTCAACTCTCCCGAGTAATTCTGTGAGGTGGGGAACCACATGAGCATGAGACCCATTTCATTATAGACTTCATCATGTTCATCATTTCTATGCGTTTTTCTTAAGTAGAGACCCTTATGTAAAGACAGTTCTGCTCACCCTGGACAGTTCGGCCAGAGCAGAGTTCATCTCCTGGTCGCTGGCGGAGATGGTCTGCCTGATGTCGGCGTAGTACCTGCGGTGCGGGAACAAACCAGGCAGCCGTTGAACACTGCTGTACTTTGGACTGGGATGACACAAATACTAATGTAGCTTCATGCAATACCCCCCCCCCACGCCCCAAAATAAGTATTCGCAAACTGACAAACCTTTCTACCATCTGCTTGTAACGGGGAATGTCTCTGGCATACAGCAGCTTGTTGATGGGTGAATCCTGGTGGTGTGGACGGAGGCCCAAGAGGAGACACAGGAGAGGGAACACAGTGAGAATAAGCACACGGCTTACAGCACAACTAGGATTCAGCCCCAGGGGTGAACCCAAGCCCCAGGGGGTTCAGCTCCAGCTCACCCGGCCCAGCTTGTGTTCAGCGACGGTGCAGGAGTCCATGAAGGTCTGTGCGATGACAGAGAGCACCGCATCCACGTGGTCCGAGGCCTGCACATCAAAGATGAACTGGGGGTTCTTCACTATGTTGATCCAGAAACGCAGCGGTAGGCTGGAGGGAAAGAGGGAGGCAGGAAGGAAAGTGGTTAACATGTGATGTATTGAAATGTTTGGTGAAATGCAGAGCCCGCAGAGTCCCGGGTCAGTAAAGGTGGTCCCTGTTGGTCTTCCAGATGTGGATGGTCTCAGGTGTGGTGTGTACCTGTTGGTCTACCAGATGTGGATGGTCTCAGGTGTGGTGTGTACCTGTTGGTCTTCCAGATGTGGATGGTCTCAGGTGTGGTGTGTACCTGTTGGTCTTCCAGATGTGGATGGTCTCAGGTGTGGTGTGTACCTGTTGGTCTACCAGATGTGGATGGTCTCAGGTGTGGTGTGTACCTGTTGGTCTTCCAGATGTGGATGGTCTCTGGGTCTGTGATGCCGTGGTGGGCCGCCTGGTCATCCAGCAGGTCAAAGAAGTACTTGACGGCGAGCGGGACAGGCCGGCTGGTGCTCAGGATCACGGTGAACAGGTCGTCCACAAACTTCTGAAGCGTTCCCTGTGAGACCGCGGGACAAAGCGCAGATTCAGATGATCTTGGTTTGGTTTTGGTTTGACACGTGGATCCGGAAAAGATGATTGGTGATTGGTTTAGCTGTCTGTGGGTGTAGGTCTTACGCGCATACCAGAGTTTGATTGACATATTTAAAGCCAATCGTTTGACAATAGACACGGTGGCCGGACTACCCCGACTGCTCACAGTAAGCCGGAAGGCCGGATTGTTCTATTAACGGCATTCCGGAAAGGTACGAATTAGAAGAAAAAAACATTGCGCGTTTGTATCCCTTCGAAAATCAACAGCCCATGAGAGCAGCCAGTAAAGAGGCCCAGTAAAGCCAATCTTCATGGCCCAGTAAAGCCAACCTTCATGGCCCAGTAAAGCCAACCTTCATGGCCCAGTAAAGCCAACCTTCATGGCCCAGTAAAGCCAACCTTCATGGCCCACTAAAGCCAACCTTCATGGTCCAGTAAAGCCAACCTTCATGGTCCAGTAAAGCCAACCTTCATGTATGGCTACTCGATTATGGGAAAAATCATAATCATGATTATTTTGGTCAATATTGAAATCACGATTTTTCAAAACGATAATTTTTTTGTTTAAAAAGATGTTGCATTTATTCAGCATGTCTCTCCCAAAACAATACGTAGTAACTGAGAACTTAGAAATGTCGCCTTAAAAAAATTCACAAAATGATCAAAAAGAAAATGTTGTCCAGCTGTTCGGCCCTTTCTATATAAAAAAAATAAATAAATAAATTGATTATGTTAATTTTGTGATCGTTTGACGCTAAAATCGAAATCGCGATCAAAATACGATTAATCGCCCAGCCCTACCTTCATGGAGAGCAGGCGGGTCAGGTATATCTCTGGGATGGCCTTGGCCCGCTCCCTCTCCCTCAGGCTGCCCCGCCGGTGCTTTGGCAGCTCCGGCTCCTCGCCCGCCTTCACCAGGTGCCACAGCCGCACCCCCCCCTCGTCCGCATCCTCCAGCATGGGGGTCTCTGGCGAGAAGATGGACAAGCATCACACACCCAGCGTCGCTCTACTCAACACAGTATGATTGTGTTGGCATATGTTATTTTCAAATTCAGCCATTAATGATGTGTCATCATGGGATAAAAACATGATGGATGGGTTCCTCTTCTGTATCTTGTACCGGGGCCCAGGTAGAAGACTGAGCTAGTGAAGGTAAGTCTACTCGACGTGCCCTGGTACATTAAAGCATAGACCTATACACATAGAAGACGCATTGACTGCTGCGCCTGTTGCTTGGCTACGTCAACATTGAGTAAATAACACCACAGACTGTGGTTGGAGGAGGTCTGTTCAGAGGGTATGTCCAGCTGGCCACAGTACAGCCATGCCTCCCGCAGGGGACCCGTTACTATCACAGAGATCACACGGCTCTCCTGGGGACCTACTCTCTCCCGCCACGTAGTCATGGTTGTCGTGGTGAATGTGTTTGCTGTGGCGTGGAACCAGCACCACAGTCGCACCGTCCGGGACCTGATGAGCAAACAACAACACAACTAGCATTACAACTACACACCAAATGAGACAAAAGTGCATTGTGTGTGTACACTTGTGCACGTATGGGCAGTGCATTACAGTGATGCACACGGACCTTGTAGTGTTGGAGTGTGTTCAGGCGTTTCCAGTTGCCCTGGACAACGGACGTGAGGTCCTCGTCCGACAGGATGAGGTGACCGGCCACACCAGACCGCCATTCTGAAACCAAACAGTCTGATGAGCTGGGACCAGTGGAGTGGAGTGAGTGAGTGAAGTGTGAGTGAAGTGTGAGTGAAGTGTGAGTGAAGTGTGAGTGAAGTGAGTGGAGTGAGTGAAGTGTGAGTGAAGTGAGTGAAGTGAGTGAGTGGAGTGAGTGGAGTGAGTGAAGTGTGAGTGAAGTGTGAGTGAAGTGTGAGTGAAGTGAGTGAAGTGTGAGTGAAGTGTGAGTGAAGTGAGTGGAGTGAGTGAAGTGTGAGTGAGTGGAGTGAGTGAAGTGTGAGTGGAGTGAGTGAGTGAGTGGAGTGAGTGAGGTGTGAGTGAGTGAGGTGTGAGTGAGTGAGGTGTGAGTGAGTGAGGTGTGAGGTATGAGTGAGGTGTGAGTGAGTGAGGTGTGAGGTATGAGTGAGGTATGAGTGAGTGAGGTGTGAGTGAGTGAGTTGTGAGGTGTGAGGTGTGAGTGAGTGAGTGAGTGAGTGAGTGAGTGAGTGAGTGAGTGAGTGAGTGAGTGAGTGAGTGAGTGAGTGAGTGAGTGAGTGAGTGAGTGAGTGAGTGAGTGAGTGGACCTCACCCAGGTCCAGTGAGTCCACATGGGGCCGCTGGGAGTAGGTGGTGCCCTTGTAGACCTGCTCCAGCAGCTTCTCCTTCACCTGGCTGATGGTGTCGATGTCCAGCACCTTGGAGGGCAGCGGCTGGCTCTCATTCACCCCTCCGCCCTGGGTCAACACGTTGAGATTCTGGGGGGAGACGAAGCAGCCGGTCACAGTCGGTTTCGAGGTTAGTGCCCTGGCCTCTGAACCAGTCAGGGTTGGGAAAGGGTGACCAAGAGGGTTGTAGTCATAGTAACCATTGGTTAGGGCTTTGCGATATGGACAAAATCTCCTATCACGAAATGGGTCAATTCATATTTTCATGACGATATGAGTCATTTCATGTCTCCATAACGAACGTATCACGATATGAGTCATTTCATATCTCCATAACGATACGTCTCAAGATATGATTCATTTCATATCTCCATAATGATATGAGTCATTTCATGTCTCCATAACGGTATGCATCACGATATGAGTCATTTCATATCTCCATAACAATATGCATCACGATACGAGTCATTTCATATCTCCATAACGGTATGTATCACAATATGAGTCATTTCATATCTCCATAACGATATGTATCGCGGTATGGGTCAATTCATATCTCCATAACGATATGTATCACGATACGAGTCATTTAGAATCTTCTTAACGATATGCATCACGATATGGGTTATTTTCTGTCAATTCCCAGAATAACCACATGCATCATGACTACTTTTTAATAATCCTATCCCATAAATAGAAATGAAAGGCTTTCTCTTTTCTCCTTTTGTTTGGAAGTGACATTGGCAGAACTGAATAGCCAGTACTGTTTGTAAATCTCCAGAAGACATCCAATCAACAACTGAGTACTATGTTACTGGACAGCTCCACAGCGTCGTTGTTAGCGTGTCAGTTGACCGGCTGATTAGCTGGAATTCAAACACTAACAAAAATTGTCTTCTAGAAGGGGGGGGGGGAGCGTGTCACAAGCAATAGCAACTTTGTGATTGTTTGTTAGTACCGTCGTTGTGTATGAGCGCTTTAACGGGCGGTGTTCTACATGAAAGGCTCCACACAAAGTGGAGGTAGACTGAGCTCAATCCCCACTGGGACACGGAAATCAGAATGAAGCGCTGCTCAGACGCAGCCCCACACATCCACCCACACCGTATAAAGTATAAAATTAGCCACTACCTCTCTCCGGCTCTTACAGAGAGAGCTACGGCACCTCTGCGGCAGACACACCGTGGTGCATGCAGAAGAAAGAAAACGTCAACCAAAGGGGGAGACCAGTATACATGTTCCGGAATTTGGTAAAGAGGAATGAAGAAGTGGTAGAGTTTGGCTGCTAGTTGTTATGCAGTGGCTGCTCATGCCAGATTCCTGCCTGATGGCCGGCAGCAGGCGTTCAGTGTGAGACCTGATGATATTTATCAACGTGTCTCACCAGAGTCTTGTACTCCACGTCTTCCCGCAGCAGTCTGTTGTCGTTTAGTGTGTATTTGGCCTTGCCCGTCACAGCGTCCACAGGCCCCTTGTCCACCTGGTGCTTGATGGCCCGAAACAGCATGTAGAGAGACTCACCCGCCGAGTCCTGCACACACACACACACATACAGCATGTAGAGAGAATCCCCAGCAGAGTCACCAACCAAGGGTAACAAAGGATGTGGCTCTCACAAAAACTAAATTAAAAAACTCAAAATCTGTTGACCAACATGACCTCCTTGTTCCCTACTCTGAACTCTATGCTGATGAGGTGAACCCTTCACATCGTTCCTTTACCCCACAAAACTCACCCTAAGGAGGGTATCGGGCCTGTGTCTTACTAAAGGACTCACCTCAGGAAGGCATCAGGCCTGAGTCTTAAGAACTCATCCTCAGCAAGGTATCAGGCCTGAGTCTGAAGAACTCACCCTCAGGAAGGCATCAGGCCTGAGTCTTAAGAACTCATCCTCAGGAAGGCATCAGGCCTGATTCTGAAGAACTCACCCTCAGGACGGCATCAGGCCTGAGTCTGAAGAACTCACCCTCAGGAAGGCATACAGGCAGATTGACATCCAGTTGGTCAGCAACTTTTCCACCACTGTCTCCGTTCTAACGTGAGGGGAGAGAGAAGACAAGCAGGTTAAGTTTGGCAAAAGCAAATCAAATAGTACAGTCTAAATGTTTCAGGGTGTTATATCCTGAGGCCTTCTGCTGGCCCATGACGCCAAATGATTCTTTACCAATACGGCCTGAAACTTTTAATGGTGTGCAATAGTCATTATTATAATAAACTCAAAATTGTTGACCTACCTTCACAATCACATGTTCTCTAATAGAAAACGCATAAACATTTCCATTTAATGAACTGCTAATTAGGACAATTGTAAAAGCTTGATCACATTGTTAAAGCCATACATCATTGCGTAAACATGAAACTACCAAGACAGCCCTGCAGCCCCCCGCTAACAAGGTTTCCTCCCAGCTCCTTTAAATCAATTCGGAAGACTTTTCTGTTTCCCATTTAACCTGTAATTTCTATTTTATCAAAAATTCTAAATGTTATATTTCTATTCATATTTTTTTTCACATTTCTAACATACGTTCTATACTTGATGTTTATTAATCTTGCTGTATTTCATGACCATGTAAAGCACGTTGAGCGGCCTAGTGTCTGAATTGTGCTATATAAATAAACTTGCCTTACCATCTGTTAGGATGCATTTGAAAAGGCCACAGGACCCACCCACCCACCCACACACCCACCCACCCACCCACCCACCTGCGCAGCATGAGTTTGGGGTTCTTGGCCACGTATTGCTCCACCAGGTCGTTGAGCAGGGTCTTCAGGATGTCCGTGAAGTACTCCAGCTTGCCGTGCAGAGCCACGGTGAGCAGGGAGGCCACGTAGGCGCGGTCCCTGGGAGAGAAGGTCCTCTGGCCCTCAAGGGTGTGGATGAACTGGTGAGAGAGCGGAGAAAAAGAACCCGTGTCATTCAGGACGCAGAAACAGGATCATTGGTACAGCACGCGGCCGCTTTCTTAGACAGAGTCTTTTCCCCCGTGCAGAAGAGCGCAACGTGAAGCGTTCCATATCCTGATGATATCATTCATTCTGGAAAAGAAGCACGGCACGGTTGGCATGGCGACAGAGTGACAGCTCAACGCGGCGTACCTTGGTGAGGAAGAGCTTGCTGTTGAGGAGGTTGGACAGCTGCACCAGGCCCTGCTCCACCGTCTGCCTCCGGCACTCCTGCACGTCCAGGTCGCGCCTCAGTGGCGACTCCCGGTGGCCGGGGAAGAAGATGCGCTCGGCATACTTCTTGTAGTCCAGGAAGGGGATGCCCGAGCCCACCAGGTCGCTGGACATGTCCATCATCTCCGTCATGAGGTCTGGAGGAGCAGGGGACAGAGGGGGCTGGTTAGAAGGTATCACATTCAACTATCTGTCAAACATTTAGCCAACCAGAGAGAGGACTTCAGAAATGATGAAGTCTAAAGTGAACGGGAAAATCTGTAAGGATGAGCAGGTTGGTGTATATTTGTATTGGTCAGTGAAGAGAGGCTTCCATTAAACGGCCTTCTCCCTGTACATCACCTCTTCCTCATCATTTCAGCTAGGTCTCACTTAATCACACGTGAATGGTCTCAGTGGTCTGGTAACAAGGACTATATAGAGGACTAGACCAGGGCCCTGCAGACTGACCCTGCACAGGGCCGTGTGGGGTTATGTGTTCGTCCGTTTCAGCCGATGAGGGGCCTGGCAGCCTCGGGCGTCCTCACCTGTGAACTCCTTCTTGCAGCGGTCCCTGACGCTGGTCTCCAGGTTCTCCAGCTGGATCTGGACCTTCTTGTAGTCCCTCAGGGCCTGCTTGCTCTTCCTCCTAGACACGCCAGCGGGGAGAGAAACCGCTGTTTAGATCAGCAAACCCCCCTCTTTTACACACCTTTGATAGAGTTTTCACAAGTGGATAACATGATGGATACAAAATAGAATTAATAAAGTGATATATTTAACATTTATTGAACCATTTGAGGCCACTGCTCCTGCCTTGGAGGTTTTCCAATAAACCAATTTGTTGTTGTGCCCAAATAAAATGTCATCATTCAAAGATCCTTTTTATCACATCTTCAATGTTCCGAAGATACATTTTATGAAAGCTATTGGGAATTTCATATTCCAAAACATTCCTTACAACCTTGTGAACATTTTCCGAATGTAAACATATCTTAGAACCATTCACACCAACATGTGGAAGATGTTCCTCCATGTCCATGAAACCTGAGAGACACAAACCTGTAGATGAGCACTATGATGAAGACGATGAGGGCCACGATGGAGGCCCCCACGCCCACTCCAATCCGCGCCTCCATGGGGAAGGTGGCCAGGCTCATGGTGTCGTATTGGACCTTGCCCAGAGAGAAGTTGAGGTTGCCCATCTGGACCTGAAACACACCTTGTTCAAATCAGAGACGGTTTCTGTAGTTTCATCAAACACCAGGGAAACATCAAACCAAAAGCAAATGAGTTCACGGTTTCCCCACTTTAAAAGCGGGTATGGGTCTATTCCATCGTAGTGCAACTCCATGGACCAACGTGTGGACGGTATTCCAGTCTCCCACGTGTTTTCAAGGGACCTTTCCTGGATGAAATCCCATGTTGATAAAGAAAGGCCCCTGGCCACCGACTGCAGCAGCTGCGTCCTGTTTGAGCCACACCTTTGGTCGGGGCCCGTACCAGGGCCCCCGGGTTAGGGCCACAGCAGGCAGAGCTCACCGTGAAGTCCGGCAGGCTGTCGGAGCCCTCGCGCTTCTTGCCGTGGGGTCCCGGGCCGGGCTGCTGCGGCGGGGGCTCGCAGTACAGGTGGTTCCTGGTGAGGGTCTTGACCGCACACACTCCCTCGCCCACCAGGACCACCACCTCCTCCTTGGTGATGGCCAGGTCCAAGTTCTCACCCTGGGCAAGGAGAGCGGGGGGGGGGGGGAGTCATTTATATTACACTTGATTCTAGGAGCTCACGAGACCAGGGACAACACGTCCTTTAATTTATAACTGGAACCCCCCCACACACACACACACACACCCACCTCCAGCTGGATGAAGCTGCCTGGGTTATAGCGGTAGGCCTTGAGGGGCTCCTGCTGGTTGAGGCTGTGCAGCAGGGGGTTGGGCTGGTAGTGGAAGGGCTGGGTGCTGAGGCCGCTGAAGGGGAAGCGCAGGTTGTCCAGCAGGAACTCCACGGTGACCTCTGACCCCCACACCGACTCGTCCACCGCCGGCGAGCGGCACAGGATCAGGGAGGAGGAGTTGACCTCACAGCGCTCCGTGAACTACAGGAGGGAGACCGGTCACTAAACGCCAAATCCCAGCACTTTATGGACCCCAGTGGGCTTTCGGGAAGAGACATCAATATAACATTCGACCAGAGGTGGCGCTGTTTCTACAGTAGACTCTACAGGTCCTGGAGATAAAAAACTGTCTCTTGACATCGCAATAAAACCAATTGATGTGGGCCTTACACACACACACACACACACACACACACACACACACACACACACACACACACACACACACACACACACACACACACACACACACACACACACACACACCTGTTTGACATAGCAGAGGGGGTCGCTAGAACAGACCGGGTCTGCTACCATTCTGATCAGCCTCTTGGGTTGGCCTCCTCTCCTTCGCGACTCGCCCCCCCCTCCACTCCTCCTCCTCCTCCTCCTCCTCCTCCGGGTCTGGCTGATGGGGTCCAGGGGGGCGATGGTCACCACCATGCGAGGCTCCTGCACCACGTCCAGGCTGTGGCCCCACACGTAGATGAGGCGTCCACCACTGGGCCACACAGAGAGGAGGATTCATTCATTCATTCATTGCACTTTCAAATGACCCAAAGCGCTTTACATACCAGGATGTGTGTTTGTGTTGGGGGGGGGGGAGACCGGGGATGATTAGGGGACCATTACAGTACATGGTGGGAATGTGGCCTGGACCCTACTCTAGTGATGAGTAGAGACACCGGGGTTAGCCCCCTACTCTAGTGATGATGAGTAGAGACACCGGGGTTAGCCCCCTACTCTAGTGATGAGTAGAGACACCGGGGTTAGCCCCCTACTCTAGTGATGATGAGTAGAGACACCGGGGTTAGCCCCCTACTCTAGTGATGAGTAGAGACACCGGGGTTAGCCCCCTACTCTAGTGATGAGTAGAGACACCGGGGTTAGCCCCCTACTCTAGTGATGAGTAGAGACACCGGGGTTAGCCCCCTACTCTAGTGATGAGTAGAGACACCGGGGTTAGCCCCCTACTCTAGTGATGAGTAGAGACACCGGGGTTAGCCCCCTACTCTAGTGATGAGTACAGACACCGGGGTTATCCCCCTACTCTAGTGATGAGTAGAGACACCGGGGTTAGCCCCCTACTCTAGTGATGAGTAGAGACACCGGGGTTAGCCCCCTACTCTAGTGATGAGTAGAGACACCGGGGTTAGCCCCCTACTCTAGTGATGAGTAGAGACACCGGGGTTAGCCCCCTACTCTAGTGATGAGTAGAGACACCGGGGTTAGCCCCCTACTCTAGTGGTGAGTACAGACACCGGGGTTAGCCCCCTACTCTAGTGATGAGTAGAGACACCGGGGTTAGCCCCCTACTCTAGTGATGAGTAGAGACACCGGGGTTAGCCCCCTACTCTAGTGATGAGTAGAGACACCGGGGTTAGCCCCCTACTCTAGTGATGAGTGGTACAGACACCGGGGTTAGCCCCCTACTCTAGGGATGAGTGGTACCGACACCGGGGTTAGCCCCCTATTCTAGTGGTGGGTGGAAGTAGCTTCCAGCCGGTATAAGCCGGTATTGCTATGCAGGAAGCCATGAGGCTGGCTCTGCACAGAGAAAGAGAGGACGATTTACTTTCCCTCCTTTTTCTTTTTTTAATGGGTTTATGCTGGCCCAATAGCTGCCCATTGGGGCCCCTGCTGCAGCTGTTGGCTCTGTTGGGGCTGTTCTACAACATGGCCTCTGAAGCCCTCGAGACTGAACTGTGATCAAGGAACCACGACAATAGACTGAGCTTAAGGGAGAGGAAGACGCCATGTTTTGTGTTGCCGTCCAACCCTTGTGCGACCAAACACAGGATGTTTGTGGCCCAATGTCCAGAAGTGTGGCAGGAAGGAAAGAGGAGCGCGTCCCCCGGTCTGCGAGGCAGCCGGTGCCGCGGCGCATTTTGGCAAGAGGGTCTACACACCGACATCGCTGGTAGCCCCACACACACACACACACACACACACACACACACACACACACACACACACACACACACACACACACACACACACACACACACACACACACACACACACACACACACACACGGGGGGGGGGGGGCGTACTTCAGGAAGCTGCTGGCGGGGGCTGCACGGGTGACGTTGGGGTTGGGGGTGTAGCGGTAGAGGCTGGTGTGCAGGTGGCGCTGGCTGGCGCCGTAGTGCAGGGTGACGCGCTGCTCCCCGCTCCGGTTACTGGCGCCCGTCACACACACCACGCTGGCCTCCTTCACCTCAGACACACTGAGGGGCAGGGGGGGGGGGGGGAGAGGGGAAGGAGAAGGAGAGAAAGGAAGGGAGAGCGGGAGGTTGGTTGAGGAGAAAGGCGCCCTATAACCCTATTCCTGAAGTCTGAACAGAAGTTGGTATGGGGTCCATCTGAAGCCCTGCTGTTCAAAATGTACATGCAGGGTTGTCAGTGAGCGCGCGCGCTGCGGTCGGTGGTGCTCACATGCTGCAGGGCACCCCGCCCACGGTGATGGTCAGGCCTGAGGGCCGTCCGGTCAGCAGGCGGCGCCCCGTGATGGTCAGCGCGGTCCCCCCTGCTTTGGGGCCCCTCTCTGGGGACACGCCCATCACAAAGGGGTCCTGGGAGGGGAAGAGATCAGGGTTCGACTTCAGGAAGTATTACCATTACTGCCGTTATTTGATAATAGTTTATAGCTCAGATTGTTATCAAAACCAAAAATGTAAGTAGGGTCAAGCTGGGTCCATTTGGTCCAGCAGTGAACATAAGGGTTCCTGTAGTCTGAGTAGATTGAAAGGACGTGGTCATTTGTAAAGGACATCTTTAGCGCTGCATATAACTGCATGTAGGCATTGTGTGTGGTTCATCACCTGGTAGCTGAACATCTGGCTGGACAGGCCTCGCTCTCCTCCGCTGACCTCCACCGACACCTGGCCCACCTTCTCCCCCCCACTGGCCTGGGTCTTGCATACGATCCTTGAGAGCAGACAGAGTGTGTTCCATCAGTGGACTGGGACGTCATGGTCTCAATGATGCCCCCTGTATGTTCAGCAATTAATTCATGACATGCTAACCTTTCTGCAGCTTTGACGCAGCATACATAGTTTTAGATTCTCTCTAGAGCACAAAATAAATCGAATGAATATTGCAATTAATCAACTTCCATGAAAGGAAGTTGATTAATTGCCCACACATGCAGAGCCAGGCTAGTCTCCGGCCAGGCTAGTCTCCGGCCAGGCTAGTCTCCGGCCAGGCTAGTCTCCGGCCAGGCTAGTCTCCGGCCAGGCTAGTCTCCAGCCTACCTGGTTGAGATCTGGTAGAGTCCGGGGATGACGGTGCAGGGCACGCTGACCACCCTGACGGTGTGGAGGACGTCCTCCGCCTTCTGGCCCAGGTTGGAGCCCCAGATGGTGACCTGTGTGCCGCCCTCAAGCAGGCCGGACAGCGGCTCGATCTGAGGGCCGGAGAGCAGGAATGAGGCTTTGAAACAGCTCTGGACAGCTGCTGAATTAGATTATCACACCAGCCTGTAATATAGGCATGTAATATTGGATTGATCTTCTTATGATGTTTTGACAACTTTAGGCAACGCCACAGAGGTGAGATACGGCCATAGCGTTTCCCCAGAAGACAGACCGTGCCATACGGGCAACCGGCCAGCAGATGGCAAACAAGTGCAAATATAGTTAGCAATATGTTTCTCCTGCTGCTCAGACTAGCTGTACAGTGATTAAACCATTCCTTCAGGGGGCAGAGTAATGATCAAAGCGCTGCCTGTTGGACGTGTATGTGTGTAGTGGTGCTCAGTGCTGCGTCTGGTTCAGCCTGTGTATGTGCGTGCGTGCGTGCGCGTGCAGACTCACGTTGTGTATGAGCGGGGCGGGGCACGTCTGCTGGACGGCCTCGCTGCCGCACGACTCGGAGTAGAGGCAGCCGGCCCGGCGGCCGCCGCACCACACGCAGTCGTACTTCCTGTCCACCGTGTGGCACCGGCTGCAATCGGCCCGGCCCGCCGAGCAGTTGTACAGCGTGACTGAGGGCAGAGAGCGGCTGTGGTTAGACGCTGGTCTCTCTGTGATGGCTACACAACGCTAGTCTCTCTGTGATGGTTACACTGCAGGGTTACACAACGCTGGTCTCTCTGTGATGGTTACACTGCAGGGTTAGACAACGCTGGTGTCTCTCTGTGATGGTTACACTGCAGGGTTAGACAACGCTGGTCTCCCCTTGATGGTTACACAACGCTGGTCTCTCTGTGATGGTTACACTGTAGGGTTAGACAACGCTAGTCTCTGTGATGGTTACACTGCAGGGTTAGACAACGCTGGTCTCTCTGTGATGTCATACCGCAGGGTTAGACGGTAGAAAGATACACATGCTTAGCCGGTAAAGTGTCTTTTGGGGAGGGAGGGAGGGGAAAGACAGAGACAGACAGAAAGAGACAGAAACAGACAGAGACAGACTGAGACAGAGAAAAAGAGACAGAGAGACACAGAGAGAGACAGAGAGAGAGAGAGAGTGAGAGAGAGAGGGGGACCCAATGTGGGTGCGATAGCTTTCCTGATTGTTGTGCGTCTCGGTGGGGGTATAGTTATTTGGTCTATTTGTTATGAGTTAAATTCAGCTAGATAACCCCTCGGTGGGACTAAGTGGTGAAACACAAACAAAGTCCATCTTTGCCCAGCTTACCACGTAGAGACGGATCGCTGTCCACATGGAAGGTGTCCCTTCTCTTGACGAACACCAGAGCGTCGTTCTCCTCCTCCAACGAGGTGTAGGAGTACTGAGGAAGGAACCACATGTTAGTCTCCTCCACATACCACGAGGACCTTCTGCTATTTGATACTGTTTCATTGAGATTTATTATTTTTAAGATTTTCCGATGATATTTTGTAGCCAAGTCTTTTATTGAGAGCCTGACTGTCCAATGTTAACTTCCGGTTTCTATCAATTCATCAAATTTGTCACCAGAAGTTGAACACAAAAAGCACAAAATTATCCTCAAATTAAAAGTTAGAAGTCATATTCAAACAAAAATGAAATACAAATAATATATAAAACAACAATATTAAAATTAATAGATGAATTCAAAGTATCCGAAGTAAAGAGGTGTGCTGTCTCTCCACTCTGAGGCTCTGCCTACAACGCTCCACCCTAGATCAGGGTGGAGCGTGCTGACCTTGTGCTGCTGACAGGTGATGTAGAAGACGGAGGAGTTGAACTCATCCGTCTCCACGTAGGCGTCCACCACCACCGTCTGGCCCTCGATCACCAGCACACACTGGTATTCCTTGTCCTGCACACGCACAAAACCACCCTCAGGGAACACACACACTACCCCCCTGATGATACAATTCCTATATCCTGTTAACATAATTGTGTGTCTATCCTTCTTGTCATTGAAGTGCTGTGTGTGTGTCTGTCACTCTTGTCATTGTAGTGGTGTGTGTGTCTATCCTTCTTGTCATTGAAGTGGTGTGTGTGTGTGTTTGTGTGTGTCTGTCACTCTTGTCATTGTAGTGGTGTGTGTGTCTATCCTTCTTGTCATTGAAGTGGTGTGTGTGTGTGTTTGTGTGTGTCTGTCAATCTTGCCATTGTAGTGGTGTGTGTGTCTGTCACTCTTGTCATTGTTGTGGTGCGTGTGTGTGTTTGTGTGCGTCTGTCAATCTTGTCATTGTATTGGTGTGCGTGTCTGTCACTCTTGTCATTGTATTGGTGTGCGTGTCTGTCACTCTTGTCGTTGTTGTGGTGCGTGTGTGTGTTTGTGTGTGTCTATCACTCTTGTCATTGTAGTGGTGTTTGTCTGTCACTCTTGTCGTTGTAGTGGTGCGTGTGCCTACCTGGTAGAGGTGCAAGTTGTGGGCAAGCAGTGTGATCTTCCGCTCCACCTGGACAGGAAGCAGCGACGAGCCCTGAATCTTCTCCACACACGGGCAGGCGGAGGGGCCCACGCTGACGTAGGAGCCCTCGTCTCCCTGCGCACACACACACACACACACACACACACACGATGAACCCAGCCTTCAGAATGCAGAATCAGAACCCTTAGAGCCGTGATAGCCAACAACATGGGGAGACGGGGGAAGCCAGTGCTGCGGTGAACCACTTCAGAGGTTGTGTTTGAAGGTGATCTATAGCAGACACACAAAAAGATCCCAAATGAAAGAGAAAGACAAGGGGACGAGGAGGCGGGGAGGGGGGTGTCTGAGGCGGCCAGGGCCCCAACACAGGGGTCAAGGAGCGATGGAGGAAGAAGAAGGAGGAAGAGGAGGAAGAGGAGTAGCGGGCTGAACTCACCGGTAGGAAGCCATCGCTCACATCATACTGGTAGTCGGGCTCCGAGTCCGTGTCCATCAGGCGTGGGAACGAGGCGGCGGGGTCGCGGCCCCCCTCCCCGTCCCCCGACAGCAGAGTGGCGGCCGAGAACGTGCTGACCGTGTCGTTGTCTCCGGCCACGCCCACACTGGCGTCCTCCCCCGCCTCTCCCTCTGAAACCCCTTGGTTGCGGTCCTCCTCCTCCTCCTCTTCCTCTTCCTCCTCGTCCTCTTCCTCCTCCCAGGGCAGCTGCTCGGGCGCTCCGTCGGTGGGCGGGGCGGGGAGTGGGGACCGGAGGGTGGACGCGGGGGGGCCCTGCCCCGCCCGCTCTCCCTCCTCGTCTTCGGCCTCGAGCTGCTCCCCCACGGGGAAAAGCGTGGGCAGGGGGCGGAGCCCGGAGAAGCCCCCGGTGACTCGGGCCCCGGGGGCCTCCGTCGGACCGGGGCCCCACGCAGACTCTGCTGGCGGTGGGCTCGGGGGCTCCCACGGGGCCGTCTCCCACGGGGCCGTCTCCGTGGCCGGCCCTTGCTGGGCCTCTTCGGCCGGCGCCGCCCCGGTGATGGGCTCCAACTCGGCCTCCAACTCGGTCTCCATGACGACGGCGGCGGGGCTGGGAGTCGTGGCCGGCTCCTCGCTCCCCACGCCGGTCGGTACGACGGCGGGCCCCCGGGTGGCGGTGTCTTCCTCCGGCGGGACTAGGTGGGACTCGGGGTCTGGGGCGGAGGGCGGGGCGGTGGGAACGGTGGCCAAGGGTACGACGTCCGGGGGAGCGGCTGTGGTCTGTGCCGGGGCCGCTGGTTCCAGAGCGGTGGGCGGGGCCGGGGTGGTGGGTCCCAGAGTGGGACCCGTCGTGGTGGGGGTGGGAGGGGCCTGGGTCGCCGTGGTTGGGGCGATGGGGGTGGTCACCGGGCTGGTGGCGGTGGTGGTGGTGGAGGTGGTGGTGGGGGTGGTGGTGGGGGTGGTGGTGGAGGTGGTGGAGGTGGTGCTTGTGGTGGTGGAGGTGGTGCTTGTCGTTGCCGGGACGGCCGGCAGGGTGGGGGGAACAGGAGGGGGTCTGTTTGTGGGCGGAGCTGAGGTAGGGAGTTTAAACTGGGGAGGAGAAGGTTCAGGAGACGATAGGGGGAGAAGGGAGTGGGGGAGGGAGTGGGGGAGGGAGTGGGGCAAAAAATCAAAGCAAAAGGGCAAAGTAAAATAATGACCCAACTCAAAGGTGGAAATGCAACTCAAAATGCAGCGTTGTATAACACATAAGCCAGCGTCATGGTGTTACTGCCGATGAGGATTCATGTGCCTGACGGTGTGTTTTGTTCGGACTGATGTCTGCACATCCTGGAACGATGAGGGCAATGAAAACACCACCGTGGACTCAAATGCTCTCGTCAATTCACCAAAAATATGTCTACTAGTACCAGCCGAACGACCAGGTTCCACTCACATGCTGGTTGTAGATGACCACACCCTCCTCACAGCTGGACTTGTATGTGCACAGGTGCTGGTGGACGCACCAGTTGCAGCCCCAGCGACTCTCCACGCAACCATGGCACCTAGGGGAGAGGGAGTGGTTGGAAGTGTCATACAGTGGGCACAGCAGAGTAGTAATGTTCTAGTGGAAAGAAGGAGCACATGGAAATACATAGGAGCCATGGAAGAGGGGGCGGAGGCAGGGAAAGGTTGAGCCAAGGTTGATTAAAACACAGGACGACAGAGACTCCCATAATTACATCTCGGAGCAGAGTATCCTTTAGAGGGATATGTAGACAGGAGGAATTGACTGACTGGACGGAGTGGGAAAGACCGCGATAGAGAGGGAGAAGATGGGACGTTTGACGCCTTGTGAATTAATCCAACAATAGCAACCATCCCCTGGCGGTCAGAAACAGAGGCAGGACAGAGGTGTAGACAGAGGCAGGACAGAGGTGTAGACAGAGGCAGGACAGAGGTGTAGACAGAGGCAGGACAGAGGTCTAGACAGAGGCAGGACAGAGGTCTAGACAGAGGCAGGACAGAGGTCTAGACAGAGGCAGGACAGAGGTCTAGACAGAGCAGGACAGAGGTCTAGACAGAGGCAGAACAGAGGTCTAGACAGAGGCAGGACAGAGGTCTAGACAGAGGCAGGACAGAGGTCTAGACAGAGGCAGGACAGAGGTCTAGACAGAGGTCTAGACAGAGGCAGGACAGAGGTCTAGACAGAGGTCTAGACAGAGGCAGGACAGAGGTCTAGACAGAGGAAGGACAGAGGTCTAGACAGAGGCAGGACAGAGGTCTAGACAGAGGCAGGACAGAGGACTAGACAGAGGCAGGACAGAGGACTAGACAGAGGCAGGACAGAGGTCTAGACAGAGGCAGGACAGAGGTCTAGACAGAGGTCTAGACAGAGGCAGGACAGAGGTCTAGACAGAGACAGGACAGAGGTCTAGACAGAGGCAGGACAGAGGTCTAGACAGAGGCAGGACAGAGGTCTACTCAGAGGCAGGACAGAGGTCTAGACAGAGGCAGGACAGAGGTCTAGACAGAGGTCTAGACAGAGGCAGGACGGATGCAGGACAGAGTTGAGGAAAGAGGCTGGATGGAGCTGGTGGCTGGGCTGTGCAGACAGAAGGCCGTAACTCAGGGTGTGGGGGAGGTACTCACGGCTTGCTGCCTGACAGCTGCTTGACGGCCGTGCAGTCGTAGAAGGTGAAGTCCCTCTGCGTGACGCTCACGCCGCCGAAGCGGACGGACAAGGTGACCGTGATGGAGTCTACAGCGGGAATAAAAACACACGACGCAGAAGAGAGACACATTAAAGGCTTACCATCAAGGTGCCCCTGTTAGCCTTTAGCTAACCCACAGCTAAAGCTTACCAACACAACTCTTCTCCTGTGGCAAACTATTCCTGCATAGTGTTTTGATACCCACGACCTGATGTATGTCTGTCACCTGCTAGGCTAATGCTAAGACTAATGCTAACCTAGGCCGGTATACAGGCCACTCAAGGACCTGTGTGTGTGTGTGTGTGTGTGTGTGTGTGTGTGTGTGTCAGTGTGTGTGTGTGTGTGTGTGTGTGTGTGTGTGTGTGTGTGTGTGTGTGTGTGTGTGTGTGTGTGTGTGTGTGTGTGTGTGTGTGTGTGTGTGTGTCGGTGTGTCGGTGTGTCGGTGTGTCGGTGTGTGTGTGTGTGTGTGTGTGTGTGTGTGAGAGATAGAGAAGGAAAGATAAAAGAGATTAGAGCACAATTAGGGAAATGGATTGAGACAAAGGGACAAAGAGACAGAGACAGACACAGACACAAACACAAACAGAGACAGAGAAAGAGTGAGAGACACAGAGACCTGCCTGCTGACGTGGCCTATTAGGATTACCATTGCGTGACTGCACTTGTGTTCCCATGTTTACAAATGTACGCCTTAATTATTTCTTCCGAGCCCACTGATCTACTTGCATCGCAACTTTGACTTACCGAAAACAATTAAGTGCCCTGAGCAGGTGATAAACAACCCCCCCTAGAAGTGAACTGTTGTTTCTGCTCACTAGCCGACACTAGGGCTGGAGAGCAGACTGGCTGTCTGTGTGCAGTAGAGCTGTAGCGACGCGTCGATGATGTCGACGTGTCGACGTCAAAAATTCGTCTACGTCAAATTTCTCCGTCGACGATTTTCGAGGACAATGGACAACAACACAGAGAACACAGTTCGCACTTTGCTGAGTCTGTTGCTTATTTGGATATATGTTTACCGTTTAATGGGAAAGAAGGCTCGTCGCCTTTATTATGTCCGTGGTCGTCGCATGGACTACACGTCATCCAGCTCAGGTTGCGTAGCCGTGCGTGTGCGCGACTGCGCGTGTCGGCTCATTAGCATCTGTACCGTAGCGGCCCGTACCGTAGCAGCACACCTCTCCCAAGTGGCCAAATTGGCCCGGCCTGGCCAGACTGGCCACACTCACACTGGCAGATTTGAGCACGGCTGGCCTTTCATTTTGTATAACGGTGAAACTATTTTATTTATTTTATTTTGTGTAAAGCAGAAGGTTTTTTGCTGTGCAAACTGTTGTTAAATAAAGTATATTATTAAGAATTTTTTGGTATTTATTTGAGATACATTATGGTTTTTATTAATCGAGCAACAGAAATAGATAACCATCCAATTAGTCATTAGATTAGTCGACTAATCGATGAAATAATCGCCCGATTAATCGTTTAATAAATAATCGTTTACCCCCAGCCCTAGTGTGCAGGGTGCGTTGTTTGCTTGTGTGCTTGCGAAGGACACACACACACACACACACACACACACACACACACACACACACACACACACACACACACACACACACACACACACACACACACACACACACACACACACACACACACACACACACACACACACACAAAAGGAAATGCAAGACAGCGAGCCAAGTCCCTTGAGTTCAGTGCTGCCCATCAAGCCCCGGAGGCTTCACCCACCCTGGCCCGACTGCACCATGGGCACCCTGGAGGGGTCCGGGGAGCGGCAGGTCACGCCGGTCGGGGTGGTGGTGGCGGCAGTGCTGGACCCGTCTTGGAACAGGCAGGAGTAGCCCTCGCCCTCCCCCAGGCCGGGGAGGCCCGGGACCGACAGGGCGATCTAGCAGGGCGGGAGAGAGTGGTGTGGTGAACAGACCATTCAGAGCGACAGAGACAGGCCGGGACAGAGCTCCAACTCTTATCTTCTCTATAAGATCGTAAAGGCTAGTGTGTGTGTGTGTGTGTGTGTGTGTGTGTGTGTGTGTGTGTGTGTGTGTGTGTGTGTGTGTGTGTGTGTGTGTGTGTGTGTGTGTGTGTGTGTGTGTGTGTGTGTAAGGCAGAGCTGTAGTGTGGGTTTTGGTAACCTGTTGAAACCCTTTGGAGTAAGCTGTGCTCATACACACAGATGCCATCATGCCTGGGAGTCTTGTTCAGGGACAAATTATTGTTTTCACTATTGTGCGCTCTTTAGCCAATAATAACACCTCAAAGAAAGCGTGGGATTAGAATACATCCTTGAGGCATCACCCTATAAACCCATATCTATGCATATTCACACGCACTGTCAAATAAGAGTTCTGCACTAGAAAGACTATACTGTGTGTTTGCGATGGAGCGCTTCGGTGTTCTTGTCTGTGTGTGCGTGTCTGTGTGTGCGTGTGTTTGTGTGCGTGTCTGCGTGTGCGTGTGCTTCTGTGTGTGCGTGTCTGCGCTCACCATGCGACTCTGGTCCCGGCTGACGTTGGAGGGGTGCAGGTCCTGCACGGACAGACACTGCTGCTCCATGTCGAAGCTCCACAGCCACTGGCCCGTCTTGTTGCTGCGTTTACACTGAGACTGCAGCGCACAGCTGCAGGGACACATGGGCAAACGCGGTGGGTTTAGGGACGAGTTTCCGACGCTACTTTATTGTAAATCCCAGTCACACCTGAGTCAGGCATGGAACCCTCATCTTCCTCCTCGCTAGTTGCTTATGTTCTCTGACGAATGCAAGACAAACGCCACTTTTGCTAGGTTTGAAATACACTGCACGCAAAATAAATACGTGATATACATTAAATTGAGGGTGTTTCCGCGGCTCATTACAGGCCTAAGTAAGCTTCCCTTGTGGATACATTTCCCATGTATAACCTTTTATACCCTTTTGGCTCTTTTTCATTTGATGAAACCATTTGAAATAGTCGCTGATCTCTGCACGCACAGTTCAAGACCCCGACTGTGACGAGATTCTAGTAATGCAGACTGCCGAGTGAATCCATTCTGCAGCGAGCTCTGTCGTCAATAAAGTGCTGGAAATACACTAGCCCCCATCACCTGTCCCTTCAACCTGGTCCTTATGGCATCAGAATAAAAGTGCTTAAATTAGTTGCAATGTCTTTTTCTTTCAAGCACGAGAAGGTGTGATAATAAAATGACCGCCTTCAATTTGTAAATGTATTTGCAGACTGACTCAACACTACAAGTCAAAACACACGTTAGACCCTTCTCACTGACGTGTCATGGCTGGATAACCACAGTGTCCCCCATGACGCCCATTAGGGGACTGCTTCCTCTCTGTAGCCGGGCCCCGGTAGTGGACTAACCTCCACTAGCTTAGGCTTCTACCCGGGCCCTGCAACATTCAAGTGGCAGACCCATGATTAGTGTCACGCTGACAGTGTTTATCAGACTACGATGTGAAGGTCTATTGCTGCTTTGGGTTCTAGACAGCCACAAGTGATCACTTGCCACAGTCTGGATCACAAATCCATGGACCTGGCACCGATTTCCATCCGGAAACAGCAATTGCGAAACCCTGGTTCACCACAGCATGACTGAGACAGTAAACTGAACTCACCTGCCCTCCAGAACACACCAGCCACAGTACGGGTCATGGCCCTGCAGGCAGGAATCACAGTCTGTGTGTTTGTGGCACTCAGCTACAGGCCTCTTCTGGAGCTGGGAAACATAAGGGCCATCTCATGTTAGAGTTTGTGGTCCTGTGTTAAGGTGTGTGTGTGTGTGTGTGTGTGTGTGTGTGTGTGTGTGTGTGTGTGTGTGTGTGTGTGTGTGTGTGTGTGTGTGTGTGTGTGTGTGTGTGACCATTTGATAGTGTATGTGTGGGTGCGAGTGTGTGCGAGTGTGCACCATGGTGGAGGTCATAATGAAGAGGTGCTCCTCCTTCTGGTCCAGAATGAGGTCTGAGCTGATGGGGGTGTTGGGCTGAACGGGGACCACAGCGTACTCCTCCACCTCGCCGTTGGGTCCCAGGTACACCTGGAGAACAGCAGTCTCATCATCATCAACATCATCTTCATCCTCCTCCTCATGTGTGCACAACTCGCAGTTATGTCAATCAATAGGGATTCACTTGCAATCAACCTAAGGAAAAGGCGCCTTGTTGTGATGGGTTGTGTTGTGGGGTATTGTGTGGGGTATTGGCTCAGAGCGCTATAATACTAGTATTAATGTTATTGTTAGATTGAGGGGCAGTGTGTCTGGCATATTTGTCTATCGCACGAAAACTAAAACAAAAAATCTCTGAGCAACCAAGACAATCTAGGATGAGCCAAGATACAACACCTGCTCACTGGCTATTTGTTGTAATACATTTGAGAATGAAATTTAAATTTCATTCCGTTATCAGATTTCCACTGCATTGCAAGGAACGGTTCAGGTGATTCTAGGAGCATCCCGTGTGTGCTGAATGCTAAATATTTGCCAGCTTTTGGCCACACCGATGGTTTGTGTGAAGACCTAGAGGAAAGAAAATACAGTAGTATCTACCAAGATATGTGGGGAACCGTGTGGAGCACGACCAGCTTTTTATAACATCACATCCTGACCAGGAAGAGAAACAGAGAGGGGAGGGTCGGAAACCACAGCAGAGTTAGAGAAATAGTTGATATAGAAAGAGATGTTATCTAGGAGTCAAAACACAACCATCCTCTGTTTTCCCACAACCACATTCACCAGCTGAACTCGACAATATAAACGTTGA
The DNA here is from genome assembly GCF_031168955.1 of Gadus macrocephalus. NCBI lineage: Eukaryota > Metazoa > Chordata > Actinopteri > Gadiformes > Gadidae > Gadus > Gadus macrocephalus. Next base: position 19,851,130 of record NC_082394.1, on the reverse strand, counting down.
AAAGATTATCCAAACACTATTGCTATTCTTGGGTGAATGGGGTTGGACGTCTTTATTTTCAATCATAGACCCTGACATTCCCAGAATATTGATGTTTTGCCACCAATGCCGTGGTAATGAATTGACCCCGTCTTCTTGTGTCAAAGAGCTGACAATCAGCGTCATCCTCACTGTCAATAAGCCAGTGCCACCAGCGCATACAGCCTCCGGTGTCATGACTCCATGAAAGAACACCCTATTTAGGGCTGCTCGTGAAAACAGTACAGCGATGAGGACCGCATGTATCAAGGAGCCAACACTGTTGCTTTTCATAATGCCTGCCCGTGGCCAGCAGCGATGCAGGCAATGTGGTTACGAAACGTCTGAAACACGGTTAATGGCTGTCATTGTGCCCATTCTACTGCTGTTGCCGAGGTCTAGCCCGCAGGCAGCCATTGAGAAAACAGCCACAAAGGGCCAACTGTCTGTGAGTCTGCCCACAAGCTGTGAACGAAGTTCCCTAGAGGCCAATATATGTCTGCTGACATAATAGATAGGTGGATGTTGTCTAGATTATCTCCCCACCTCTTTGGTTTAATTTTTTAATTTCACAGGCCTTCGAAATCATTTTCTCACATTAAATTATTTATACACATAGACAGACAATGGTGTTGGGGTTATGCAAGAGGACAGCCAGCTCGTCGGGAGCAGTTAGGACTAGGTGTCTTGACCAGGAACCCCACCACAAGGGGACCAAACCGGCAACCTACTGATCCAGTGCAGCCTTTTGTCCGATGATCAGGTGAGCAGATCCACTGACCAACAGAGTATCTGGGGCCTTTTCTGTGCCGCTGCTGCTCCATGCGTAGAAGCATGCCTCAGGATTTCAGCGCCAACGTCTGGACGTGCTCCAGTAGACCAAGCCCATGGAACCAGAGGCAGGAGTTGACAGTGGTCCCCCTAAACGACACACTTCAGGCCTTCATGCTGCACAGCATGCCAACAGGACATTCCTCTGGTCTCCTCTCTGACCCTGAATGAAACGCATCGTATTCACACGACCCTACAGTGACCTCTGCTCTGCTCCGTTTGGGACCCACCTTCCCTCGCAGCCACAACACCCCCCCTCTGTCCCTCTCATGACTGCAGCGTTAGGACCTTCTCAGGGCTGTTCTCTCCGTGTCGGGCCATGGGGGCAGTCCATGGTGGATGCGATGGTAGCAGCTACATTGTTACTCTGGGACGGATGGCACAGAGCAGGGGCCGTCATGGGACCATCCTGATGGCAACAATAAGGCCATGCCATTGGTACTGCTTCCTATTAAAAGGATAACTAAATAGATGAGGCCTCAATAGGCTATTTCACCCCAACCTTGACCCTGACCATGCTTCGAAAGGCTTCCTACAAGACATCACACCTGGACACGCAGGGACAAAATACAAAAAAGAACAACATTGCACACAAACATACGTTCAGACAAACGTATGCAGAGAGACACGTGTACAAACAGGACTTCACTGCAACAAGCAGGACATAGCAAGCGGCAGCAGAAAGAGCTTAGTGCTGACGTGTGTATGGATTAATCATCAATCGTTTTAATTGGTGATAGAAAGATCTAGAAGTGTTGTCTGATTCAATTTTCTATTCTACTCTCTGCCTTTGGCCAGGCTGGCTAAAGGCACTAGTCAGTAACCTCTCCTCCACACTTTGTATACCAAGCACAAGTTTGCATGTTTTACTAGTTCATCCCAGAATTGGGCAGTGATGGATGGGATTGGATTTTGATCTTATGTATGTATGTATGTATGTATGTATGTATGTATGTATGTATGTATGTATGTATGTATGTATGTATGTATGTATGTATAGAATAAATACATACATACATACATGCATACATACATACATGTGCAGGTCTCTAGCCTGTACCCTGTGCAGGTCTCTAGCCTGTACCCTGTGCAGGTCTCTAGCCTGTACCCTGTGCAGGTCTCTAGCCTGTACCCTGTGCAGGTCTCTAGCCCGTACCCTGTGCAGGTCTCTAGCCCGTACCCTGTGCAGGTCTCTAGCCCGTACCCTGTGCAGGTCTCTAGCCCGTACCCTGTGCAGGTCTCTAGCCCGTACCTTGTGCAGGTCACTAGCCTGTACCCTGTGCAGGTCTCTAGCACGTACCCTGTGCAGGTCTCTAGCCCGTACCTTGTGCAGGTCACTAGCCTGTACCCTGTGCAGGTCTCTAGCCCGTACCTTGTGCAGGTTGCCCTTGGAGTCCCCGAGGAAGGCGATGGTGTGGTCGTCCCTGACGCTGACGGCCACGGCGGTGAGCCTCGCCGACGGGCTGTGCAGGATGGTCTCCGCCACCACGGGCGTGCGGCTGGCCATGGGGCTCGGGGTGTGGTCCGAGCCGCAGGGGTAGGCCTCCAGCGTGTTCTGTGAGCCGGTGGGGGAGAACCAGGAGTTATAAGAGCTTGGAGGAGAAAACAGAACTTATTATTACGGAAGGTGAGATTTGTAAAAGTTATGCCCAGTGTGTGTGTGTGTGTGTGTGTGTGTGTGGAAAGGCTGAAGGAGGGGGTCAAAATACTGGAGGAACCGCCGCCCCCTGGGCGTGGGGCCCGGGCTGCTACAGCGCTTTGCTTTACAGTTTGGTTACACGCTGGAACAGGGAGTGTTGTCTTTTGTTCTGCAAGATTTATGTTTTCAAGAGAGCGTTTGAAACTGGGGGCCAACTGGTCTTGAGGTTAGCGATAGGAAGGTTGAGGCAATGAACCCAGAATTCCAGTGTTGAGGCTCCTGTAAGAGGCCTCCCTGGGGCCGGCTGGTGCCTTGGTGGAAGCAGCTGGCCTGGGCTCTGAAGTAAAGTCTGCTGGAACGCTAATGTTGTCACCACTAACCCTCACAAGAGCTAAATGTAGGTTCTGATAAAACATCACCTGTATCGAAGGAACAGTGTGTGCAACAAATGCAGCTCATGATGGCCAGTCTAGAACCATAACCAAGACAGGAAGCCAAGTATTAACTCTACCACTAACTCCTCTGGCTGCTCCCACCCCTGGCCTGTATTCACCCGGCCCAACGGCTCGCTGGATAATGAGGGACCTTTAAACAGCGTGCTTGCGTGACATTATCCTTCCTGTTGTGCTATTCATCTATTTCTATTCCTTACCCAAACCAAGCTTAAGTACTATTGAGCGCGTGTCCGTGGAGGTTTGCTGTTTGACCCCAGATGACACACTAGACAGAAACAGAGCATGCTGCTCTCAACATACACCAACACACCTGCAATTGTGTTTGAGGGGATTCCCTCCAATCCCATTATGATTGCAAAAGGGACGTTTGGACGGAAAATGTCATTGCTAGCTATCGAGATAGACAATATTTGTTCTAAAGCTAAATCCCAACATCTACATTCCAATACACACCATTGAATGCTCTCTGGATTCTGACTGTTGGCATCATTCATCCAGAACCAAACCAGACATAGCCCCCAGGAGACGCCCCTCTCACCTCGGGCAGGTTGGCGCAGTTGGACTTGACGTCGTACTCGATGTAGGCGGCGTCGGCGTCGCCCCCGGCCTCCCGGCCCGACTGTGTGTAGCACAGGTCCCGCGTGGCGTTGATCCGGCGCTCCAGCTCGTCCAGCCGGAAGGTGCAGAGCGCCGAGTCGTCGCTGGGCTGCGCCGACGAGGCCAGCCGCGTGGAGAACACGCCCAGCAGCACCTCCGAGCCTCGCTCCGCCCCCCCCAGCCGCACCGCCTGCAGCAGGTTGTACACCTTCCCCGCGCCGGAGCGGCAGGTCAGGGGCACCTCCACGTAGGAGTAGTAGGCCTGGTCGTCCAGGCACACGCGGGACACGTAGCTGCGGTACTCGCGCGACAGCGACTTGAGGTCCCGCCGGTAGAACAGGAAGTAGACGTGGCGGCGGCGGGCGAAGGACGCCACGAAGTGGTGGTCGTACTCCGAGAGGCGGCCCGCCACCGCCAGCTTGGCCGTCTCCTCGTAGGAGAAGACGGGCTCCTGCTGCAGGTTGCGCGTGGAGATGGGCGGGTGGCTGCTGGTGTAGCCGCGCCCCACGTACAGCACGGGCTGGCGCTCGGGCCGGGAGCGCACCACCAGCCCCACCGTGCTGACCTCGGGGTCGTTGGCCGCCACGTACTGCGTGTCCACGGGCCGCTGGGCCGAGAACAGCACTGCGGAGACGTTGACCAGGCTGCGCTTCTGGCAGATGCCCTGGTTGACGCTGCCGCAGGCGATCAGCTCCATGGAGTAGGGGTCCACCAGCAGCAGCTTGTTGTGGTTGGGGGTGAGCCGCGCCTGGGGGCAGTTGCCCTGGGTGACGGGGGGCAGGCACTCGCGGCTGTCCGTCACGGGCCCCGTGTCGTCCTGCAGCTCCAGCGCCAGGGCGCGGTCCAGCTGGTAGAGGCGGTCCCGCCCCCCGACGTACACCCGGCCCACGGAGGGGTCCGGGTGCAGCGCCAGGTGCTCAAAGAGCGTGTCGTTGCGGCTGAAGGAGGGGTAGGGGGGCGGGGTGAGGGCGGAGGCCACCATGGCGGCCAGCAGCAGCACTGAGAGCGGGCCTAGGGCCCCCGCGGTGCGCTGCACCATCCCCACAGAGCTGGAGGGGTCAGAGAGGACACACGTCAGCCCGGGCCCCCACCCGATCACTGAAGGGAGTCAGCGGCCCTCACCTCTGGGGGCTAACCGTCAGGTCATTCACGCTATGAACCATTAAAACCATCACTGAGTATTTAGAGCTTGGATCTGGACCAACGATAGAGTCAAATATGCCGATGGGCGCTGACAGATGTGTTTGCTCACCATTTGTTTCCAACGCTGTGTTATGGGGTCATGTCTCCTCCAGCAGCCCAGCAGGCACAGGAATAAAAACAACAAGAGACGCTGAAGAAACTAACAACTCCTTCCCAAGACGACCTGTGAAACATGGGAGAGAGAGGGGTCAGAACACAGACCCACATGGGGGAGAGAGGGGTCAGAACACAGACCCACATGGGGGAGAGAGGGGTCAGAACAAAGACCCACATGGGGGAGAGAGGGGTAAGAACACAGACCCACATGGGGGAGAGAGGGGTCAGAAGGGAACACAGACCCACATGGGGGAGAGAGGGGTAAGAACACAGACCCACATGGGGTAGAGAGGGGTCACTCAGAACACAGACCCACATGGGGGAGAGAGGGGTCAGAACACAGACCCACATGGGGGAGAGAGGGGTGAGGATGCGGTGCAGGGCCCTATATTTTAAATGTTGTGTTGGCATGCAGTCGTCTTGTGATTTCATATCATCCAGGCGGTGATATGAGGTCACATAGCATAAGATGGTGGAAGTGAGGAAGAGTCCCACTAGCTTGAATAGGAAAACCACATAACGACAATAAGTTAAAGGTGTTGATGTATTGCTTTACAAACATATTTCATGTATGAGGTATGTTTGATGTATCTTACTATCTATCAAACATGCTGCCTAGCGCTACAAATAATGGTGGATCTCCTTGTTATTAGTTGTCAAAGCCGGTGGGAATGCTCTTCCTAGTTACATTTCCATCAGAATTCCCAGGCTTGCCGCTGGCTCTTTTATGGATAGTGAGTCCTTTGACAAAAAAACCACGCAATCAATGTCAGTCAAAGAGGGGCACCCCCCCTCAGGCACACACACAGACGGCATATGAACCTCCTACATTGCTAGGAGACAAAGAATTAAATAATTTGTGTTCAGGCACTGGCGGAGACTGAAGTAGGGGTGTGGAGAGCTCTGGTCCTGCAAGCCCCCGTCAGCCATATGCTCTGGAGCGCATCTACACGTCTGTCTGCATACAGTAATGGATACCTCCTTGTGGCTTGCGCTAAATTATCCTCCCTCTACCCTTTCCCTCCTTCTATTACCCGTTTATCCGTCTCATTTCTGCTTGCATGGCATCCAAGATTTATATTAAATAGAAGGTTGAGTTCCACTCCTCAACCACGGGAGGATGCAGGGTGACCTCATTGAAAAGGAATTTATTCTGTAGGAATGAATCAAATCATCAATTAATGGATGCTCTTCCTTAGGTGTTTTCTGTTTTGGATATAACTCAACTGAACTATAATTACAAAAGGACACCAGAGGTCCCGCCGGCAGAACAGGAAGTAGACGTGGCGGGGCGAAGGGCGCCACAAAGTGGTGGTCGTACTCCGAGAGGCGGATTACTATATAAACCATAAATGACCAACATTTAAAGGAATGCAAATGAAACAGAAACTATATTACATATATTGAACAAATAAACAAAAGTACCTCTCATCCATAAAACATAGTTAATGTAGTGTTTGCTGACATGGCACATACCTGGAGGAATTCATTTAATTTCAAATGAGTTGTTGACAGAATTAAACTGTCATGCCCTTCTATCGCCATAGCAACACATGTGCATCGTCTCTAATGAAAGCCCGTAAATAACGCCTCAGACGCAGCGGCCGGTCCTGGTCCGGCCCGCGGACAGCGGCTCTCAGGGGGGTCACGGCTGGAATTCCAGAAGGGAGGGAGGAGAGGAGAGGAGAGGAGGCCGCTGGCTCCTTCTCCCTGAAGACGGTCCCGACTGCACTGCCCCCCCCCCCCCCCCCCGGCAGAGTTTAGAGCTCTAAACACTGTGGGAACCAGCCCCCAGGCTCTGGACCCCCGCGAGGGACGGCCAACCAGAGAGTGTGAGTGGGATAAGAAAACATTTACCAGAGCAGAAGCACCAGCATTCATCTGCATTATTAAATGAGCCACCCCCCCCCTCTCTCTCAGACTGCTTCCAGACCGCCACGGTTCCGCTCAATAGCAGATCAATGCACAACTAATTCGGGATCCTCTCTGTAGTATTCTTAATGCTAGCTGTGGGCCGCCGGTTCGCGGCGCGCACCGCAAGCTACATATGAACGCCATGTCTTGGGTTTGTCTAGCAGACATGCGAGCGTGTGAGCTTCTGGAGACTGGTGAGCGGGTCGATGGAGAGGAACTCTCCGGCAGATGGCTGACAGGATGGCTGCTCGCCAGTGGAGGACAGTTAAACCACACGTGTTCTGATTCATCAAGGGAATCCCCCAAACTGACCCTGGGCTCCCTCAACGCCCCAATGCCCCTACGTTCCTATATGGGCCTGCTGGGAGAATAGTGGCCTAGTGTGCACTTTTATGTTGGACCAAGTGGTTTGTAGCAGAAGTAATATTTCATTGTTCTGGCCTTACATTTCCTCATTGAGGGGCTTTCCTTTGTAAAGCTTTACCTCACATACATCCCACGGTTCCATGACTCTGCCTTTGAGCAGGACTAGCGGCAAGCACCACCTTGTAGTAAGGGGACAAGATGACTTAAGCTACTACATTAAACTTAATTCTTTCAAGACAAGCCCCCTTGTTCTGATCTTCGTTGAAACGGGTTCCATGGTAAAGGCATGCCGACAGAGGCTGGTTTGGTAGAAGAAGGGTTCCCCATTCAAGCAGTGAGTAATCCAATCACACTCACACTCATTCAGTGTGCTCAGACACATGAGAACAAGAGAATGGACCGATGATTCAATTCTCCTGTTTGGGAAATCACATTTAGTCTCCGGATGAAAGTTCATCTCCATTTAGTTTTAGTTCACGCCCCATCACTTCACGCGGGCCTATGTTTTCGGTTACACTGGAAGTGTTTGTACGGTTAATGAATTTATATGGAAAGATGTGTCCAACCATAGGAAATGGTTGGTCTTTGCATCACAATTTAGCTCCTACGATTGTAGATCACGACCTCAGCTCACATATAAAGGCCCTTGTAACTTCAGACCTATTGAACTTATATTACAATGTAAGCAAAACCTTTTCCTTGCCATTTTCAGAATATTCAATATTGCTAAATATATTTTAGACCCACAAGAATGAATTTTCATTCGTAATATTGTGATGGCAGGACGTCAAACCAGCCGGTGCAACAGAAGCTGGACAGAAGTTGTGGATAGCACTAAGCAGTGTTCCATCATGCGAGTCTCACGGCCTGCTGACGTGCTGACCACAGCAGCCGCTACCACGCAGCAGCCAGCCTCCACTCCTCCAGCGGGCTCAGAACCAGCAGCACTGGGGCTGCAGAGGGGAGGAGAGCTCCGCTCAGAGGGCTGAGCTGGGGACAGAAAGGAAAGAAATGGGGGCACCAGAGAACAATAGAGAGAAGGGGCTGTAGAGAGAACGAGAGGGGGGGGGGGGGGGGGGGGGAACAGGCGAGGGAAATGTGCAGCAAACAAGTGCTTGCAAGCCTCAGTGATCGCTGAGAACTGATGGAATGTGACTAATGATAATACGCCACAACACACACAGACAGAGACACAGACAGACAGACAGACAGAGAGAGACACAGACAGACAGACAGACAGACAGACAGACAGACAGACAGACAGACAGACAGACAGACAGACAGACAGACAGACAGACAGACAGACAGACAGACAGACAGACAGACAGACAGACAGACAGACAGACAGACAGACAGAGACAGAGCGAGCAATTTGTGTGCAGATATATATATAGTATATATATATACATATTTTGGTGTCATCCTTTATCGCTGCTCTTTCAACCACTACCTTCTCACCGATGGACGTTCTGAAGCAGGCGGGGGAGGGTTTTACGGCCCGGCGCTTCAGAACAGAGAAGAAGGGGAGTCCTGGTAATTAATTACAGTGTCGCCTACCCATAATGCCTCAGTCAGCATTCAGATTCACAGAATGTAGTAGTGGCAGAACCAGGCAACTTTTTAATTAGGGACGTGAGCATGGCTGTGCGGTTTAAAACACACACACACACACACACACACACACACACACACACACACACACACACACACACACACACACACACACACACACACACACACACACACACACACACACACACACACACACACACACACACACACACACACACTAGGTCGTTCTTTTGGAGATGTTTGTTTGTCTCTGCTGCACTAACAAGCTCACAGACAGGAAGGCAGGACTTATGTGGCCTTTGGGGGAATTACAAACCATCTGCAATCAGTAATGGCGTAACATCAACAGAACCATGTTTACAAAGGAAGCTTTAGTGGCTGTGAAGAGCGGGTGGTGTTCCGTTACACAAACAGTGGCCCTCCACGTTCTCCCGCCGGCCCCAGTGCCACTGTATGCGCTGATATACGAGCTGTGGAAACCATCAGGGTCTTCTCGTAAAGGGGGTCTATTGTTTCCGGGGCTGGGGTCTGAGGGGCGGTCCATATAAAACCTACCTAGCCTAGACCTAGAGAGAGGGGAGACGTTGTATCGTGGTCATAAAGCGAGGACGGTAGTCAAAGCCCCTGGTTCATTGAGACTAAAACGTGTAGGATAAACAAAACATTGCTGCCATCACTACTATTTTAGGATTTTTGCCTTTGCATTGTTGAAATAGGAGAAAATACAAATACAACTGTACAGGATAAATACAAAGTGAGTGAGTGAGTAAGTAATAACAATACTGGCATCAACCACACACTTGCAGAGGGTTCAGTGCACCACTTCAGCTTGAAGGCTAAATATTATCAAATTAGCCATACACTCTTCAAGATGCGCGTGCCTTGAAGTCTAGAGCATTTATCAGAAGCTTAGAATAATAGCGCCCACATTGGCCATAGCATGTGGGACAGCCCGTGTTTGATCAGCCGTGATTCTCTGACAGTCTCCAGCTGCTGGCTGCTTCAGTCTCGGAGCGAACGTCTGATTCCTCAGCCTACCATGGGAAGGGTTTGGGACAGTTTGGAAAATCTTCAGGAAATTAGGTCTATTTATTTGAACATCTACATTTCTAAACTTTGAGAGAATAACCATTTGATTTGTTAAGGTACTAGGCCTCATCACAGTTCCCCAACCTTGGGGTCACCCAGTATACAGGGGGGTGGGATATGGCAGACTCACAACTCCTGCCTACAGGAGAACTACAAACTATTTAGTGTGGCTCCATGTGCATTCGTTGACTGGGACATTGGTATTACTGGCTATCGTTTAAAACTATGTGCAGATGCACAGCAATACAACATAGCAAGAGTTTTCAGATGCAAAAACCGGGTCACGCTACATGTTGGGGGGGGGGGGTGAACTGATGAATGGGTATGTTCAAGATGACTGACATTACACACCAGTCAAACAGCCGCATGTTGCTCACTGTACTCGGAAGGGCTTAAGACGGGCTGGACTGGTGTTATTAGCGCTCCGCTGCTCCATAGCTGCTCTCCCTGCATGAGTCTCGTCCGCTGGCGCTAGACTGGCCGGCTGGCTGGCTATCAACAAGTTATTTATAGCACACACCCCTCAGCAATCACTGAACAGATTCCACCGCCCGCAAAGTTACTTCAGAGAACGAAAGCTCCAGAAAAAACTCAAGACGTTGTGTTTCAGGCCAGCGCATTATTCCAGAAACCTCTCCAAGACAATAATTGAAAAAGTGGCAGAGTTTCAGCTGTTCGACCGCCCTAAAGGGGGCGGGTCCCCCTTATGACTTTCTACTGGACATGTTCCCTCGGTCGAGGGTTGAGGCACTTGTCACTGGAGGGGGATGAGTGGTGGTTTGGAGGGAGGAAGTTCACAGGAGCCGTAGATTTTATAGCTCTGATAAAACAGCCCCAGAGGAACAAAGGATGAGCGTTAATCCTACCCCACTAGTAGGCTCCCAGTATCTTCTGGGTGGCACACTCACATTGTCTGTACTTATGTGCGTACAACTCGTCCTTAACCCCTTTTAGAGCAGTGACAACATGGATACAAACACATCAAAATGGAGGACATCCGGTGTACAGATATTACAGTGGTAAATTACAGCGAACAGCACCTCAAAGCAACTAGAAAAACTGAGTTGTAAATACAGGAAGCCGTAAAAAGAAGTTTCAACGTTTCTCTGGGTTGTTGACATCATGGTCAACAGTCGCAACATCATGAAGACCCAAATGAGCAGACCGGCATGAGCATCACAGTGACTCCTGGGTTTGATGCAAGTTGTGACGTGGAGTATGTCTAGGCTGCATGACGAGTGTTCAGCAGAATGCGGTGACGACAACAGGCCTCATGACCTATCCCCCACCCATCGCTCTGCCTATTGGTTGGCAAGAATCTTACTCAATCGACATAAGTGGAAAAAAAATCTTTTTCTGGTCGGTCTGGAAATTAAATGACCTTAAACGTAAGAAAAATAATCAGTTTCCATTGGGAATGGCTGACTTGTGTACGGTATAACGGAAATAAGTAAATCCCTTTGCCACACTCACTGGCTTGTGTTCAAACACAAAGTGGTGTGTTTTAGGAAAGTGTATCATTTCTAGGTACAGGGAAACCATTGTGGAAGGCAGCTGTCTGTGTGACAAACCTGTCAGCCATAGTAGTGTGGAGTTGAACACAGACAGCAATCACACATCGTTTCCGACCCGATAGCTGATACCAGACACCTGTTTTTCTCTGAAGGGTCTGAGGTTATGATTTAATGTTCCAAACACCTCCTTTCCAAACCAAACCGTCACCTACCATTGAAATGAGGAGACAAAGAGAAAATGTAAGACAACGGAATGGAGCAAAACTCCCCAGATGCAAGGCAACCGTTTGTTATCCTAGATACACATGAACAGAGTTTCCACAATATCTACATTAAAGGTTGTTGTTACAGACATATTGGTAAGTGGCATGCATCGCCAGTAGGGGGCTCTTCACCATGTACTTTGATCGAGGAGCTGGAGTCAGAGCTACAACGGCCAATGAAGAGAAGGGCTCTGTTCCACTGCGAGCTACGCTGGTTTGGTCGGACAAGAACGAAAAAAACTAAAACAACTACAACACCACCGTTAACATTGGTTGATCGTGTGCTGTTAGCTATAAGCGCCTTGCCACCGTAGGACAGGAAATTGTATTGACATGAACCAGGCTTCCAGGGGCTTGTGGACAGATCTGCCGTTTTGAACCGACATTGTGTACTGTGGAGGCCTTAGTGCCTGAGCTGTTCTCTGTACAGACTAGTCCAGGAGTCATGCTAGGTGCCTGCCATGGCAACAGCTGGATTAGCAGGCAAGCCAGAAGCCACAAACACGCGCTCAGACCAAAGGAATACGCACCCGGAGGCACTAACATGTCTGATCACTGATAATCCTGCACTATTAAGGCGAAGACCCAACCTGCACAACCCTCCACAAACTACCATATGCTGACTGTTCTTAACCAAGCTTTTACCACAAAACATGCATTCTGGTAGCCAGTGTATGGATGCATTTTGTGCATTAGTAATACATACCTTTAACAGCGAGCTGTATACAGAAGCTTCCAAACTCCTCAGCTAGAGCCTGGAGATAATATCAGACTTTTTACTTTTCATTTTATAACGCTGTTTATTTTATTGTTCACCTGCTTTGGCGATGCAAATGTATATTTCTCATGCCAATAAAGCTTTTTAGAATTGAATTGAAAAATGGATAATCATGTTTTTAGGACTGTGGAGAGAGTGAAGCAGCACATCCGTTTCAGTCGGTTGTGTCCTCTCTGCTCATCATGCTCACACAAAACATGGTTACAAGAGAAGTGCATGCGTGCGTGTGTGCGTGAGTGTGTGTGTATGTTTATGTGTGCAGGTGTTGGGGTGCGTGTTTGAGAGAAAGAGAATGCCATAAGCCTGTGTGTTCAGCGTGAAATCAGAGCTTGTGTGCCTCTTTAAACGCTTACGTCAGAACTATGACCCCATTGCTGGAAAGAATGCAGAACTTTCTTAAATCCTCCCTGGGAAGGAACAGCCATAGCGTCCCTTGGCTAGTGAGTCATGCTTAATGACATGGTTACATAGGAGAGCACTAAGACAGCCCTAGCTAGCCATTAATAAACAGAGCTGCTGTTGATACTAATATTACGCTCTCGTTTGACTCCAGCCACGTAAAAGAAACAAGAATAACAGATCAACACTAGAATCAACTCTGCGGCCCTGATCAGCCGACATCGGGAGGATTTACAGTTAGTGCTCAGATTCAGCCGTCTGGTGACTTCATGAACATGCAGACCGTCACAGGGACAATGACTTCTCTCCTTAACAAAGGCTCAAACGCTACCCAAACCAGAATTTTACCAGCAACCTGTATTCATTGTCAAGTTACATCCCGGACGGCATTTCTTTGAGTGGAGGAAGGTATTTGTTTGTAGCCGAAGGTGCTTTGATGGAGTTGAAAGGCTGTGTGGCATGGGCGATAAGAGGAGCGACACACACACACACACACACACACACACACACACACACACACACACACACACACACACACACACACACACACACACACACACACACACACACACACACACACACACACACACACACACACACACACACACACACCCCCTCCCTCCCTCCCTCCCTTATGGGCAATGCTTTGTTGTTTGTTTTTTGTCCTAGATTGGAAAGTCCCTCTCCATATAAATATGTAGTTGAGCAAACTCTTACATGGTGGAAAAGTATCTTCCCTGACACTGTAATCATTTACCCTCAGTCGAGACTGGAGCTTTGACCAGAATAAAGCCCCACTCCTGCTCTACAGCCAACGGGTTCCCAGTTCAAAAAGTCCAGAGTAAAAGATTAACGGATGCACTGGGAAATTACATTGTGGTTTTTGCAGTCGTTAAATTCCCTTCTAAGAAACGGTTGAGCAAACCAACACTTAATATCCAGAGGACACCAGCAGCAAAGTGAACCAGAGTCCTCACAAACACTAACTATCCAGAGGACACCAGCAGCATAGTGAACAAATCACAGCCAGACAAAATAAGAAGTGAAAAGACCTTGTTATCTCCTCTCCAGCTCTCTTGCTGTGGAAATATTGAGACACAATGTCATTATCCATACCTCATTTAGTCATTATTTTAACATCAGTTTCAACAACAGTTCAATACTCCAAACATCATTGATGTGTTTTGGATGGTCAAGACAACAGACCACCAACCAAACACAAGGTAGTGTGTGTGTGTGTGTGTGTGTGTGTGTGTGTGTGTGTGTGTGTGTGTGTGTGTGTGTGTGTGTGTGTGTGTGTGTGTGTGTGTGTGTGTCCACAGCTAGAACCACATAAAGCCCTCTTTCTCTCATTACCCCGCTTAGGGAGTGCCGGTAAAGACCCAGTGACTACCGTACTCATTTGGACCACCTCAATGTTGTGCGTTTAAAACACCAGTACACAAAAGACCTCTATGTCCCCATGTGTAATGCTGCTTTTCCATAACCTTATAGCAGGGTGTGCGTGGCTGACGGTGCCAGATTAGCAGACCTGTTGCACAACCTCAGGGGAGGCAGGCAGACCCCAGGCCGTGGAATAGTGGAACAGGAAGAGAGTGGGCCTTCGTCAACTAGAGGATCGATGACACAAACACGTGCAACGCTTCAACAGAAAATCATTATTGAAGATGCTGTCAGCCAATGAATTCTGGCTTTGTGACATCATTTAAAGATCTCCTTTTATGCTACTTTTCTGGTCTTAATTTCTTATTAATGACTCCTATAGAGCAACCTGACATGAATCACAGCACAAAGTACGTTGTCGATTTTCGGGAAACTCTTCCTCTTATCTGGGCGCTTTCAGCATTCTCTGTCAACACTCGGCTTCGTCCTTCTCCGCCCCCTCGCCCCCCTCCTGCCAACCCCACTCCGTTGTGATTAGTTAACTTCCGGATGAGCATGTTGCAGCATTACCATATATGGAAAATCCGGATTGTTCTACGTAGCTAAATCCCTGAAATCCCAAAAGAATGGCGACCGGCGTCCCTAGTGTTTAGCGCTCTGCACAGCCACCCCAGACGGTCAGCAGGGAATACGTCTAAATGCATGGACGTCATTATTTGACACTTTAGTATGGTTAGACATGACTATAAATCATTATAACAACGTTTATAGGTCATAAAAGTCGAAAAGCATAATAGGTGCTCTTTAAAAGAGCATTTCACCGGTGGAGGCATGAATATGTATTGAAATTGGGTCCTATATGTAGAATAAAATTCTACAAATAAAATTCTAATTTGGTGCCGTCTTGACCGAGAAAAGGCAGAAAGTGACTTTTTGGCACTTGTGGATTGAAGACAACAACTCCAACCATGCACCACGATGCACAGCTTCGCTGGCCACTCCCACTGATCTAGATCTCCGCCTATCGGACACCTCGCTGTTCCATCTACCAAGCTGATACCGCAAGACTGCTTGAAAATCATTTCACACAACATTTCTAGTGAAGAGTATTAGTTGGTGAACTCAGTGAATTAGTCCTCGTTTGTATTTCTTTCGAAATGGTGCCATCTTCTTTGTCAGATCCTGTACCTTCCGCCATTGTACTTCAGTTTCATCAACAGCCTATGTTAGTTTAGCTTCAGATGCTGTGGATGTTAGTTTCTGCTGGTGAAGTCCCACCCACTGGCACTGCTCTAATAGGTCTGTAGCGTCAGTGGGTCCCACCCCCTATAGAGGGGTGGGACTAGTGCTTGTAGTCCTACGAGAACCCTCCCCTCGTAGGGGCCGTGTCCACCAAAAGCCTTTTTAAAAGGCGGAGCGCTCCGTGCATTGCTTTCAACGCGTTTGTGCACGCCGCTCAAAAAAGGCGCACGGAGCGTTTTTCATTTACGTCATTAATACGCATCATCGCTTGTATCCATAGATATACAGCTTCTATCTGTTGGCTCCATCATCTGGCATCTGACACCTGAAAGTCCTCTCTGGTTGCTCCTACAATTTTATTAGAAAATGAATGCAAGATAGCGCTTCTTGCCGTGGCAGCGGAGGTTACGATCCCCCTGCGCCTGTCGTGGTTGCCCGGAGGAGAGTGTGGGTCCACAGCATTAATCGTGGCAGGAGGCAGTACGGGGAATACCACCTTTAACGTGAGGTCGTACAGGACCGGACACTCACTCACAGCTGTTATTAAACTTTCGTCCGACATGTTTCAGTTTGTTTCAGTTTGTGTTCTGTTGATACTTTTAGCCTTGCCTCCTCCTCGATTTTGATTGGTCGTTCGAAAAAAGCGCAGATGACGTGGAGCGCTTTTCTTCAAAAGTTCAACTGTTTTCAACTGGGGCGCGCGTCTAAAAGCGCGAGGCGCGTGGAGCGTTTAACCGCCCCGGGCGGCTTTTTCAAAGGCGCGCTGCTTGCGCGTCCTGCCATAGAGAATGCATTGCAGACAGGCGCTCCGCCTTTTAAAAAGGCTTTTGGTGGACACGGGCCCTTACACTTCCTATTTACTTCTACACAAAAATCGTCATATTGCGTCATTTTAAACAGGAAGTGTTTGAGATCGATATGGATCTCTCCAGTCTCTCCAGAAAATAAGGTAATGATGCACGACCATTCAAAAATATGAGTGGGTTTCTAACGATACAAAGCTTAATGGAAATGGGTGAAGTTTCCCTTTAAGGTTATGAACTACATGCAGCTTTCCCCCGTGGAGCGGGTCAAGGTCCTTCATATCCATGTATTGACTGAAACATTACAATTATATTCAAGCTAAATGTTATTCAACTAAATAGAGAACATACCAATCAGTAAATACAAATGAGCGCAGGTGAGCTATTCAATTAGTTAGTTTATTTGAAAAACTGTCTCCAACACTCTCCGATAAATGTTGACCTTAAAGGGGACCTATTATGCTTTTTTGACTTTTATGACATATAAACGTTGTTATAATGATTGATAGTCATGTTTAACCATACTAAAGTGTCAAATAATGACGATCATGCATTTCGACGTATTCCCTGCTGACAGTCTGCGGTGGCTGTGCAGAGCGCTAAACACTCGGGACAACGTTTGCGATTCACTTGTTCACATTTCCGGGAAATCATCTACGTAGAGGCAATCCTGCCGCGCCCCCATATGCCGGTCAAATCTCCCCGCGCGCGCGCTTCAAGGAAGGTAACCAATCACAACGGAGTTGGGTTGGCAGGAGGGGGGCGAGGGGGCGGAGAAGGACGAAACCGAGCGTTGCCAGAGAATGCTGAAAGCGCCAAGATGAGAGGAAGAGTTTCCCGAAAATCTACATCGTTTTTTGTGCTGTGATTCGTGTCAGGTTGCGCTATAGGAGTCATTAATAAGAAATTAAGACCAGAAAAGTAGTATAATAGGTCCTCTTTAACATATCCCTATTGCATTGACCTCCCCTCCCCATGGCCTGCGAAATGCCCTAGATTCCTCATGTGGGTGAGTATCAAACTTCATAGGCAGACCACGTTCTGATAGATGATGAGAGCGTTAGATGGACGGTAAATGTAAGGGACTTGCCCGTGTAGCTGATCATTGGAGTGTCCTTTACAACTCGAAGGTTGCACTTTGAGGAATATGCCTGTGGAAGCTGGAGGCTGATAGCTGCTGCTCCCAGCTGCAACAGGATTTCTTTAAATATTAAAGAAATGTCACCAACAGGTGAAATATTATGATATTCTACAGACTGGTTCAGCATCAGTATCTCTTGACAAATTTGCCGTTTTAAAACCAGAATGAACACTATATAAGGTCTGTCCAGAATTGCAAGGGATATTAGAAGTCTTAAAATGGTAGACTGTCCTACTACCTCGTCTTACCCCTGCCAGATAAGGCGCGCTTTCTCCTCTCTTCTCTTACAGGCTCTTCTCTTGAGGAATGTGAACTTGCCATTATTTTAAGAAAAGCTCAACTCTACATTCTCCACAACCCTCGTGCGATAAACGGTGTGGCAGTAGAGCGAGGGAAACATCACTAGTTTGCACTGGGTGCTTGAATACAGGTCAAAACTAAACAACAGTATAATCAAGTCTGGGTCAGGGCACGCTCCATCTCTCATTTAAGAACGATATACTTAGTCTCCATTGTCCACCTCTCCCTCTTCAAGCCTCTGATTCAGAGGTAACAAATATTCAGGAATGTTCCCCACCGGAAAACTTCTTACCCAGAGAGCTAAGCGCTAACTTTGGACTTATATTTTTGGCTTGGACTGGCCACCCCTGACCACAAGGATCAACCATACCTGTTTTAAGAAGGGGAACTCAACAAAGGAGATATTATTATTGGGTGGCTCTTTTTAATTCTTGCTCATTTAACCACAGCAGAAACGTGTGACCACCAATTGATTTGTTCATACTGCAAGCAAAAATGGCCCAAATCAGATTTTTCCAATGTGTGACAGCACAAATAACATGGAATCTGATGTTTTTGATTCAAATTCGGGTAACTTAAATATGTGATTCTGAATCAGATACAAGTCAGTTTTGTTGCAATGCTACCTCAGGCTATGTAACAAATGTAACTGCTTTAGAAAAAGGATCAGTTGATAATAATTAGAGCCCGACTGATAGTGGATTTTAGGGGCCGATACCAATATTAGGGAGTAAAAGATTACCGTTGATATTCAAAATATAGGTACATCTTTCTTTATTTGATATATATATATATATAGAAATATATATATCTCGTAGTATCTTGGGGTTTGAGCAGCTCTTTGGGATTGGCTGCTTACCCTCCAGAAAAGCTTCGGGCCACAGCAACAACGCCTTAAAACATGAGCTAAAATGAACCAGGACCTGCAGTATAGGGAGGAACTACTAACCTTCAACAGAACATGATGTGTCGGGAGTGTCAACACCGATGTGCTCTGTTAGAGGTTCAACAACAACAGTAGAGGATTTAAAAAGAGGTGATTACGTTAATAAATCTTCACAATTTCAAAAGTTTCATATCGGCAGACACATACGTCGATACTGATATATCTGTGGTACACCAATATCGGCCAATAAAATCAGCCGAGCAATATATCAATCGGCCTCCATGTTTAGCTCTGTGCTGTACTGTGGCACTCTGGCATTAAGATCTTATCCTAAACACTGCATTTATAGTACAATATAGAGCACGTTTGTGAAGATCCATCCCAGAGCTGCCTGAATAAATACACGTCAGGTCCACAAATGTACATGAATGAGTCTTCTCCAAAGAAATTGTTGCTTAAGGACTATATACACGTTTCAAAATTGTCAGATGTACTGCTGAAAAAAATGGTTGGCGTATCAAACAACATAAACTACAGTGCTTTGATTTGCCTGGCTGACAAAACATAACACCGGTTCCACGCTTGGTCTGTGATAAGTTGTCACAAACATGCAAACCTCTGGAATCGTTCCGGCAGCTCGCAGTTAGAAAAGGGGCGTGTACATGTCTGGAGAGCAGCGTTTTCAAATGTGTTATTTGGCCTCTAGGGGTTGCGTTTGCTGGAGAAACTGACACTTGAGGTATCGAACCAAGCAAACCTTCAGCGTATCATCTCCTGAGCTATCTCCTAAGTGATGATGCCTCATCCTCAAAGAGGACTCTTTTGTACTCTCTCCTTTGTAATCCCATTATGTTACAGGAGAACACGTTTCCTTTGTGCATGCTTTCATTTGACCATTTCAGATTTTCCAAAAGGTTCTCCAATACTGAAAGGCTTTCATTTGTTGGGGTGTTGAGGCACACCCCACTATATATAGAGCAGCACAAAGCCCAGCCCTGGCATCACCAACAGGCATGCAGCACCATGGGCGTATGAAATCTATCTCTGTCTAGAATCTATATATACAACCAGAAGAAAGTCCTGCTAAACGATGACAAAATGGGATTGTTACATGGTTGTTTAAGACAGGGAATAGGACAACGCGTAGCACAATAATACAACAGTGTGGAGTTGTTCTCTCTCTCTCTGTGTGTGTGTGTGTGTGTGTGTGTGTGTGTGTGTGTGTGTGTGTGTGTGTGTGTGTGTGTGTGTGTGTGTGTGTGTGTGTGTGTGTGTGTGTGTGTGTGTGTGTGTATTTACCCACTGGTATAGCACTCCACAGTCATGGCTCGCACCTCTCAGCTATAATAGTCTCATTCATCATGGAGCACCAGACGGCACAAGGAGTCTGAGCTCCAGTCTGTGTACACACACACACACACACACACACACACACACACACGCACACACACACACACACAGCAACGCCTCATTATACTGACTACGAGGGGAGGGCCCCCATAACATCTCACGTCTTAACAAGGTCTGAACGACCCGACCTTGACAACAAGCACAATGCCAAACATTCTCTCATCGAATGCAATCTCGTCTGAGAACGCTACCTAAAGAAAACAACTGGCAGCCTTTCAGTTGTAATCCATCGGATTTGACCGGGACTTTCTCTAGGGTTTTACTTTCAACAGGAGGGTTCAGTGGGAGTGCTTCATGCTTTGCTCCACGCGGTTGACCCACCAATGTTAAAAAAAAAACTAAAAATAGAAACCTCCAGCGAGTGGAATCTCGTCTGCATACGCAGCCTCCAGGCTGCAAAAACAAAGGTCTATCCATCCGCTATTCAAATAATGTTTTCAAGAGATTAGGTCATTAAGGTACCCATTCTGTGGTGTCACTGCGAGCTAGTGGTTTTTGGGCCAGGCGAGGGCTGAATTGCAGATGGATGATAAGGCCGGTCACTGGAATGCTGCTTGAGATTCACAGCTGCCTCGACTATAACAAGCACAGGTCGTAAACCTCTCCCTCACACACACACACACACACAATCATCTGTATTCTGCACAAGCCTTGTGGTAATCAACCTGATATAGGGATACCCCCTGTCCCACCGCCGCTCTCCCTCCTCCCCGTCCCAGGTGTGGGAGTTGGGGAATGGTGTCCGGGAGGGGGGGGGGGATATACGCACCCTGACATGACGGATGGGGCATCCCAACGGCTGTAGGGAGGGTCCAAATGCACCAGTGGTCCTCCCCCACCCAGCCCCCCCCCACACACACAATAGTGTGGGGTGTGCAGACCAAGGGAGGGGGAGGTGATTAAAGAGAGAGAGGGGTGTGTGTGTGTGTGTGTGTGTGTGTGTGTGTGTGTGTGTGTGTGTGTGTGTGTGTGTGTGTGTGTGTGTGTGTGTGTGTGTGTGTGTGTGTGTGTGTGTGTGTGTGTGTGTGTGTGTCTTTCAGCCCACTCTGCTGGAGTTCCTGATAGCCTCCTGTTTTAACCACACCTCATTTGAACTAAATTGACACAACAGCAGGGTCCCCTTTCCAGAAGACCCCCTGCGTGGCTGAGACGGGCATCCAGTCAACTGATCAATATAGAAAGAAGATGTATTGAACCAAACAAACCAACCAAAACACACACACACACACCCCTCTCCCTTGGTCACCCCAAACGCCATCTTGCCTACCAGTAAGACACTTTACTTTTGTGCACCACAAGAGTGGTCATCAAACAAGGAAACAAATCTTTAAATATACACAAACACTCCAACCATGTGATATTATACAGCAGATCATGTGTGATTCAAGGTGTTGTATTGGGCCAAACCCAAACTCTACTGCAGCTCTATGATCAGACATATTTGTTTCATACCGCCGGCTTGGCTCTATTAAGTGAAAGGGTGTCCATGTCTCTTAAAATGGCATCAGTTAGTGTAGGACCTATATATAGTGGATACAGTATACACATGGAGACAGCGTGCAAGAAAGTCAGGGTCAAGATTTGTTCATGTCAATCCCACCTTGCCTGCATTGGCCCTGTTTTGATGCAACTTACCGAGCGACACACCGCAACACACGTTGTACGCACCCAAGGTAGCAGTGTGAGAACAAACAGTCCTCTATTCCCCTGGCCTCTGTGAGTGTAGCAGGGGGAGGCTGGGGTTGGACAGGGTGGGGCAGTGGAGGTTATGGGAGTCTTGATGAGGGGCTGACAGCCCGTTCACCCACAGACTCTCCCACACACTGTAATCAGCGTAGGACCAGGCGAAAGGCCTAGGGCATAACTCTGCACTTCCTGTCAGCTACCTGACATGAAACCAGGCTCAGGGCAGCTGTGCTGCTGCATACACCATACATCACCATGATGGACGGTGTACTAACCGACCTATCTCACATTAAAACCAGCTTAGCCATGGAATATATTTCTAGATACTCGTTTGACTTCCATACCAACTACCAGAGTCTATTTCCATTGCCTTGGGAACGAAACCTGATCCAATAAAATTCCTCATGAATGAGGTTTTTTTCTTTTCCATTTAGCTTTTAACAAGGACATGTTGACCAGACTGTGGTCTTGGGTCACATAATAAGATGACTCCTCAAAGACCCTACCCTGGGCTCTTTGAATGACTGTCCTTCAAAGAGCCCAGGCCAGTATGCAAAATACATGGACTTAATGTGGGTGTGCGCATGTGCGCACGCACACACCCAGCTACGGTCTACCACTATGGATGCATAAAACCCGCCACATGTCGACCCAATTCCCAAATGGCTTCATTAATTCCAGGGCGGAGTCACACCTCACTAGTCAAGCTGGTTCTCCCTGACTCTGAAAACGAAATCAAAGACTGAGCAGCGACAATCAGAGTTTGCACATTAAATCATTATGCGTTTACCTTGGCATTACGCTTATTTACATTCAGCAGGCTTTTGTCCAGAGATCCTTTGAAGTGACAGAACAACCAGAGACCGCAAGGGTTCCCTCCGCAGTAGGACCCGCCTGGCCCTTACACATGTGTACTGCACATTGGTTGGGAGCCCAGTGGTTGTTTGTGTTAAGGGACTGATTGGATATTGGGTTAGATAACGGTCAGGAGGAAATCCCCCCCCCCCCCCAGTGGTGGCAGCACTGTGTGTAAATCAGTGCATTGTAGGTGGATGTCGCCCAGAGGGCAGTGCGTCCTCATGTCCTGTCCCCTCCTCCCGAGGCGAGCACTCTCTGCCCAGTTCATTTAGCTTTGTGTTTGTATTCCAGTCTCTCTTTATGCGTGTGTGTGTGCGGCGGTTCCAGCGTTTTCTATTATTGATCAGTCGCATCTGTGTTTAACTGCACCCCCGGGGACCATCTCAGATCACCCTGGGTTTTTGGAAGGCACCCTTCCTCTTTACACCTATTGTCTTCCTCCCCAGCCCTGTGTCCCTGTGGGTGTCCCTGTGGCAGACGCCTCCCCAGCCATCTGCCATCACACACTCCTGCATCAATCCATTCTTCTTTCTCCCAAACTTGCTTTCCATTCATTCAACTGCATTGGATAGCAAGAGAGATAGCAAGGGAGTGATAGGCCATAGACAGGCCCCAGGATATCTGGATTCACGGTAGAGAAAAACAAGCAACAACTTACGACATCAAGCTAAAATTGAGGCACCCGATATGGAACTCATGGGCCGTCCCAAAACTAGTCCGCTAAATGTTCTCCTGGTGATGATCCAGAGGTACGAAAACGCGCAGACGGTAGACTGGAAAACTCTGTCTTCTGTTCCTTCTGCAACCAGCCGTTTCTTGTTTTTATTTTTTTGTTCAAATGAATGCTCATTTAAAAAAAAAAAAAGCAGATTTCAAACTGCAAACTCTCCCAGGTTGTAGTCTTGGACTGCTTATGCATAGCTCAGACACATTCATTCATTCCTTAAAACCTTTCTTCATAGTATTTATTATCAGACCATAATCAAACAATAAACCCTGCTTGATGTTTGAAGGAGATACCGTTGGGTATAAGGGTTAACTGCAGAAGCAGCACAGTCAGAGCTTTCAGTCCCAACTCCCTCCTCAAACAGAAGCCTTGTTTGTAGTCCCACCCTACACGCAGGGCTAGCTGAAACATGCAGGGAAGCGAGAATGACCTCTTCATTTCTTTTTTTATCTTAATTGTACATTTTGTTCACAATCATCATCCACATTCGGTTATACTAAGACATCATGGATAAAGTTGATTGAGTTTCCGCAGCGATCACTACATGTCTAAGAATATACTAATTTAGATTATTTATACTACAATTTATACTACAATTTATACAAATTTTTCCTTGAAGCCTTAAAAGTCTTGTTTCTCTCCCGTTAAATTCATAAGGGCAGGTAAAGAAGAAATTGAGATATCCTACAGCCAAAGGAAAAGAAGGATTAAGAGAGGAAGGGGAGAGACGGGGATGACTGATGTGATTTCATTAGCGGCATTTCTGCTCGAGTCCAATAGCATGTCCTTTCTTCAGGGGGAAAGTCACCGTCTCAGAGAGAGGAGCCATGGAGGAGAGAGTGCCATGAGAACAGTTTCCCCTGTTGTCCTTTAGGAAGCGCTACTCACAGGGATTTTAAAGATTTGCTATGCAAATCTTTACATGTAACATACTCCTTTAGATGAAAAACATGTGCCAGGTTTGTATCTTCAGAGTCAGTTAATTAAAAAAAGTAACCCAAAGCTTGGATAAATTCCTTCTCCCGCCTGTAAACACATTTCAAGCCTGACAGCGGACCGTGGAAGTGGTTCTGCTCTCAACAGGCTGGGACCTCCATTGGCAATAAAGAAGAGGACTTGAGGGATTCATTAAAAAGCAGCCTCAGTGTGCAGGTGTTCGGCCATGTTGTTCTTCGGGAGACAAGTTGGAGCACGGCGGCTCTTGTTCGGCGTGCCACTTTGTCAGCAGGAGCTTTGAACTCCAGGAACACAAGGTCCCTGCCCCTGTATTGAAGGCCCCCAGGGCAGCATTCAGCCATTAGCAGCCACTCTCTCGGATCACAAAGACACTAGAAGCACACAAAAGGTATCAAAGAGATCAATACTTGAACATTTTAAAATCATACTTTAACCTTAGTCATAACTAAGTTCATCCATTTATATTCGCCTTTTGAAGTTAAAACAGTTAAAACTGCTGTTTTCAAATCATCTCCCTAGCCTCCTTCAATGTTTACCAGAAGAGAGACCACTCAGGGATACCAGCGGTAGAATTTGTATCATGCTCGTGTGTAGTCTTGCCGAACAGTCACTGCCGTCACAGTTTGGCATGAAGGTCAGTTCCAGAGAGCAGTTTGAAATCCCACCATCAGAAAGAGATAGTGTCAAGGCCCAAGGACTATTTATGTTCTCCGTTTCAATTCCATTCAAAAAGCTTTATGGCACGACCACTTTTACTAATGCATTATTTATCTTTATGTTTTCTCTCCCTAAGAGAGTACTTTGTTAATTCATAATAATGAAAAAATATTGATTAAAAAAATAAATATATTATTATTATTTATTTATATATATATATATATTTTTTTTTTTTTATACAATGGTAGTCAAGGCGGGGCCCTATTGTTGTTAAGGCAGCCGCCTTAATGCAGGGCTTGGGGAAAGACTGAACTGTATTATATCGCCCACTACTATCAAAAGCTGTTCATGTTTTCAGACTCACCTTTCAGGTGAAGTGGAGCATTGGATAAGAAGAATCATCAATCAAATACATTTCTTGAAATCAAATGTTTAAATGAATTTAAACAAACAAACAAACTCAACCTCACTTTTATATAAAATACTTTGCAAGTCTGGACATTGACACAAGACATATTTAAGGAGCCATGTTCAGGGCTCCAGTCTGCGACCAAATGGTTGCATTTTGCGACCAGAATTTGAGAGTGTGCGACCGGATTTTCCATCTGGTCGCGCATGTGCGACCAGTAATTTTGGCCTTCTTTTTTTTTTACACGTTATAAGTGGAAGGGGCGCGTCAATGAATCCGGAATCTTTAGCAGGCCAATGAGTGAAAGAAGGATAGGGAATGGCGCTAATTTCAAAACCTGCTACGTGCGATTACAATGAGCAAGCAAACTATTGCCTCGTTCTTCCGACCTTGGGCTAGTGTGCCAGTGCAAGTCAGTCCTGCACGGGTCTTATTTTACAAACCCCGCACCCGCCCGTACCCGCAACACTTCAAACCGCATCCGACCCGTGTTCCGACAGTAGCCCGACCAGACCCACTATAAATTGATATCGACACCCGACCCGCACCCGATGGAAAATTAAGAAACATTAGATGGGAATTACACTATCTGGTTTTTGGCTTGGTGCTTTAGATTGTTGTGCAAAAAAAGCACATCATCCACTGTTGACAGTTTTAGTTGACTCCTCCGTTCCTGATTATATCCAGCACCGGTGAAGTCTCGCTCGCAATCGCAAAACTCGCACCCGACCCGCGCTGTTCAGGCGTCCGACCCGACTCGTTTCATCCAAAGTTTGCGGGTCACCTGAACCAGAGCAGGACTCTGCTTCAGGTTCCATAAAGGGCTTTTCAGACGGGAGGCTTTTGCGTTTGTCTGGCCTGATAATGTATTCTCAATGGAGAGGCGAGTGGGCAGAGAGGAGGCTCAGCGTCCTGTCAAGGGGCACGACAAGCGGGCGCACTCCCGTGAAACAGTCGCTTCCGTACTTGTCGAACGCATGCATGCGCAAACCTGGAAACCATTGGGATAGATGAGAATCACAATAAAATGTGACACTGAATTTGAAACAGCACATTGTTATTTCTGCATCTATTATCAAAATAGTTATTAGTAGTACAGGGGAAATAGTAGAAATGTGAATATTTGGTTGGCATGTTGATTAGCGGTGTGTGCCCGTAAAATTTCTGGTTGCACCCCTAAAATGTTCAGTTAGGGGCCACAGAGCTCCTAGTGAAAAAAATAATTCTGGAGCCCTGATGTTGCTTAAGAATGGCAAAACACAGGCAAGCCCCCTTTACAGAAGTTCACTGGAGACTTGTTGTAAGCGTTCCTTAATCCTGTCTGCCTAAGGACACACTGTGTGAGGGCCATAAACCAACACCAGTAACACCTCCAGCCCTCCAGCTACAACGTCTGGGTTGTCCATATAAAAGTAATTTGATGCATCTGTAAGGATCATTCAAGGATCTACAACTTTGGAGTAATTCTAAGTTCACTACAGATTTCTGTTGAAGTCTGGGATGGGTTTTGAAATGCCACAAGCACTTTCACTGTGAGAAAGTAACATCCTCGCTAAATAGAATGAATCCGCACACAGTTGGTACTAGTTGTCCATTTGTAGAATACTGAGCTAAATATTTGCTCTTAACCGTGAAAAGGTTTTAATTATTGAATGATCACCAACCTTGCTTTATATGGCTAAGGTGTTAAGACCATTATGTGCTCTGGTTGACATTGCATACAAGTGGAGATGGGACGAACACACCCTCTGATCAAATGCTTGGCTGTTCATCTCTGTCCGCCCCAGTTGGCTGCATGCGTGCGACTGTTTTCTGTCTGACAGGAAGGGTAATATCTTTCGGTATCAGTGATTCATGAGGGGACAAACAGGCCATAGCGGAGTGGACATAACCCTCATTGCCCGACGAATGACATTCAAAGAGTTTCTGTGCGTATGCGCGTGTCTGTGTTTCTTAACATGGTTCTGCATTTGGCATGCAAACCAAGGTCAAAATGATGGCCTGTTGAAGTAAACGAGATGTGCAGTCCATGGAACTGTGTCTGTGTGTATGTGTCTGTGTGCTCGTGTGTGTAGCTGGTTAAACAGAGCCAAGTAGGTGCGGTTTGACTATGGTGAATGATGTGCGTGTGTGTGTGTAGCTGTGTCTCTGTGTACATGATATTCTAGGAGTGAGGCATCACAGCAGAGGGCCACCTGCCCAGAGGGGCCGGAAGTGGGTATGTTTGAACAGCACTTGGCTCCATCACACTGTGGCCTTAATGACGGTGTAGACAGAGAGGGACCTGACGGGGGTAGGGGACTGGCAATATTTTAAAAGTCACATGCACGACAATAATCTCACCGCTAGACCTGAAATCAAGTCCTGAACCGTGTCAAAGCAAAACAAACGAAGACAACTTTCCACGACAATATTTACTCATTTTGCAATAGACTATCAGGAGGAGCCATTGACGAGGGTATCTAGTGTGGCTGAAATAGATCCAACAGAGAGAGTTCAACGCCCGACTGTGGTGCTTGTGTCCGGCCCCTCCCCGGCCAACACCAGAGAGCCTCCATTCATTCCACCTGGGAACAAAACACGCACTCCTGGCTCCAATTTCACAATGTATTCAAGACGAGGGAGCCGCTGGCAGAACAGGCATGGTTTGGACAGGATGTAGGGTCTAGTGTTTGTGTAACCAAGGTTAACCAGAGGAGGCAAAACGTCAGCCTCACCTGGCTCAGGATAATAGAGGCAGCGCACACACACACACACACACACACACACACACACACACACACACACACACACACACACACACACACACACACACACACACACACACACACACACACACACACACAGTGTGTGGGGGGGGGGGGGGGAGAGCGAGTGCTTTAAAATAACTGCCGAGCGTTCTGGGATGGGCTTCCAGGGAAGAGTTGGTAGCGGGAAAGGAGGGGGGGGGGGGGACTTGGCACAGCTGGGGGGCAGGAAGTCAGGATCCGTGCCGATGAGCTATTTTACGATTCCGATGAATCGGAGGAAATACCTGAAAAGCTGAAAGGCATGCTCTCTCTGACACACGAGTGTTTGTGTTTACAGGAAGACAGAAAAAGCCCTTCCACAACAGGGGCCCTTTAGCTACAAAAGAAGAAGTCACATAACACGCCATTGTTCACCCTCTTACCTGGTATTCTAGAGTTGGACTTGTATTCCAAACTGTTCCGAAGTCTTTTCCCAAAGGCTCCCCGATAGAATCCGTTCAGACCTGGAGAGAGAACAGAGACGAGATTAAAGAAACCCCACGGTATGTCTCCAAGCCTTCCTCTGTGGCGCACAATAACTCAAACTGGTTTTTACGCAAGCGTCCCTCCAAAGAGCCCAGTTATGAGGATGTTAGTGGGAGCCGTTGCTGGAACATTCCTCCGGCCCGGGCCTAGCTCGGTGGCGGCGCCTGCCAGATCCCTTTAGCTCCCACTAGCAGGTGAGGCAGCGCTACAAGGCTGCTATTGTCAGGGCCCTGCTGCTGAACACGTTACCTTTTCAACGGGCATACAAAGCCATCCTGGCTGCCAAGAGGAGACGGCGTGAGTGAGCTACAACCACACCGTCAACACGGCTCTGTAAGGGTTTAAATGCAACAATGTATTGTAAAAAATGAAGATTTGTCCGGTTCTGTTGAAAAGAATCTTGTGCTGACTGCAAAACACTGTAATGTCCTTTCTCCAATGTTAATGCTCTTCTTTTTTTTTTTAAACGCAGGTGCCTTGGAGGGGTGACGTTTTTTTCAGTTTCATTTTCTCCTGCTACCTGACTTGTTAGTCATTGTCTAGGAATGCAGCCTTAACTCAGCCCATGGCCTATTGGTCAAAATTTGAGCTTTTCCCACTTTCCATCTAGGTTGTTAAAGTCCACCAGAGAGGACTGGATGTCCTGCCCCAGGCAGGGCTTGTCCACACATCTGCCACTGCATTTTTCTCCCCGCCACGGAGATGTCTTTCGCGAGGTGGGGGGACGGGACGGGAAGTTTAACCATGCACATTGTAGACAGTAATGCTTTCTGAAGGTTACAACACACAAGGGAATAAGGATTCCTGGGTTTCCCCTAAAACTCATCAATATTAACGCACAGGTTACAAAAGGGTTTGTTCGACCGTCACATTTAGGGCTGCATGCAAGAAAGATTTACAAGAAAGAAAGAATGCTCTGATTAACACCAATTCACGACACCCAGTTACCAAATCAGATGAAACGATCCCATGGTGTTTGGATCTGTTCTGCCTTGCTGTAAAATACTATAATATCAAAGGATAGATAGAAAGGTTCAGTATTGTAGGGAAAAATAACTCGGCAAAAATATAAAAACTCTGATGATGAATCATAAAATCTGAACCCAAGCCATACAGCCCAAAGTTAAAGTGGGCATGCAGCATGGACCAGGCAACCAATTGCAGAGGGTTGAGGTGATCAGGAACTGTAAGGATTACTGCTCTTAGCTTCCTACACAAGGAGCGGTGCTTACACACTGGTTTAGGCAGCTAGACCACACGTGTAGCAGTAATGAACCCACGCAATTAACAAACACAACTGCCAAACTCACAGTGAGTGCATTCACGTGCACAGTTAAGCCCAGTTAGGCTGAGTAACAAGGTGATAGTCATAACTATGGTGAGAGGACACAACACATGACTGTGTCACATGGACACAGACGCGTTGGTGTAAGTCAACAGAACCTAGGTCAGTTCAAGAAGTGACCGCATGTAAATCCAATGAGATCAATAGGCAATGGATCAAGAGTTGTTGTCATTTTACAGACTGGTGAAGGCGGGAATGATGCGGCCTACTGTCTCCTTCTGTATAAAATGGCGTTTTGGTTCAACTGTAAGCCGGAAGGGGAGGGAGTGGCAAACACGGAGTGGGGATCATTGTTGGTCAGCTCTAAGCCGGTAGGGGAGGGAGTAGCAAACACGAGTTGCTGTGTGTAAAAAGGGGGAACCGTCATGGCGGTACCAGGGGGCGGGGCGGGGGGAGGGATGGGTTTGGATGTGTGCAACCCGTCACCAGGCGATTTAACAATTTCTGAAAAGAAACCGATGTTTCTTATGGTCTCCTTCTATGCCGTCTAAGGTCGGCACACATTTCTGCCTCAAACCACTCCCAGTTCTGCTTACATTTCTCCTCCAACTATTTGGGATCGCACAAACATGTTGCTCGCACGAATGCGCCACTGTAGCGCTACACATCACCATGTTGTATTCGTTGCAGTGGTAAGAATGTGCACAGCTAGCAAAGTACCTCAACACTCAGTTCTGCGCCGTTATTTTCTATAAAGCAATGTTGCAGCTCTGTGTGCATGTTGGACGTCACACAAGAAAGCTTACGCTGTCCTGTTACAAGTCAGGCCTCGGGTTCCCGAACGCCAATGCACAAAGCGGCATTGTTTGGTTCCGTGTTCAAATAAAGCCAGAATAATGAAGAATCTCATTTACGGCCATATTGTGGGATCTCTGTAAAAGGGAATATTGTTACGGACGATACCTACTTACCAACCAATTAATACCAAAAAAGAAAGATCCATGTTGCTTGTGGCAGCGAGGAAAGTGGGTAACAATCGGGTTCCTAGTGCGAGTGTAAACACTGTAAAATGAAAAATAATCCTATAGCTTGAGACAGCTGTGAAACAAAACCAAAACACACATTTTATACAACGTTAATATTAGGCCTATGCATTGAAGTTTAGGCCCAAGTGACCCCGATGTAGATATAAAATTGACTTGTCTGAATAAATTGCAAGACTTTTTTTTTTTTTTTCATTTGACACATTGACATGTTCATGTACCCCAGCAAACAACTCAATCAAATTACACTCTCCCTGTGATAATGTAAAACTATAAGTAAAATAATAAAAGAGTACAAAATCGGACCTTAAGTTGAATTTTGATAAATTTCCACACAAATCACTTCAAAATTCTCATGTACCCCCTTCCAAAACATGGGGCCTAGTGAAAATAGTTCCCAACCGCAATAAAATCTGTACCGGAGTAAGTAAATCAAACGTCATCCAAGCCAGAGGTTCGGCCCCCTCTTAAATTGGTAATCTGTTGGTCTGAGAGTCACCACTGATTGTGTCTCAAAGCCTGCAGTTTCTCTATAATTACAACATAAAAAAGGCCACTCTATAAGTAGCCTTAAATATAACTCCAGATTGCCCTGTATTCTCTGACCACAGTGTATGGAAGTGATGCTGTGACCAGCGGTTAGATGCTCCCAATGCCTCGTAGGCACAGAATGCAGAGAGCGGCAATGAGGAACCATGTAGGCTCCATATTCCATATCTTCCTTGAAATGTTTCAGTTACTCTACGAACTTTCCCCTAAATCATTGTACGACCAAATTTTTGACAAAGCATTAGAAATATGCCATGAGCGTGAGAGAAAGAAGAATAAGAAAAGAGTGTCTTGTGTGTTTAAGCTGAAAAGTTCTTCTTCTGCCGTACAATTGATAAACAAAGTACAAATATCTTTATGTCTTCAATAGTTTTAATTAATTAAACACATTAATGAAAAAAATATTCCTTAATTAATGCTTTTATTTGTTGAAATAAACATCTTTGAATATGGGGAGCGGTAACATCATCATGTAATCCCTTACATGCCTTATAGTGTGCATGACTGCACATGCAAATACAAACGCGCACAAAGATGCAGACAAATTCAGCGGTCATGCTATGTTTTAGGAAATACTGGGATAGTACGCACAAAAAATTATAATTTCCTTGGCGTATTTGGCACAAGGCCATGATAGGGGTAAGAGAAACCCAATAAACAAGGCCATGTTTTAGCCAGGGGCAAGGTTTTTCACACCCAGTCTGTTTAATCAGCAAGGTCTGACTTCGGTCTGCCTAATTAGGACTTCCATTAACAATGTTTTGTTTCGCTCAGAGCAAGTGTCCTACTCTCTCTCTTGCTAATCAGACACACCCATGATGAGTAAATGGCAATCATTCAATTGACATTCACAAGAATATAATAATCACACTTTTCACAAGTATCACAAGTATGCTCAGAGCCTCCAGCAATGCAGTAATAGAAATGCAGGCTGTCTAAAGTATTTACAGCACATTTGATCTTTTTGTGCATGGTTGAGCGTCAAATATCGGCATTTTGGAAATAAAATAGAGGATGCTAAAATACAGGCTCAGCGTAGGGCTGGGCGATATGACCAAAATATCATATCCCGATATAGGTCATTCATATCCCGATAACGATATACTGTATATCACGATATAGCACATTTTCTGTAAATTCAATGAATAAATACCGTATTTTCCGCACTATGAGGCGCACCGGAGTATAAACCGCAGCAGTTAAAT
Organism: Gadus macrocephalus; assembly: GCF_031168955.1. Classification (NCBI taxonomy): domain Eukaryota; kingdom Metazoa; phylum Chordata; class Actinopteri; order Gadiformes; family Gadidae; genus Gadus; species Gadus macrocephalus. The sequence goes on along the minus strand of NC_082394.1, from coordinate 19,818,580 downwards.
TGAATGATGTGTACATAAGCTGCACTGGACTATAAACCACAGGTGTTTTAATGTTTAATTACCATTAGGCTGGCCCCAATGCCATTTTTCAGGCTTCGAATAATCGTTGGTTTTTCCGAGCGAATATTCGAATACTCGTTCCAGAAGAAAACACCATCAAAAACAACATTAATAATACCTATATACTCCCTGGAACCGATTTTGACAGTATCTGCATATTTTGTGTGTTAATTAGTAGGCCTAAGTAGGTTGAAGTTCCTTAGTTTTTCCCCGTGAAAGCGAACAGCTGTTGTTCCATTCCAAATCAGCTGTCCTCTGCCGCATCGTTATATAAGCCGCAGAATCGAAAAATAAGAAAAAAAAGGCGCGTCTTATAGTCCGAAAATTACGGTAGTTTATATAAAGTGACCACATGGAAAGGCCTATTTCATAGCCCCTCTTTTAGGTACGAGCTCACTTTGTCTTGGCTGGTCGTGGGAGTCCTTCTCCTATTCAGAATTGTCACTTTCATTCTCCTCCATGTTTGTTTGTGTTGCGTTCATGTGCCGTGTGGAAGAATGTAAAGCGTCGTCCAAATGACGTAAAATATTACCGTAAAGAGTGTGATTTGCGACAAGACGATATAAACGATAGAGGATAATATGAAACGATAGACATTTTTATATCATCACACGATATATATCGTCATATCGCCCAGCGTGGAACCCCGTTAGGGTGGTGTCGTGTTAGGACGGTGTCCAGGGCTGTTTTGGTGGTGTTTTGGACTACCAGTGCGCCCATGCTACACACAATAGCTGGTTACCAGAACACCACCGCACCACACCTGTTTCCATCTGTGGTGCGCTTGGTATTTATTATTGGATTTAAGCTGAAATATTTTATCTTGCGCCTTTTTTATCCCTTGCAGAATGGACAACTAATTGTAATTCTCGTGTTCGATTTTTGTCCAGGTATAAGTGATTAAATAAAGCCAAATTGTCTGACAGTTATTAACAGTGTGGTTACCGTAACAAACTTACAGAGCAGCCAATCACAGAGGAAGTACTCAGACAGAGAGGATCATTTTTGTGACCTTCCATCACAATCTCCTGTGCCCACCAAATAAGATCACCCCACAAATGATCTACTTAATGAGCAACCTGGCTACTTCAAGCATGACGTTTGAATGAAGACAGCATATTATAGTCTGACCTTGTGCAAGGACAGACTTCCTCAAGATAAACGGATGGTTCTTGAGATAATGAAGACGACCTTGTACATTCCCATGATCTTAAGATGCTGAATCACGCACGCCTCAGTCCCAGTACAGTGAAACATGTCTTCAGTACTTTAGTCTATTACAGGGAGAACAGAAGGGTCCAGACGTGGAACCCGCAAATGGTACTAGTAATGGCCAAGGGGGGAATTCGGAAAGGAAATAAAACACAATGAAATTGTATTGGATTCTCATGTTCTGCCTATTAGTCAATCACACACATTTTAGAAGATCATAAAGTACAGCTCACACGTCCTTCGCTCACGAGTCAAAACCAAGTGGAACTGATGCCCTTTTAGAGAACAAACATGGATTTGGCCATGAAAAGTCCTTTCTATAATAAAAGTCAATACTACAACACATACAATTTCCAAACAGGCCAGTGTTTGGGCTTTACATTATTATGCAGGCCTCGGGTCATGGTGTGGCTTCATGGTAATCAATTTGTGGCGTGTGATCGATTGGCCGGAGATTAACCGTCTGCAGTGGACATGCTGCTGGGGGACGGGTGCTGTCACAGGCTTTGGATGTAATCACTGAGGGACACATCCACCACACCATCTACACCAGAAGGTTAAAGCTAAACCTGTGCAGGTGGGATTGCTGTCTATTATATGGTCTGAATCCAAATCTGACATAACATAATTATATCGGTCTAGGATGTGACCTTTAAGGTCAGCCACCCAAAATACAAAACCTTAATTTCTGTATTGATTCTAGTCATCTTTTTCCATCCATTCCCTCAATGAGGAATCTAGTAGAAACGCACAATGTTGTCACTTACATAAACAGTGATAAGATAACAAGCCATCATCCACAGATTGATTAAGAAATTTTCTGAACTAGAGCCATACTACCATCTACCTTTGGAAAGAAGACAAAACATTTCACCTCCACTCTGGGTTAAAGAGTCATATCTATAATCACGCAAAGAAAATGAAGAGAGTTATGGTCATTTTTTGTGCAGGGACAATTCGAACAACACTAATCAGAAGACACCCAATCAATCGTGAGGAAAAAAGTTTATTGCTGTCTAGCTGCAATTGCAAACCTTTGTCACATTAGATACTGTTTGTCAGTGTTTGTTAACCTTATAATTCCCTTGCCTTCTGTGGTAAACCCCTTCAGCCTTCAGGTTCACCTGGACGGTAGCCAGGTCCCTTTCTTTTTTACTTATGAGCTACATGGACCACGTTGTGAACCTGACATTGTTATTTCAGCTACCAGCTTTACTCCTGTTCCAGCTGGATCCTATTAAGACTGAACCCACCCCACTACAAGATAACACATGCTTTACACATCTGTCTAAGTAATTGGTTAAAGACCATCAAAGATCAAATTGAGAAATTAGGCCTAGTGAAATGCACTTCAAATATGTAAAGATGGGAACAGCTTGCGAGACACCAGGTTTCATTAGGAGAGCAGAAAGCCTAACATAATCTGTTTCATAATGTTTTCAGGGAGCAGAGCACAGGGCGCCAATATCTACAACTAAAACCATTGTTTTATGTCCCACACGGACACCAGCAGTGGGCTTTAGGCCCAAAGCTCGTCTAACACAATTGAGAGGAGGTGTAGTGTTTGGTTCAATAAGGTGAGGTATGACGTCAGCATGATGCAAGCTGGCTGTGTATCATTCCTAGCTGAATGTGTGTCTAGCACATTGGAAAACAGAGGGAGCTATTAATAGTGCGCTTCAGTAATCCGAAAAGTGCCATTCGATACTGGAAAAACAAATAAAGGCTTAGACCACATTTTGATAATCATTGCAATATTGTGCACTATAAGTCAATGTTAAGTAAAATACTTAAAACACTGAGGAAAATACTTGCACTCTGCATTCCTTCAAGATGGTGACTTCTTTTTCACCACAAAGCCTTGTTTGTAACCGTGTCTTATATGCAACGTCATTGGTTGCTCAAGGAGTTACAATGCTAATGATAAGAAAATATGACTTTTTCCAGTCTCCCGTCAGTGAGGGCCTCCTGTCCACAACAGGGCTTTGGTCTTCAAGCAAAGCCCCACCAGCATTTGGATTATAAGACTACATTTTAGAATCCTACCTACAAACAACCAGCGATGGGCATTTAAACGTATTCCATTGTCACATTAGCTGACATGCTTAGAGAGAATAAAAAAAAGTGTGGTGTGTCCTGTTACCATGCTTAGAAACAGCTGAACCCCTTCGACCACATAAAGCCTAATTAAGACCGAGAATAATGAAGAACTGCATATGATTACAACACAACTTTTGGAGTTCCGTGAGTTGGTGGAGGGAAGTAAATGGGCATGCAGTGGGGGGCATACATAACACCCCTCCTCCTTCCTCCCTCAGAACCCCTCCAATCCATTCCCTGAACACAGAGGCCTCGTTCATCGCTGCCCAGATTAGGCCGAGGTTGAGCGGCTTGAAAAGCTTATTCTTGGGAAGCAAAGAGAACCTTACGCTTCCGATAATGAAATGATGAGTGTGAGAGAGAAGACAGCGAAAGGACGACAGCATGTTGTTTAGCCTGCCTTCGGGCCACTTACACAGAAAGATCTAGCGGGCTGTAAAGGATGGGCACGTCAAAGGTTGCAGTAGTGTGTAGAACTTAGAGGCCCCTAGCGGAACGGACTTGGCAGAATGGAACATAATACGTGTATAATCTAATGAAAAAAAGAATTATGCGCTCATTAGCTTAGAATGAGCTTCTTATATCTGTGGATCCTCTTCCATTTTAAGTCAATATGCAACTTGTAAGCTATGACCTATACTTCTATAATTTTTTACTAAATAAACCATACATAATTTACAAATCTATCAAGGAACCTCCTCACTCGACACTTGGCTACTCAACGCTGCCATTGAGAATGACACATTGTTGAAGTACCTCATGGCACCTTACAGGCAACGTCATTGGAAAGGGACGGGTGAGGGGAGTATTCAGTTGTTGCAATCCGCAACCTCAACGCTAGATGCCACTAGATCCTACACACTACACCTTTAAAGGTCAGATCAGCCCACACCTGGTGGCATGTCATGGGACCTTTAAAATACTTCATTAGGGCCATTTTAGAGTTTGTTCTTTTGACCGAAAACACTTTCCATACGCAGGTTGATTTATGCCATGCAATATATGCATTCTGTTGAAGCCTACTTAAAAAGGAATACTTCACTCAAAAGCGAAAACCGTCAGCATCAGAGATCGAATAAGACCAAAAGCTTTCAGATACAAGCAGAAAACCTCTGTATCCATGCGTAGGATTAGATCTTACCATCAACTGGCAAAAGGTTGCTAGGAAACAGTTGGGGTAGTGCGAGGGCTCTCGCACTACCCATTCACTCATGAATTTCTTTCTACTACTGGATTTCTTTTTGTAACTGATAACTTTGAAATTTCACCTTAAAAAATACACAAAATAAGGAAAATGTTCCAATCTAAAATTGTTCATTTTGTGATCGTTTGACGCTAAAATCGAACAGACCTAACCGACACCTACATTTGCACATATGTAGGCCTTCATGAACACACACACACACACACACGAGAATACCACAGATCTAAAGGCTAGAAGGGAGACATGGCCTTAGTAGGCGGCCATATGCATCCACACAACAGTGAGCCTATAAAGAATCATATCAGGTTACTCTTTGAATCAAGCAATGTGCCATCAATATGCCAACGGGTGTCAAGTGCAAGTGACAGAACACCATCTTCGGAGGTGAGTGGAAGTTAAAGCAATGAATGAACCAGCTGTCTGTGGGTTGAAATGTAAGGAGAGCCAGGGTATGGGTTGATTTGTTCTTCATCTAAATCTTCTTTTTCGTTTTTAGTCAATCCCAAAACAACATGGAGCGCATGACCTAACTTGGTCAAATGTTCTACAAAAGAAGCCTTCTATTTATTTTAAAGAGCTCATCCCGCCGCCAAGCCAACCTGGAAACCTTAACATTCATTCTTGGCAACAATCGGCCCTGCTCTACCCTAGCAACAGTCAGCCCGGTTCACCCCAGCAACCGGCCTTTTCCCAGGGCCTGAAGGAGCCCCCCGCCCCCGAGGCCGTTCCAAGGGATTTTAAGGATGGGTGGAGTTGGGGACAAAAAGGGTGTTTTTGAGGAAACTGCGCACACACACCTCCCCCCTACCCCCAAGTAGCTCTTCAGTTGCCACGGCCGGGTGTCGGCATTTCAAAATGCTGCATTTCACACCTTGGGGGCGGGCCTGTCCAAGCCCACGCCCAGAGCCAGCGAGTGGCAACCAGAGCAGATGCTTCCCACACTGTTGCCTCTGGAGTCAAAAGCCGGTAGGCCTGACGTCATTGGCATGGCATTTGATATTTTGGATTGCCTGAAAGACCAATGGCTTTCAAACTCTAAGCTGTGGTTGAATTGCCACCTGTCTGACATGCTGAGAACTCCCAAGGAAAAGCAGCCTTTTCAACAGGCGCTGAATAGAAGACGTTTCAAACCCAAACATTTTGGGTTTCCGCAATCTACGCAACAATATTCTTAGAAGACTTGAGCGTCGTTTTTTCCACGTGGAGCACTTCAGAAGTTCAATGGTTAAGTCTTTAGAGGAGAACTCAAGGGCCAGCAGGGTTCAAAGATGTTGGTCGAAGCCCAGCAGCGAGCCCCTTTGGCCCCACCCTTCCTCACCAGCCCTGATTCCGCTTCCTACTGTGAAGACGGAGGAAGAAATGTCTGCTGCCATCCACGGCAGCTGTTTGTGTGTGTTCCAAATGGCACACACACACACACACACACACACACACACACAGTGTGTGACTTTGGACTGAAGTCCAACACACAATACTATGGCCGATATACCTTGACCGAATTGGAAAAAGCTGTTGAACTGCTGCTGAAAGCGGCGGGTTTTATGGGCTGTTCGTTTAATATCACAGGTCGCAGTGAGAGGAAACGCAGCCTAGCGTACAACAGAAATTACACGCTTATGTAGAACAGGGAAAAGATTGGTTAGTTCGGCTGAGCAACCTGGGTTGATTGTGTGGTGCTTCAATGGTCAAAAACCTGCCATTTTGTCTGTGCGAACACTTTCATTCGGATGTTTTCGCACGGACATGTAAGCCTAATCCTGTCGCCCCATCTCGCTCTAACACTGCCCCTCTCTCTCACGATTTACAACTTCTGTACCTCTCAACCATCACCCTCCCCATCTCCTTTCCAGCCTTTTGTCAAACAAAAGGAAACAAAAGGAGCCTGTATAGGACCATCGCTCTTCTCTCCTTTCCCCCCCTTCTACACAGAGAGGGAAAGAGAGAAAGACATAAACAAAGAGAGCCAGAGAGTCAGCAAGATAGTGAGAGGGAGTCAGAGGCAGCAAAATAGATATAGAGAGATTGAGTCAGGGACAGAGCAGAACCGAACTGATTACATTCACTTCCCTACATTCTCTTCCCTCCCTACCCTTTCGGAAACTGTGAAGGATAGACATTATAAGACGTTGGATTATCTACAAAGATTACTCTTGCGCAGGCATGCAAACTGTACGCAACATTTTTTTATTCCAGCACACTGGCTAGTCTCTTGATGGGCTATGTAGACAAAATGATGCAGGTGCACACACATTACTTGATAAACGTATAATCTGTGGGGCTTAAGTCTTTGCATGTATGCCTATCGTAGATATGTGCAATAGATAGAAATATAGCAGATACATATGTAGATATGCATGAATAACAGTAATGCTATCAGACGCATGCATGGCTGAATAATATCTTTTTCTGAGAATATGGCTAATACAAGGCCAATGTCTGATAACATTCGAACAACAAAAGTTTAGCTATGTTACAAATGTCTTATATTGAAGAATGTCATTCAGCTCCATCCATGCCTCAGTAGAGAATACTAAAGTGTGCAATCTGTGTCCAGGTCCTCTGAACACCATCCATCCAACACCCCTACACGGGCAGCAGACTCACCTTCAAACCAAAGGTTCTCCAACAAAGACTGAGCGGTGTCCTCCTAGCTTATCCTCCTTTACCCAACGGCTGATGCCACCATCAGGAGGGGGAATGATACTTTGCAGCCCTGTGTGCCATTCTGTCAAGGACCCCCGTCCACCCTACTCTAGTTGAGCTTACTTCCTGCTAGATAAGATAGCAGAGATACATGTATGGCTGAGATACCTACACAACAGTTGTACAAATACAATGCCAGTATAAAAGCAATACACATTTAATCAAATAATTTGTTTTTTTAATTGCTCTACAAGCAGCATCGTTTTTTTAATGTAGACTCGAGGGTGGAGTTGTGGAATCTCAATTGCAACTGGAAGGCCAGAAACACAATGTGGGGCTTATGCTAATGAAAGTCGCCCTTCCCCCAACTTTCACTGCAACACCACCAGCAAACTCACTGACTGTTTCACCTTATAAAGTGGACCAAACTCCCAGCAGCCATCACGCGTGCCAGTAATAAGATTACTAAATAACAGCCGTTTGCTTGTGCACAGCAAGACCAGCTCAGTAATAGACTAAATAACAGCCACACTTGCAGACTCTCGGGTCAAACACACCTTTTCAAAACCAACGTTGAGCGAGTGCAGGCACACACAGACGGCAGACATTCGGGAAGACAAATGTGCAGCATACACAGAGATGAGTTAATAATTCACACGCTTCCACGGCACTTCAAAAGGGAACTCCCTCCCCAAGTCCAGAATCTGTTTTGCATTCCAAAGCTTCATGTATCTGGGTCCCCATTAGCATAGCTGAATAATAAGTCATTAAACATGAAGAGAATGTACTGTAACATGAGGGAAGGAAGGGTGAAGGACATGCCAAGAGGAAAGGCATAAGAAGATACTGAATGCTCAGCAAGGCTTTCATCTTCTCTTGTTAACCTGGAAATTCAAGTATGACTACGTCAAGCAAGTATAAGTAGAAACATAGTGTTAGGAATGAGCCTATTCAATTAATTGTGTTTTCAACCCTGGTTGACATGACAAGATAAATACAATTCAAATGATTTATTTTCAGTTGACCTGGATCTATTTTTCCGATAAACTTCTGAAAGCATGGTGTAGGTGGGCGGTTCCTAGGCCATCAAGAGTTGGTCCAGCCTTGATCCCACTGGGATGGGTTTGGGTTGGGGGTTGGGGGACGATCTCGGCCACACGCTAATCTTTCTGCCTCTGCTGGATGCAAAGCCACATTAAAACCGCCAGGCCGCTCTGATAAGGTTAGGGACTTAATGCCTGACGACGTAATTAAAGTGAGTATTAAATAGGAGCAAGGGATCGGAGGGCCTTGTTGGCTGTTGCCAAGGCTTACCGACTGTTCATCGTCCTTCCTACTCTGATCAAACTAAGGCTTGCTGACTGTTCCAATTCCGGGGCCTGGTCCTTCCAATCCTTCCTACTCTGATCACACTAAGGAGTCCCTAATCACGTCCAATGGTAGAGAATGGATGGGAGAGAACTCAAGACATGCCCACCAATGTAATGCTCACTTTGAATTTCTTCTATGGCCGACTAAATGTGACCAGACAACCCTGCTTATATCAATTTGACATTTTACAACAAAACCTTGTGTCTCCACTCTGGTGTTTGGAGTGTCTGGGCCATGGCCATGACATCCTGCCATCACCCACTCTCACACGTCTTCTGTTAACCAGCTGAATGTCCCAGCTTTCTATAAATCCTGACACGATGATGGGTTTAGCTGAAGGAAAACAATATGGAAACTACAAACCGGAAATCCCCTCTTCTCCTTTTCACCTTTTGCAGCAACAACTTCGGCAGAAAGCAAGTGTTTGACACTGGGGCAGTTCAATACACATTAGGTTCAACATGGCTGTAGAATTATATCAGCAAGTCCTTCGTTTTCAATCTCACAGATTTTTAAGTTCAATAGTTCCCTAATTTTTATGAGATTCTCATCAAAAAGGTTGCTCTATACCGTATCGCAACAGTTATTAGGGATTGCTGAAATGCACTATTTTATTCCAACTCTTGCACCATGCTCTATAAAAGCAGAGGGGAGAGACTTAGCTCCCCCCAAAAAAGGTAGGTCATTACAGGTCAATCAACAGCACGTCATAATGACATACCGGATGTCACAGGGCATTTTTACAAGTAGATGCCTCTGCTCGTTGCTTTCTGACTTTTCCAGGTACTGCCGGGCAAAATAATTTGTCTGCGATATATTTGTAAAACAAATTTGCTACAAACCATGTAGCCTTTATTCTAATGAATCAAATTATCAGGCATTACACATTTTCAGTACCTAATCTCTCCTACAATGGAAAGACAGATAGCTAATGCAATTTGGAACATTTCCATTTTTCCACTTTCTTGTCTTTAGTGTTTGTTATTAGGAAGCTCAGCAGAACTCACCCAATGGGGAAAGCAGGGAGAACCCTGATTTCTGTTCAGCAACAATTCTAAAATAGCAGCTGATCGATTTTTGTTTAAATGTCAACACATATTGTACTATTCCGTGCAGACAAAACAACCCAGGTTACATTTGGTTGTCCTGTGTTTTTCAGACCAAGAGGGAGTAAAGAGAGTAAATGGATTTGGTAAAGTGTGAATAATAGACCCTGTGTGACCCCATGGGACAAAAAATACAAGTGTCACCAACCCTCACTGATAAGTAATCCGGGCCAGACTGAGAGATTACACATAAATTAGAACTGTACCTGTATATAGCCCATCTACCACTGGTATAGCTCATTCAGTCGACACATTACGTTCGCTACTTCATTCCCCGTATCGTTTTAACAATGTCTGAAAAAATATTAGTTTGATGCCATCTTTAAAAAGGCTTAAAAAACGTGTCTAGACGATAGGTAAAGGAGAAATAAATGTGGCTTGGAACATGATTTACCTGACTGAGCCAGGGGGCCACAGTGGAGCCAGGGGCCCACAGTGGCCCACTATTGAGCTCATGGTAACAGCTTAAGGTGAAGAACTTGGTTAAAACCCATGACGTCCCTGGTTGGGGTTAGCGTCAAACACGGTGCTGCACGCATTGAGATACTATCTAACCATCCATTTGAACTAAGTTCAAATGGAGAAGTTCCATTTGAATAGAATACATAAGTCAGGATTAGTTTGAACCCACAATCTCACCTTGTTTTCCAAACCAACGCGCCGAGGAGACGCGAATCACTCCATGTGGAGGAAGAAGGAAACCTAAAGATTATAGAAAGTTTTCCGCGATTCTGCCTAAGTCATCCAAGTCGTCCACAGCTGGTTTCTTTATATCCCTGTAAAGAACCTTTCCACGAGAACACGTATTCCCTCCACGTTCAAGCTTTGATTTTTTTGATGGAAGACTTCAGAAAGCTTTTGGCATCTCGCGTCTTTAGAAACTGGTTTGCGCTTATTCCATTCGGTCAGAAGTAGCAGTCCTACTAGTTAATTCCTGTTTCGGTTACCTTGATCTAGCAGCATGTGCAACTGCTGGTACTGCTTCCACATGGAGCTGGCGAGCTGTGCCAATGAATGATTTGATCAATCGGGGGACTTGCTGCACCCAGACCACCAAAACGTAAACGTAAGGTGGATACCAAGCGAAGGGCGGCCCCTGCTGGACAGACGGGTCTGATGCAGCTGAGTTTAGCTTCATTTAGTCGTTTTGTTAAGAAGATCACTGATGGTTATCGTAAAGGAAACTGGGCCGTTGAGCTGCAACGAGGATGATATCTCCGCCGATCGCCATTTATTGCATTGACTCTCATTGTTCCATAACGTTTGTTTCACATTTGAATAGTGTTTTTTGGGACAGTTTCAGAGAGACGTTGGCTACTTTAGGGGACCTTGGATGCATACAAATTAAGACCACACAAGGCTTTCAAAACCAACACACTCTCTCTCTCTCGCTCTCGCTCTCGCTCTCATTCTCTCTCGCTCTCGCTCTCGCTCTCATTCTCATTCTCATTCTCTCTCTCTCTCTCTCTCTCTCTCTCTCTCTCTCTCTCTCTCTCTCTCTCTCTCTCTCTCTCTCTCTCTCTCTCTCCCCCCTCCCTCTCTCTCTCTCTCAGTCCCCCCTCTCTCTCTCTCTTGTCTGGATTTTCTGTTGTTTGGAAGACCTTTTGTGCCCCTCCTCACCATTTTAGTTGAATGAAGATGCAACAGATAATAAAGTAAACAGGCTACATTTAATACTGCCCCTCCTCCCATGCCCCCCCCCCCCCCCCCTCCAGTGAGTAAGTAGAGAGAGAGAGAGACAGAGAGAGGGAATGACAGAGAAAGGGCGAGAGAGAGAGAGAGAGAGAGAGAGAGAGAGAGAGAGAGAGCGCACAGGGCAGTATTGAAGGGAAAGGGATCTGTGATGGGAGAGAGTAGGGGGTGTGAATGGACATGACTGTCTGTCAGGAGGGGCGTCTCACTGAGGAGGCCACCCCCCCCATACCCCAATCCTGTATCCCCCACAACACACTGCACCATTCATCCCCTTCCACAGCCCTCTGCTCTGCAGACCTCTACTCTGAGCACAGACCCGGCCTTTCAGAGGGAGAGGGAGAGAGGGGGCTCTGGCCTGGGAGCCTGGGTGAGAGAAGGGGGGATGCGGTGGTAAGGGAGGGGAGGGGAGGGCGGGACTGGAACTCCCCATCGGTCTGTGATTCTCACACTCTCAACTTCTTTGTCATACACACACTCTCACACACACACACACACACACACACACACACACACACACACACACACACACACACACACACACACACAGACACACACACACACACATACATACATACATACATACATACATACATACATACATACATACATACATACATACATACACACACTCACACAAACACACAAACACAAACACACGCGCACACACACACACACACACACGCACACATTCACACACACACACACACACACACACACACACACACACACACACAGGCATATACATACACACACAAACACACTCACACACACACACACACACACACACACACACACACACACACACACACACACACACACACACACACGCATACAGAAACGAACTTGGCTGTGCATTCACATAGACACATACAAAGTTGTGAACTCTGGAAGTGTTTGGTTCTTCACACTTGTAACCCATGGGAATAATTACTCATGAGTGGCTGTTGAGTTACTATCAAAAATTAGCAAGTAGTGTTTATTAATGGGATAACCCTGTTTGAGCAAAACAAATTAAGACATACATTGCGTAAGAACATTGACCCTTTAAAAAATAGCAACGATTGTCCTCCCCTTGGTGGGGTAAGGACCTCACCCTCCTCCCCATTGTGGGGTAAGGACCTCACCCCCCTCCCCATGGTGGGGTAAGGACCTCACCCTCCTCCCCTTTGTGGGGTAAGGACCTCAACCTCCTCCCCATGGTGGGGTAAGGACCTCACCCCCCTCCCCATGGTGGGGTAAGGACCTCACCCCCCTCCCCATGGTGGGGTAAGGACCTCACCCCCCTCCCCTTGGTGGGGTAAGGACCTCACCCCCCTCCCCATGGTGGGGTAAGGACCTCACCCCCCTCCCCATGGTGGGGTAAGGACCTCACCCCCCTCCCCTTGGTGGGGTAAGGACCTCACCCCCCTCCCCTTGGTGGGGTAAGGACCTCACCCTCCTCCCCATGGTGGGGTAAGGACCTCACCCTCCTCCCCATGGTGGGGTAAGGATCTCACCCTCCTCCCCTTGGTTAAGGATGTGCTCCCCTGGTCTCTCCTTGCAGAGACCGGGAGGTAAAAACCAGGGAGGGGAGTTTGGTTGGCCTGAGGTTTATTCAAGCCCTATAAACTGAATGAATCAATGGTAGAGTTGTATTTCTTGTCCCCTTTGATGTTGTTAACATAAAACAAGGAGAATGTAATATGGATTGGAGAACGTGTATAAGAGACTGGTCCGCTGATGTGACCGATTCATTCATGATTGGATTCCTGCTAATCCTGCTTGGTTTTTACAAATCTCTCTGGCATGCCTGCATGAATTCCAGGAGTGTATTGAACCCTTTAGTTTAGGGTTGGGTAAAGTAGAGTGGTTTAATTTGTAATAAAATTGGAGGTCCCTGGATACATCTGTAGAATATAATCTGGATACGCTAGGTCACCGGAAACAAAACATTAATCATAGAAGTTTGGGCTACTTCATTATTGAGCACAGTGTGACCTACATAAATGGGAATATTTTCATTACATACATGAAGTCAAAAAAGAGATTATGAGTTTATATTATTTTTAGAAAGGCCATTTACCAAATTCTCAATCTGAATACTGTATCAAGGGGTATCCCATATAACATGATTCCATATGGCAGTACACTTCAACAATTACTTATTATTATTATTATTATTATATTATTATTATTATTAATAAATTAATTGATGACGCTCAATTATTTATCATTGGTACATGATAAACATGAGGTATGTGATGGTACACAAAACCTACTAAAAAAATACTTAATTCTGCACTATTACACTTGACATATGTGTAAAAGTGGTGTTACAGCGCTCTCTTGAGGGGGATTAAATGTCCTAAAAATTCCCCAAAGTTATTTTGCAGTTGCAAACACAGATCTGTGTGTTTGGATGAATATTTGAGTTAATTGGTCAGCAATCATTATGTTTACCAAATTTACCAAAATTAGTTATACCCTTAACCCAAACCCAAGTCAAACCCCTTAGCTACCTCATTACACTTAACCCAAGTCAAACCCCTTAGCTACCTCATTACATTTAACCCAAACCCAAGTCAAACCCCTTAGCTACCTCATTAGCCTTAACCCAAGTCAAACCCCTTAGCTACCTCATTACCCTTAACCCAAGTCAAACCCTTGAGTTACCACATTACAGTTAACCCAAGTCAAACCCCTTAGCTACCTCATTACCCTTAACCCAAGTCAAACCCCTTAGCTACCTCATTACCCTTAACCCAAGTCAAACCCCTTAGCTACCTCATTACAGTTAACCCAAACCCAAGTCAAACCCCTGAGCTACCTCATTACCCTTAACCCAAGACAAACCCCTTAGCTACCTCATTGCAGTTAACCCAAACCCAAGTCAAACCCCTTAGCTACCTCATTACAGTTAACCCAAACCCAAGTCAAACCCCTGAGTTACCACATTACCCTTAACCCAAGTCAAACCCCTGAGGTACTTTATTACCTAAAACCCAAACCCAAGTCAAACCCCTGAGTTACCACATTACCCTTAACCCAAACCCAAGTCCGTCCTTCGGAGGAGACGTAAAACCGAGGTCCTGACTCACTGAGGTCATAAAAGATCCCAGGGCACAAGAGTAGGGGTTTCCCCGGTGTCCTGGCCCAACCAGGCTAATTCAATCTGGCCCCCTAATCATCCTCCTGTATAATTGTCTCACTCATTAATTCCCTCACTCTCCACCTCAAGCTGGTGTGTGGTGAGCGTTCTGGCGCAGATTGGCTGCCGTGTATCACCCGAGTGGGTGCTACACACTGGTGGTGGTTAGTGAGGTCCCCCCTTCACTGTAAAGCGTCTTTGAGTGTCTAGAAAGGCGGTATACAAATTTAATCCATGAAGTCAAACCCCTGAGTTACCGCATTACCCTTAATCCAAACCCAAGGCAATCCCTGGGCTACCTCATTACCCTTAACCCAAACCCAAGTCAAACACCTGAGTTACCTCATTACACTTAACCCAAGTCAAACCCCCGAGTTACCTCATTGGGTTGAACTAAGTTAAACACCTGAGCTAGCTCATTACGTTTAACCCAAACATAAGTCAAACCTCTGATCACATTCAACCCAAAGATGGGCAAAAAAGTAATGGGTTAACAGTGGTGAACAATATCCCTTTAAGTATTGCCCAGTACCGATCCAAATTTAGCCTTTTACTTTTACTGAACACACCTAAAACTACGGGTCTGGGATTGCTATGGTATGATTGTTGAAGATAATTAATTAAAGGACTTTAGCCATGTCAACAGAACCCACCTTTCTTCAATCTAAAACTTTTTTCTTTATGAGATCATAGTTTTTACACATGAAGTTATGATCCAAAATACTTTTTTATGAAGCATCAGCCACTAACCAAAACTCATTATCAGTATCAATGAAGCTTTTATATATATGAAGCTATTTTTTTATTGCTTTATGTGAATTTAGTTATACTATACTATAAAAGGCTTTGGTACTCCCTAAGGAGCTGTGTAGTTTGAAAGGAGTAGGCCATGTGTCACTACATCTAACATCTAGTCAATGAATGATATTTAGCATGTTGTTGTGCGCATGCACACAGAGGCAAGGGACATAATCCTCCCCAACCGCCAGAGTTGAGGATACGTCTCCCTAAAGACCGTCTCTGGGCGATGGCCCGGTAGAGCGGAAGTGGTGCCGTGTGTTTGTTCTGATTGCTCTTGTTTGTGCATATAAGCTACAGTCAAGCAGCTCCTGCTCTCGCTGTAACCCAATCCAGTTGGCATTCAGATTGTTTAATATATATACCCATTTCACTGGCGACCTTGATGCTCTTGGACGATTCCAGAGTTGAAATAATTATCATTATTATTAAAATAAACGCAGACGGTTCATTTTGCCCTATGAATGAATAAGGTGGTTGCCATTAAATCCTGTCCTTTGTGGTGGTGCTGTTAGCAATCACTAGGGGCATAACAGCGAACGCTACATTTGGTTTCAGAAGTGGGATCGACGCTGCTGTATGGGTGGATTTGTTTTGTTTTTGAGATTCTTTTTTATAAAATAACGTTCTGCTATGGCGCCCAAACAACCAAGCCGTGTCACTAGCCATTGGATTAGTTGGGAGATGGGTCGGACCTATCATCCATGGTTCAGCAGTGCTTGCACTTCCAGTGAGAGATGGCTGAGACGTGGGACAAGGAAAAAACACTGAACAGTACAAACACAATATTTGTGCCGTTGGCAGCAGCATACCAGATGCCAGAAGAGGACTGGGCAGTCAGGCTGGTTCCAGTTCTTACCGGAAAGGCCTATGTGCCTATAGCTGCTGTTGATACCCATGATTGTTGGAAAGTAAATGAGGCCATCCTTGCTAAACATGAGATTGAGTACATAGACTGAGGTTTAGAAATGCATACATTAATTCAGGGGAGACCCCACGGGAACTTCCCTATGTGTGCATGGGGATCAGTAGGCTTACCCTACAGCTGAGGTATATCTGGAAGTACGGGGTCAGCAATTCCGGTTGCCTGAGTTGAAGATAGGCTAGTCCATCAGATTATTTTGGGGAAGGATAACCCAGTGTGCCCACATGTGTAAACCTGTAAATGTAGTGACCAGGTCTAAGGCCCAGGTCCAGAACCAGCAGGTTATTCCACCTACTGGTAGGGAATAGACTGCATTGAGTGAGATACACTATGAAATTGCCGAACTGCAAGACTGTGCTACGCCAAAGAGAAAGAAGAGTAGGAGGAAAAAAGGTAGGGATAGGCTGGTAGGCACAGTGAGAGTAGCCTCCACTGAGTTGCCAGATCCTGGAGAGGGTAAAATAGAAGCATCTTGTAATTTGAGGGAATAACAGCAGCAAGAGGAATCCCAGAAAGGTGTTTTGCAGCAAGCGACCTGATACCAGAGGGTGAAACAGGAGTTCCGTTGGGGTTTAGTTTTGTCTTTAGAGGGGGGATATTGTACTGCAGGTCTGAAGAGGCAGGAGTGGCTAGGTGACTAATTCCCCAAGGTCTTAGAGAGAGGGTGCTATATATGGCCCATAGGCAACCCATTTTGGGGGCGAGGGAAACCTATGCCCCCCCCAAAGGGTTTCCAGCAGATTACATTGGCCTGGGTTACACTCAGAGGTACAACATCGCTGTGAAGAGTGTCAGCGGTTAGGCACAATTTTTTTTCTCCAAAATTTCCTCTGCAACCTTTACCCATCATGGACGTCGCCTTTAACTGGATAGCCATGGAGTTAGTAGATCCCTTAGAACGGACAGACACGAAAAGGTTCAGCCTAGCAGTTTGTGATCACACTACCCAGAACCGTATCCTCTTATAGAGGATACGGTTCTGTAGGAATCATCCCTTCAGAGATTCCTACAGACTAAGGAACCATCTTCTTATCCAACACACAGACTGCTGGGCATAATAAGGATTCTTACCACCCACTACTACCAACAAACAGAGGGCCGAGTGGAGCGATACAATTGGACCCTTAAGGGAATGCTTAAAAAGTTAATATCTGTGAATGGCAAGGACCGGGACTGATGGAAGTCCTGAGAGAGTCTGGGAAGGCCCACAGCAGGAGACGTGGGCACGTTTCTTGTCATTTGTTCTTCAGATGAGGAAGAAAATAGAGCAGACAACCAAGTAGGTGTGGAAAAATCTGGAGAAGATGCAGCAGTCAGCAGTCCTGGTATAGGATGGCCCGGAGAATGTCCTTTGAGCCAGGACAGGAAGAATCACAAGTTCTGTTAAAAAAATGGAGAATTGTTGTAAATAACAACTTGTATCAGTTGGAGAGACACTGGCCTGTCCCCAAACTAAGAAGTGTGAACACAGATAGACGTAAAAATACTCCAACATTCTACACACCCCTGAATGATTAGGAAACATCAGAGAAAGCGATCTTTGTTGTTGACTGCACTCCTCTGCAGCGTCATCGTATTTGCCGCCTCATATTAGATAAACGATTGTGAATGGTCGGCCTATCTTGATTTGCATTTCTGCATGTGATAAACCGGTAGCCTACTACTTTGAATAGTTTCTGCACACTGACATGTGCACTAGAACTTGGCCCTGAAAATTGTATTTGGCATTTCAATGTGGTAGTCTTTTTGTGATTCAGTAGAATACATTTGAATAATCAATCTATTTATAAAGAAACAATATTATATTTTTCAGAGGATACTGCTTTATGACAATGTGTATGTGAATATATTTATTGATCATGTTATCACATTGACATGAAAAGCTCTTCTTCAGTGCCAGGTCAATGCACAATATTTGCGCATCTCTCCTTCCAGTACCAGAGAGGTAGAACTAACCCCCCTGTAGGACTAACCACAATGTAGGACTAGAGGTAGGACTGACCACCCTGTTGGACTAACCACAATGTAGGACTAGAGGTAGGACTAACCCCCCTGTAAAACTAACCCCCCTGTAGGACTAACCACCCTGTATGACTAACTCCCCTGTAGGACTAACCACCCTGTAGGACTAACCACCCTGTAGGACTAACCCCCCTGTAGGACTAACCACCCTGTAGGACTAACCCCCCTGTAGGACTAACCACCCTGTAGGACTAACCACCCTGTAGGACTAACCCCCCTGTAGGACTAACCACCCTGTAGGACTAACCCCCCTGTAGGACTAACCCCCCTGTAGGACTATCCCCCCTGTAGGACTAACCACCCTGTAGGACTAACCCCCCTGTAGGACTGACCACCCTGTAGGACTAACCACAAACAATAATGCACCAGATACAACCCTGTTTTGTATTGTATATTTATTATTTTACAAAATGTTGTATGAAGAAAATAATATCTGCCATTTGACAGATGCTTTTTTTAAACACTCATTAGTGGCCCAAGTGGGAATCAAACCTTATACCCTGTGTAAGTGCCTTGCCCTATTTATAGGAATACTAATACTTTTAATATTTTTACGTTCTTTCAAAGTCAGTGTGTTGATGTGTGTGTGTGTTGGTGTGTTAATGTGTTGGCCTGTGTGTGTGTGTGTGTGTGTGTGTGTGTGTGTGTGTGTGTGTGTGTGTGTGTGTGTGTGTGTGTGTGTGTGTGTGTGTGTGTGTGCGTGGGTGTGTGTGTGTGTGTGTGTGTGTGTGTGAGTGTGTTTCACAGGGCAGTCTATGTGTGTATATGTTACAGGACAAGGTATGTGTCTATTAAAGGAACTGTATGGTGTGTGTGTAATGGGCAAAGTCTGTGTGTGTGGGTGTGAGTTACAGGGGAGGATGTCTGTGTGTGTTACGGGGCAGGGTGTGTTTGTGTTACAGGGCAGGGTGTGTTTGTGTGTTACGGGCCAGGGTGTGTGTGTAAAGTAAAGGGGGGGTAGTATGAGGCGAGTACAGGCATGGGATGGTACGACATCACTCTACAGCCTACAGGTATCAAACTGGGGGCGGAGCCTACATGTAGGGGGGCAGAGCTGACAGGTATCATACTATGGGCGGAGCCAACCTGCATATGGGCTGAGCCGTACTGAATGGGGCCGTAGCCTACAGGTATCATACTGGCGGAGGGGCCTACGGGTATCATACTGGCGGAGGGGCCTACAGGTATCATCCCGGTGGCATAGTTAGCCAATGGGAGGAGGACTTCCACATATTGACCTGTTTCTGGATCAAACAGGGTTTTGACCTGGCGTTGGGTGGGCGGCATTGTGGATACAGGCCCTGCATTCGTCAACCCAACCAGACCTCCTCCAGGCCAGAACCCCTGCAGGGCAAACATGAACTGCTGCTGCTGAAGCAGCTGATGCTGTTGTAGTTGTTGGTGGTGTAGTTGTGTCTGATCCAGTTTGTGGGTGGCATGGTGGTTGGAGATGCTTTGGGTGGAGGTATTCTGGGGGGAGGTGTTCTGGGTGGAGGTTTTCCGGTTAAAGGTGTTCTGAATTGAGGTGTACTTGTTGGAGATGTTCTGGTTGGAGGTGTTCTGAATTGAAGTGTACTTGTTGGAGATGTTCTGGGTGGAGGTGTTCTGAGTGGAGGTCTTATGGGTGGAGGTGTTCTGGGTGGAGGTGCTGATAAAGCCCTTGTAATCGTCTGTATGAACGGGAGGATCCTTTCCTCCTCTAGCCTTCTGCTGGGTAGAGGAAGAGGAGACCACAGTGGGGGTGTCGGGGAGGCCCGTAGGTTGGGCGTACCCTGTCCCGAGGGTGGGGGTGTAGTTGTAAACAGGGAGTGGAGGCCGACCAATTGTTCCAGATTCCCCAGCTGATCCCTGCTGGGGAATCGAACCCCTGACCCTCCCGGAACGCTGCCCCCCCCCCTCAGTGATAGGC
Organism: Gadus macrocephalus; assembly: GCF_031168955.1. Classification (NCBI taxonomy): domain Eukaryota; kingdom Metazoa; phylum Chordata; class Actinopteri; order Gadiformes; family Gadidae; genus Gadus; species Gadus macrocephalus. The sequence goes on along the minus strand of NC_082394.1, from coordinate 19,798,408 downwards.
CCCAGCTGACACGTCTGATTGGCTGCTGCTTGTTTTCTGATTGGAGTGCTGCAGTTAGGGAACCTGCTGCCCTCAAGTCTCTCCTGTGATTGGGGAAGAGCTGTTGCCACGGTAGCGTGACTTTGGGAAGTCAATGGATGACTCTTTGTGGCCTCCTTGGTGTCCTTGACCCCCACAGCCTGCTGGTAGCTTGGGGGGGGGCTATCCTCTGCGCCAATCACCTTGTATGTCACATGGCTCCAGCCAGTAGCGCGGTGGTGTGTCGTGGTTGCAGCGGAGGAAGAGTTGGTGAAGGAGAGGCGGCCCGTTGTTTGAACCTGACTCTTGATATCCCTCACAATATGGACTGGTCCACCCTGAACCAGGCTTGTACCTCCTACTCCATGCCTAAACTTTGGTTGGTTGCCTGGGGTTTGGCAGTTAGGGTGGTTTGGGATCAGATTACTGGCAGACTTGGCTGGTCCTCTTTCTCCTTGCATTTTCTTGGACAAAACCTCATTGATTATGCAGGACGCCAACTTGGTTTTTGTTTCGTCCAAAGAAAATGACTTCTGGAGCCTAGGTTTACTGTTCCTACCTGGTCCTAGGAGTTCTAGGACAGAGGGAGAAGTCAGAATCACAACGAGATGTAAGGAACGTTAGCTAACAGTAGAATTGCAGTGTTACAGTAGCATAGATCCCATTCGTATGAGGGGAATACACTTTTAATCACTTCCCAAAGATGTCCAAATAGTCGCTCACTCAAAACGAGTGCCAGTTATAACACAAATCTCCCTCCTCTTGCCTCATCTGCCCTGTCACCTCTCCCCTCACGTGAACCCTCGAGCTCTGAGTCTGACTCAGTCCAGTCTGACAGCACCAGCGTACGGATGGCTGAAAGAGCATGGTGCAACTCCAAGTGCCCTGATGTCCTTCTCGCCTACCATGCTCTCCTCTTTTCTGCCTCCTTATCTGAAGCAAAAAGCTCCTTCTTCCAATCTAAGGTTCAGTCTTCTTTCTCAAGGTCCTGGTCAAACCTACAGCCCAGCCTCCCCTACTGCTTCTCCCTCTATACTAAGACGAATGCTCCACAAAACCTTGATTGCTGTCCTGGCTGACATCCCCCACTGACGTCAGGACATGTGAAACCCTACAAAATGTCAGCACGATGATAATAATAATTTAATCAATGAATACAACATCTCCATCTTCGGTTTCATTTTATGTAATCGCATGATTTTTATACTGTTTGGGTTATATGTTTATGGTTGAGTGCACTAGTTGTATTTTGCTTTGGACAAAAGCATCAACATTTGTCCAAAGCTTCATGTAATGTAATAAAAAAAATTGTAGTGTGTCTACAAACACAAATAATTTAGCACTATGTTTGGCTCTGTGATTATAAGGCTAACTGTTATGTGCAGCTGACTTCAAGTGCTTCATTATAGAAACAAGAGATAGATATGTTTTTATTTATTTAATTCTTAAGACTATTTTTTGTATTTTTTTAGTTGTTACTTGCACTCATTTTTAACAAGCAAATATTCAGAACATATCGTAAATCTTTGATAAGCAATTAAATGTATGCAATTAAGTGTATTCCCCTGAGGAGCTATGAGGAACTAATTTAACGCTGTATGTTAGCTATCTAACAGTAGCATGGTGGCAGTAAAACTAACAGAAGCATGGTGGATGTATGCCAGGCTAACAGTAGCATGACAGGTGTATGCTGTATGCTAGGCTTAAAGAAGTATGGTGGGTGTACTTTAATCAAACGGTAGAATAGTGGGTGTAGAATGGTTGGTAGCCTAACAGCAGCATGGGGGTAGCTATCCTACAGTTGCATAGTGGGTATATGATAGTTATACGGTAGCATGGTGGGTGTCAACTAGGCTAACAGTAGCATGGTGGGTGTTTTCTAGGCTAACAGCAGCATGGTGGGTGTTTGCTAGGCTAACAGCAGCATGGTGGGTGTTTGCTAGGCTAACAGCAGCATGGTGGGTGTTTGCTAGGCTAACAGCAGCATGGTAGGTGTTTGCTAGGCTAACAGCAGCATGGTGGGTGTACCTGGCCTGCCTGCAGTCACCAGGCCCCGGTAGCCCCTGGGCCCCTCCTCGTCGCTGGTTGCAAATCTCCGCTGGTAGTATGCAGGCATGCTGTGTTGCCGGAGAAACGTTGCTGGGCGATGACACTTTGACTGACTGAGCAACTGATTGGCTGACACATCAACCCCACCCTTGGCCTGAGGCCCCTCCTTCTCTTTGTTCTGTAAAAGCACAAATATCTTGTTCTTATAATGTTGACATTGTACACACACACACACACACACACACACACACACACACACACACACACACACACACACACACACACACACACACACACACACACACACACACACACACACACACCCTTTTTCCTTTACGCAAAAAACAAATAACCACAAGCAAAGCAGTACCTGTGTCTCCCCCGTCTCTCTGTCTGACTCCTCATCAGAGGGGAGGATGATGGAGGCGGAGAAATGAAGAGAAAGATCCTCCTCGGACCAGTCGCTGTAGCCCTCCTCCTCCTCCTCCTCCTCTGGACAGCAGGAGGAAGAGCAGCTGGAGTTGAGATCCAAATAGTCTCCTGCACCTCCTTCCGTCTCCTCTCTTCTCCTCTCCCCTGGGCCTCCTGGGGCCTGCTCCTCCCCGAGTCTCCCCTGCCCACCTCCTCCCAGCTCCACCCTTCCTCTCCCCTCCCCAGGCCCCCCCGGTGCCCACTGCTCCTCTCTTCCCCTGGTCTGACAGGAGGAGTCACAGCAGAAAGGTTGACAGCACTGGGAGTGGGAGGTGTCCAGACCCACTTTGTGTGGTGAAAGGTTGTTGTTGTTGTTGTTGCTGAAGATATGTGGCTTTGGGAAATACCTTCCCACCTCGACCCCCTCCTCACAACTCATCGCTAATATAATCTCACTCCTCTATCACTATACTATAACTATCACTATCTCACTTATCTATCACTCTACTATCCAAAATCACTCCACCATCTCTCTATCGCTACTGTCACTATATGCCACTATCAATCTATCAATCTACTAGCACTATTTCACTGTACTACCACTTTCTCCCTTTACTATCACTAATATACTATCTCACTGTATCCCCATATAACCCCTCTCTCCTTACACTATATCACTGCTATATCCCTCTACTATCACTGAATCGCTCTATTTTCACTACATCATTCTCCAATTGCTCTACAATCAATGTGTCACTCTACTATCCCTCCATCAATCCACTATCACTATATCACAAAATCACTCCTATACCACAAAATCACGCTACTATCACTAGATCACTCCAAAATCACTCCTCTGTTATTCAATCCCTATATCACTTATCCACCTATCTATCACTCAATTATCACCATATCAATCTATCCCTCTACTATCATTCTCCTATCACTCCTCTATCATCTCTCTACTTTGACTCCAAATATATATATTAGATAATGCACGGGGAATGGTTTCTCTTTCCACAATTTCATCATCTGTCACATTAAGGGAGATGGGGAGAGAGAGAGAGAGAGAGAGAGAGAGAGAGAGAGAGAGAGAGAGAGAGAGAGAGAGAGAGAGAGAGAGAGAGAGAGAGAGAGTGGACAGATCAGAAAATGTTTGCTATCAGACATGAAACACACACTCAATCCCATGGAACACACACCTGTATGCAGGTCCCTATTGGTCTCCACTCTCTGAAGGTCTTTGCTGGTTTTCAGGCTCCGCAATGAAGCCTTGTAGACCAGGTCCCTCCCGGCCGCAGACAACAAACTGATCCCTCACTCAGCCTGGGGTGTGAGAGAGAGAGAGAGAGAGAGAGAGAGAGAGAGAGAGAGAGAGAGAGAGAGAGAGAGAGAGAGAGAGAGAGGTGTACATTGCATATGACTATTTTGGGATCTGAGTGGCAGACATGCCTGTTGCTTACTCTATCTCGCTCCTTCACACACACACACACACACACACACACACACACACACACACACACACACACACACACACACACACACACACACACACACACACACACACACACACACACACACACATACCTTACCCTGAAAAGGCAGGAAAATACATAAAAATCTGCATCAATGGTGACATTAATCTACATTGACATACTGTATATCTATGGTAATGCATATATAAAAAAACGTGATTCTTGTAGACGCTACTACGTCACACATTCAGTTGAAAATAGTTACAATGGGGTTTAACATGATTTAATAGGTTTAATATGAGGATATATCTTCAATTCACTGTAGCATCAACAGATATTGGTTTAATACCCATATGTATAACAACTCAGGGGTTCTGTCACTGCATATCATTATAATTTTTTTAATCCCATGGTGAGAAATCCGTAATTTAGTTTGAGGATGTACACATTTTAGTCAGGCAAGAAGAGGCAGGAACTTGAAACTTGCCAGGAACATTGAGGTCCTTAACACTCAGACATAGTCTCTCTGTATGTCTGTGTGAGTGTGAGTGCGTGATTGTGTGTGTGTGTGTGTCTGTCTGACTCTGTCTGTGTTTCTCTCTGTATGTCTGAGTGTGTGTGGGTGTTTGTGTGTGTGTGTGTGTGTGTGTGTGTGTGTGTGTGTGTGTGTGTGTGTGTGTGTGACACAGGTCACACACACACAGGTCAGGATGTGACTGGGAGTATCTAGCCCAACCCTGCACGCTAGGCGGCGTGAGAAAGATGGTCGCCGAGGAGTGGGATGGAACAGCGCTCCTCTCCGGCAGCTCCTCACGTGACTGAGCAGCTCCTCCCTGCTCACCCTGAGAGGGAAGGGCCTAGAAAAGGTGGCCTAAAAAAGGTCTGTTCCGTTTAACCCGGGCAGCCTGCCGCAGCTGCCGGGTCATCCCTCCACGCGGAAAATCTAAGAATAAGAAAACCCACATGAAGCTCACCATTGCAACCTGGAACGTCCGCACACTTTTGGATTTGCCCGTTGACTCCTCTCGTCCCCAAAGAAGAACAGCGCTGGTTGCACACGAGCTGCAGAGATACAACATTGATATCGCAGCTCTTAGCGAAACCCGCTTCCATGGCGAGGATTCTATAACAGAGGTGGGAGAAGGCTACACCTTCTTCTGGAGGGGGCTTCCAGAAGGCTCCCGCCGCCTCCATGGTGTAGGTTTTGCTGTGCGGTCAAGCCTACTTCAGAGGATCCCAGAATCCCCAGTCGGCATCAGTGAAAGACTGATGACCTGGCGCATTCCCCTCACCAACAACCGTCATGCCACCCTCATCAGTGCATATGCCCCAACACTGGATGCTGACCCCGAGTGCAAGGAACTCTTCTATGCCTCCCTGCACTCCGCCATAAATAAAACACCCTCCACCGACAAGCTCATTCTCCTCGGGGACTTTAACGCGAGAGTGGGCTCTGACGGTGTGTTATGGAAGGATGTACTTGGGCAGCACGGTGTTGGTAAACTCAATGAAAATGGTCTTCTCCTCCTCACTCTCTGCTCTGAGTATCAGTTGGTCATCACCAACACCTTGTTCCAACTGAAGAACAAATTTAAGACCTCTGGCAATACCCCCGCTCTAAACACTGGCCCCTCCTTGATTACATCATTGTCCGCCAAGCTGACAGGAAGGAGGTGCGAGTTACCAGAGCCATGCGTGGAGCAGACTGTTGGACTGATCACCGCCTGATCAGAGCCAAATTCACCCTGGAACTCCGTCCACCACTGAGGAAAACACCACCCTGCAGGAAGCTCAACTGTGATGCATTGAAGTCCCCGCACTCAGTCAACCAGCTCAGGGAACAGATCGCCTTACAGCTGTCCACGATCCCTGAAACACCAGCTGATCCGGACGTCAACACCACCTGGAGTACCCTACGCACCGCTATTCACCGGGCGGCAGTAGAGTCTGTAGGGTACACTAGACGGAGACACCAAGACTGGTTCGACAACAGTGCACCAGGTATCCACAACCTACTTCAGGCAAAACACAAGGCCCTTGCAGCTCACCTTTCCAACCCCCAATCCACCTCGCTGAAGGCCCGCTTCAACAACATCCGGGCTGAAACACAGCGTACTGTGGTGACCCGGTCCTCGGTTGGACCGGGTTCCACGGACAGAACTTGCTTGGCTGTGGGGTTTTAGCCATTTCAGGCATTTATTCAACATCAACGTAACAACAACGAAACAATCAAACGAAAGAAGGAGTCGCGGTCTCTAGGGCCTCCGTGGGCCTCTAGGCTCTCTCCTTGCCACGAGCCCTTCCTTCCTGCTCCCGACCCGTGCTGTGCTGTGCTGTGCCTCCTTTTAAAATGGCCCCCGTGCTTTCGGCCAGGTGTCCCCCAATCACCCTGATTGGGGTGCCGAAAGGGCTGCTCTCTCTCGCCGGCTGGTGGGTGGGGGTGGTACACCCCGTCCTCTACGGTACCCCGGGCCCGTCCAGGCCGGGGACCACGTGGCGGGATGCCACACTCCTCCACCCTTTGTCCAAGCCCCAGGTAGCCGAGGGACCCGCCCAGGATGGTGTCTCGCCGGGGCCGGGTGTCTCCTGCGGCGCCGGCTGCGTCCCTCGCGTCGGCTGCGTCGTCTCCGGCCGCGTCGTCTCCGGCCGCGTCGTCTCCGGCCGCGTCGTCTCCGGCAGCGTCGTCTCCGGCAGCGTCGTCTCCGGCAGCGTCGTCTCCGGCAGCGTCGTCTCCCGCCGCTTCGTCTCCCGCCGCTTCGTCTCCCGCCGCTTCGTCTCCCGCCGCTTCGTCTCCCGCCGCTTCGTCTCCCGCTGCGCCGGCGGCAGCTGCCTCTCCTGCCGCGGCGGCGACCGCATCTCTCCTGCCCCGGGACTCTAGTACCGGGTCCCACCACCGGCGGAAAGTCGGACAGTCCCTCCCGATTACCACAGGGACCGGTAGGTGGGGGACAATCCCCGCCCGGATCGTAAACACACCGTGTGTGGTGCGGACAACCACGTGACACGTGGGGTAGGTCCGGGTGTCCCCGTGGACGCAGGTCACCTCCATCGGCTCCCCTGCCTTCCCACCCGCCAGGTCGGGGCGAAGGAGGGTAACCGCACTGCCGGTGTCCAGGAGGGCCTGCGTGTCCTGGTTCATCACCCGCACCGGGATGGTCGGACTACCAGAGGTTCCCTGCGCCCAGCAGGTCGCCAGCATACAGGGCCGACCCGTCCCCACGTCCGCGCCGGCCGGCGGCGCAGCCCCGTCCCGGCCTCGCGCTGCGGCCTTCTCTCCCGCTGCGGCGGCGGCGTCCCTTGCGGCGGCGGCGGCGACGTCCCTTGCGGCGGCGGCGGCGTCCCTTGCGGCGGCGGCGGCGTCCCTTGCGGCGGCGGCGGCGTCCCTTGCGGCGGCGGCGGCGTCTCTTGCGGCGGCAGCAGCGTCTCTTGCGGCGGCAGCAGCGTCTCTTGCGGGGGGTCGTAGTGGGATCTTCGTGCCTGCATTCTCCACCAAGTGTGGTGACCCGGTCCTCGGTTGGACCGGGTTCCACGGACAGAACTTGCTTGGCTGTGGGGTTTTAGCCATTTCAGGCATTTATTCAACATCAACGTAACAACAACGAAACAATCAAACGAAAGAAGGAGTCGCGGTCTCTAGGGCCTCCGTGGGCCTCTAGGCTCTCTCCTTGCCACGAGCCCTTCCTTCCTGCTCCCGACCCGTGCTGTGCTGTGCTGTGCCTCCTTTTAAAATGCCCCCCGTGCTTTCGGCCAGGTGTCCCCCAATCACCCTGATTGGGGTGCCGAAAGGGCTGCTCTCTCTCGCCGGCTGGTGGGTGGGGGTGGTACACCCCGTCCTCTACGGTACCCCGGGCCCGTCCAGGCCGGGGACCACGTGGCGGGATGCCACAGTACCCTCAGAGCCATGAAGAATGACTGGTGGACAAAGAAAGCCCACGAGATACAGCATCACGCGGACACCAACGACTCCCACACTTTCTATGACTCCATCAAGGCTATTTATGGCCCACAGAGGAAGAACATAACCCCGGTCAGATCAGCAGATGGTACCATCCTGTACAAGGACAAACAACAGATCCTGGACAGATGGGCTGAGCATTTCAACACCCTGCTGAACACCTCATATCCAACCAGGATGGACACACTTGCCGACCTCCCATGCCTGCCAACCGTCACTGATCTGGACTCCTCCCCCAGCTTTGCTGAGGTACGAAAAGCCATCGCTGGCCTGAAGAACAACAAGAGCCCAGGCCTTGATGGAGTCCCGGCAGAAATCCTGAAGCATGGCGGATACCTCCTCACCCGCAGATTACACCATCTGATCATTGACATTTGGTCATCTGAAGTCATCCCGCAAGATTGGAAGGATGCCAACATCATCACAATCTTTAAGCGCAAAGGAGACAAAGCAGACTGCGGTAATAGCAGAGGCATTTCCCTCTTGTCAGTTGCCGGTAAGGTGCTTGCACGGATCATGCTACTTCGACTAGCATCTCATGCTACCAATAACATCCTACCGGAGACCCAGTGCGGGCCTTCGACACGGTAAACTGGGAACTGCTGTGGGAAGTGCTGGGGAAGCTGGGGGTTCCACCAACGTTCAGAAACATCTTGCGGCAGTTTCATGATGGGATGCAAGCCTGTGTGAGTGTTGGTGGCCAACAATCTCCATTCTTCAGTGTGGATGTGGGGGTCAAGCAAGGATGTGTCCTAGCCCCAACCATCTTCAACATATTCCTCTCCACAGTCACCCTCCTCTCCCACAAACTCCTGGACCCTTCTGATGGGGTACAGATACAGTACAGACTGGATGGCAACCTCTTCAACATTAGGCGCCACCAAGCCTTCACCAAAACCACCACCCAACACATCTTAGAGCTACAGTATGCAGATGACTGTGCTCTCCTCGCCCACTCACCAGAATCTCTACAGCATGCGCTGAATGTGGTCGCCTCCATCTACAGCGCCATTGGTCTCCAAATCAACATCAAGAAAACACAAATAGTTGCTCAGGAGTTCACCCCCTAAACGTGTGTGCCCACCTTCACCCTCGATGGTCATCCCCTTGCCATCGTCCCACACTTCACCTACCTAGGCAGTATTCTGTCCCCCTCCTGCAACATCGATGATGACATCCAGGTCCGCATCGGTCTGGCCTCCGCTGCCTTTGGCAGGCTTAGCGCCAGGGTTTTCCAGAACAGGAACCTCACCACCTCCACCAAAGCAGCTGTGTACAGGGCAGTCTGTCTTTCCACACTGCTGTATGGTTCGGAAACCTGGACACCCTACCAGAGGCATTTTCGAACCCTAGAGGCCTTCCACATCCGTTGCCTGCAAAGGATCCTGGGTGTGTCCTGGGTGGACAGGGTGCCCTATGCCGAGGTCTTTGACCGGACCCACACACAAAGCATCGCCCTGCTCCTTGCGCAGAAACACCTACGCTGGGTTGGGCATGTGATCCGTATGCCTGCCCACCACCTGCCCAGGCAAATCCTCTATGGCCAACTTCTGGATGGCCAGAGATCTGCTGGGGGTCCAAAAAAACGTTATAAGGATCACCTCAAAACCCTCCTGAAGCAGTGCAACATTCCACCTACTGCACTCGAGTCCCTGGCTGCTGATCGCAACACCTGGAGCTCCTCCTGCAACCAGGGAACTACTCACCTTCAGGAGCAAGCCACAGAGAGGAGGATACAGTGACGTGCACTGAGGCATCAGCGTGCTGCAGTGCCCACACCCTCCAGTGCCACATACCCTTGTCTCTCTTGTGGCAGAATCTGCGGATCCCGCATAGGCCTGCACAGCCACTTGGCTATGCATCGCCGCAACACACCCCAATAATTGTCCTTCCTTTCTATTTGGAGCAACGTCATCATCGTAATCGATGGACTGCCATAACGTGTGTGTGTGTGTGTGTGTGTGTGTGTGTGTGTGTGTGTGTGTGTGTGCGAGTGCATGTGTGTGTGTCGTGTATGTTAGAGAAAAAAAAAGACCCTCCCCTTCCGGAAGCATAGTAGTGACTATGCTAGGAGCAATGACTACACACGTGATTCTCATGAAAGGGATTACACTGTGAATACCTAGTAACACAAACGCTCTGTAAATACCCAAAGTGTGGGAATGCTCAGCCAAGGTGCTGAATGTGTGCACAACGTGTGTTTGAGAAACGTGCAGCGGCAACGGCATTTAACTTTTTTAAACATATTATTTTATCGCGCAGCATTTTATGATTCCTGTGTCGTTTTTATTTGATTCTTCTTAATCCTGTTGTTTTTATCTGTGCTGTTTTATCTGTTCTTTATCTGTGCTGTTTTATATGCATTTATTAATGGTGGAAACTCTGTTCTAGTTCTCAATAGTTCAAACGTTTATTTTAATTTATTGTCATAGTCCTTTCTTTGCAGATTACCTGGTGTTGAATTATGCTTCCTTTCCTCTTTAAACACTTGGCCCATTTATTAGGGGTCCGAGCAGCGAAGCTATTGTTCCTGTGACGTTTTTTTCCCCTCAAATTCTGTAAAGGTCATACTGCAGCCTATACCGTAAATCAAAAACTCTTGACATTTTCAGGTATGGTTACTTACTAATAACCTCTTCTACCCATAATCCAAATTTGTCATACTGGATCCAAAGGTGGTGCTATTGTAAAAAATCATGAATTAGGTTTATTTCTCTGCACCAGATTGACCTGGACTCAAAATTCTTTCAGAATATAAATCTCTAGAATCAGACGCATTTATAAAACCCTGTATACAAATTTATACTTTTTCCACAATATCATATTAAAGCTAAACATCCTAAAAAAAATATTCACAGGCTACAAAAATCATCAAAGATTCACGAAATTCGACACACACAATCTTGAGACCAAGCCTTACAAAAATCATCGTACAGAATTGGTTTTACTTTTTTCCATTTGAGAAATATTTTATCTGTTGAAATATTGGCCAATAAAGTTGGAGCAGTTAGCCATTTTACTTATATGACCATTTTGTTATTGTATAAAAAAACATACAACTATTCTTAGGTGGATACCAATGCCCCCCACTACTAATAAACACAAATTGTGGTACTCCAACCGAAGGTGGCACTATTTAAAAAAAATATGAACTAGCCTTATTTCTCCTTACAAGATTGACCTGGACTCAAAATTATTTCATCATATTAATCTCTAAAATCAGATGCATTTTCTTCTGCTCTAAAAATGTTAACCCACAGTCTCAACCCGTTTTACCTATTTGACCATTTTGTTATTGTATAACTACCTTACGGCTATCATATGGTGGATACCATTAACAGCGTACATTTTCAGATCTGTACTCTTTTAAGAAGGCCTTATGAACAGAGCCTTATGAACAAGCAATGACATTCTGTCATTGCCACTCATTTAAGAAACACAACATTGAACAGCACCTGAAATTCATCAGGCAATCAACATTCCGGCTCATTAGTTCTAAGAATCTGATTGCCAAGACACAGTATGGCATTAAGGAGAACTTCTTCGTTAACCATTTTTCCTTCATAATGAACTCTGTCATATTTATATTTTTTCCGTTAGTGTTCTTAACAAATTGATTTCCCCAGAATCTCACACATTTTTTTCAGGTATTTGCTTTTAAGAAAGCCCTTAATTCATTTGTGAAATGTTTGCTTGGAGTTTTCTGGATGTTGTGTGCTTATCAATAGAAATTTTCACCATGTGAATGAGGCTCCATTTCAGGTTTCTCAGGCCCCGTTTACACAAAGGGAAAACGCAGATATTTCTACGCGGTTTGGCCTCTCATTTACACGAAAACGCTGTTTTTGTCACAGAAAACGATCACTTCTAAAAACTCCGGCCAAAGTGGAGATTTCTGAAAACGCCAGGTTATGTGTTGTCGTGTCAACGGGGAGAAACAGGGTTTTAGGTTCTGAAGCGTCACATTATGTGCCAGGAAATGCTTAACGTCATATGAGCGTCCTATGTTTACAGTTTGTTTGTTACAGGAAGGCGCTCGTGTTATTCGTTGTTGTTGATTCTGAGTATTCTGATTGGCTTGCATGGCTTTATCCTTCTCCCGACTAGAGTTTAGATTCTCTGCCCGAGCCCGACCCGACCCGACCCGCGGGCCGGGTCGGGACAATATTTCCCACCACTATCCTCGGGCCGGGCCTTTGATCAACGAGTTTTTTATTTATTTTTATCATTGGTTTATTGGCCTAATCTGAGGAGAAATCGATGCCATAAACAGAAATATTATAGGCCTTTATTACACGGGTCTTCTCAATGCCGTGGAACGCTCCGTTCACTTGCATGGGTAGTAGTCCGTTGACTTGTCAAGCCCAGCGTCTTCCGTTGCTAAGCGACGACACCGTCTTTGCGGACAAATTATTTCTCTGCTGATCAACACTACGAATGCTGGTAACGAATAAATTGTAAAAAGACACACCATGTGAAGTTATTTTTTCGTTTTGGCAAGTAGCCGTGTGATAAGCGGGATAATGTATAGAACGTCGCCGGTCATTGTCGAAAATAAGCCCCTTCAGCGCGAAGCAAGACACCGTCGCTGCGCGTCGGTCGGTGCTTATTTTCCCGATAATGACCGGCGTTCTATACATTATCCCTTACATATATATTTAGCAGAGTAGGCCTAGGCCTAGTAACAAATGTGTACAAAGTTACATAGGCCTATGTATTAAAAAAGAAAAGTCGGGTTGAAATCGGGCTCGGGCTCATAATTACGGTTAATGTGTCGGGCAGGCCTCGGACCGAACGTGCACAGGCTCGGGCCGGGTCGGGCTTGATTTTCTGGGCCCGATCTAAGCTCTACTACACTGCCGACCATAGGTTTGGCATAGTTATAATGGCGCTCAACGGCGTATTTATGCGTTTTGATGTAAACGACAACTTTTTTGAAAACGATGCTGTGTGCCAACCCAGTCGCCAAGAAAAAACGTTGACGGTGTACGTTTCCATGAACACTGGATACGTATCATTTCAAAGTAAAAAATAGCGTGCTATACCTACAGTATCCACGCGTGCCGCTGTGGAGGCAGGTTTCGGGGTTTGGGTTTCACGGCTTTCGCGGCAAATTGTGGACACGATTGTTTAGGGGGGAGGTAGACTGTTGTTGACCGGGGGGGGGGGGAGACACGTTTGTTGAGGGGGGGGGGGAGACACGTTTGTAGGGGGGGGGGCACGCTTGACAACGAGAGTTGGTTTTTATTGAACGCTCGACAACGAGAGTTGGTTTTTATTGAACGAGACTTCAACACGTAACAGCTGCACGAAACGATGGTCACGTCACTCTCGGTGACTGTGTCGACAACAATGAACACACGAACAATGTTAATAGAACAACACACAACCACATAACATCCCGAACCCATTAACCCCACTTAATCCTAACAACAAAACAAGTTAACAAAAGCCCCTTTTGTCAACTGACAACCCCAATTCCCAGAATCCCCCGCGGCTCCGGAACACGGCGTAGCTTATATTAATCTTTATTATCTGAATGGGAAATGCAATATTTTAGGAGAGATACACCATTAAACCTGTTTCTAATGACATTTCTAGCGAGAAATGTACATTTTCCTTACATAATCTTCAGTCAGTGAATGTGTATGATCTTTATTAATCTTTATTATCTGAATGGGAAATGCAATATTTTAGGACCGATTCACCGTTAAACGTGTTTCTAATAACATTTCTAGCGAGAAATATACTTTTTACTTGCATAATCTTCAGTCAGTGATTGTGTCTGATCTTTAGTTTTATAGTTATTAGGATTTGATCGGCTCGCTCGCATGTTTCAACGACGTCAGGTTGTTAGGAATAGGGACGCTGCTTTCGCTAAACTAGCAGCTCACGTGCTTCCTGCGTTTGTGTTATTAAACTGTTACTTTATGTAACTTTTAATGATATCATCTTGTTAGAAACACGTATATCTGAGAGCCAACCCAGTCGCCAAAAGCATACGTTGACAGTGTACGTTTCGTGAACACTGGATTACGTCGCATTTCAACATAAAATAGCGTGTTATACACACACACGCACGCACACACACACAAGCACACACAGACACACACAGACACAGACACAGACACAGACACACACACACGCACACGGTGCATTTCGCTGCTAAAACAACAACAAAAAAATATTCCCTCAAATATTATTACTAAAGAACCGTTTTCCAAAGAACGAAATGTAAACCAATGCATTCTGAATGGGAGTGTTTCTCCGATTTTTCCATGCTACACAGAACGAAATGTAAACCCATGCAAATAAAGACTTCATGGTAATAATAATTTAAATATCATTAATCTCCTGAGTGTGTTGGGTGGTATTCTATTTTTTTCAACGGGGCTGGTGCCGTCTCATTTTGACCTTTTGACCCCAGACTTCTGGGGGAATAGCTGAATCAATTCATTAGTCAATCAGAAGCATGTAAATATCTTCCCGGTGGCGTAGGAGGACGAACAAGGTGTCCTTCAACATCTACGCTTCCAGGCGATTGCAACGGTGCCACACATGAGCATATTCGAACATGTTTAATGGTAGTAATTAGCTGTCGAAATTAGCTGTCGAAATTGGAGGCCTTAATCAATAATGAGCAGCTATTGATTTGCTTCCCGATAATTTTTTTTGACAAATGACATGTTATTTAGCATCTACACGTTGATCTTGGAGTAGCAAGAGGGTGAGCTTGATCTCATTGGACTCAGCTTAACGTGTAGATGCTAATCAACATGTTATTTGTCAAAAATCTCCATCGGGAAGCAAATCTATAGCTGGTCATTATTGATAAAGGCCTCCAAGATCGACAGCTAATTACTACCCCGAAACATTTTCAAATATGATCATGTGTGGCACTGTTGCAATCGTCTCGAAACGTAGATGTCAAAGGACACCTTGTTTGCCCTGTTGCACGACCGGGAAGATATTTTCATACTTCTAATGGATTGATTCATATTTTAAGGTTCTCAGAGTGAGACTTTAAGCGGCTGCAGCAGAAGTGTTGAGACGAAAGATAATATCAAGACATCAATAGAATATTCCCATTCACATTATGATTCTTCGTCATAACATCCGACCAAACATCCTTTACATTCACCGAGCGAAGATTATGAAAGTCCTTCCTGCACTCGGGGTCCGACCGGGCCAAGTTTCGGTGCGGGGTTCCCAGTTAGGCCCTAGAATATGGTATTCAAATTTCAGGGCGGTAGGACCTTCCTATCTCAAAAACTGTTTTTCCACCACATTCTGAACCATTAGGTCTCGCAGGCAACACTTCTGAAGGGGCTTTGTCCAAATGACAGTCCATTTGGGAAAACTTTTTTTCTCTATGGGCTAGAACTACAAATCTTGGATTTGTCGTTCTCGGGGGCCCGGGAAATGTGTGTAAACATTTTAGCATCCCTAGCTATCTCGAAAAGGCCGGAAAAGGGGCGTGACCTCCAACAGTACAGTCACTGTACATAAGACAGAGGTTAGTTTCTAGGCCCCATTTTTTGCGGGATGGAGGTGTACATTTGTGGCTTAATGTGTGTAGACACAGCTGGCCTGTGGCCACGTCTTTGAAGTCTGGGGTCAAAAGGTCAAAAGGAGCCGGCACCACGCCGCTTATGAGATAACAAAAAGTGAATCTGTATTTCTCACACATTTTGTCATTATTGAAGAGAGGCCTGATTCTCAGATATGCATGTTGGACTGTTAGGGTATAGGTCTGGGAAGAACTTCAGGCCAAAATCTTGCAAGCGAGCCGCTGGGTGCAGGTGCAACGAGATGGAGCACTTGCTGAGTCATTTCCTGTAGGGCTGGAGCCACAGGTTGAAGCGTATATGCGTCCTTTGAACCCCCCTTTGATATATAAGAGACCCCAAGGTACAGTTTACTTAAATGTTCTCGCCTCAGTCACCTATTGCATCACTTCCTTTAGGGCTTCGGCCTCCTAATTGATCATTGTAGTATAATTGAATGCCCTCTTTCATATTATATGATACTTCCACCACTGGGACGTGGCAACAACTCTCCAAATCCATATGGGGAGGGGGGGGGGGATGCTTTTGGACAGTAGGGGTGTACACTAGACATAAATAGGAAGCAAACTCAGGAGAAGGAATGACCTCTCACAAATATTTATTGAATAAATTGTTTCAAATAACCCTGCCTCGTTAAATCAATGAACTTGGTGTTTTGCTTTCAAAAATAGTTTATAGAAGAAGTCTAAACTGCAGAAAATAAAAACATCGAAGCTGCCTTTTAAGGATACCTCGGAATATCTGTCTATTTTTTAACCGTCGGACCCCAGTTTACGACAAAAACAACACAATTTACGGCAGCTCCTTTGCCGCATGGTTTTTAGAGCCATGTAAGGATTAGAGGGGGCGGTCGATAGCAACCACCATAGCAACCATGACGGTCAAGTGACTGGATGCAGCCCCGTTGAAAAAAATAGAATACCACCCAACACACTCAGGAGATGAATGATATTTAAATTATTATGACCATGAAGTCTTTATTTGCATGGGTTTACATTTCGTTCTGTGTAGCAAGGAAAAATCTGAGAAACACTCCCATTCAGAATGCATTGGTTTACATTTCGTTCTTTGGAAAACGGTTCTTTAGTAATAATATTTGAGGGAATTTTGTTGTTGTTTTAGCAGCGAAATGCACCGTGTGCGTGTGTGTGTGTGCAGTGGCGGTTTTAGGCACGGGCGAACCGGGCAGTCGCCCGGGGCGGCATATTTGTGGGGGGCGCCAAATCACATGGGGGGCGCCACGAGCAGTACAAAAAAAAAACGCGCTGCGTAGCGGTTATCAATGAAGTACGACATAACATTGTGTGGGGAATAGGTATTTTGGCGCCCCCTCTGGCTGCAGGCGCACACCTGCTCGTTGAGAAGGTGCCGTGCACAGACGGAATGAAATCCCCACTGAAGTCCGTAGGTTCACGATACAACACCACCCCCCCCCCCGTCAACAATTGCTCCTTCCACCCCCCCCCCCCTCCGCTTGTAGGAAGTCTTGCCCGGGGCGTAACTGGACGTAGAACCGCCACTGTGTGTGTGTGTGTGTGTGTGTCTGTGTCTGTGTGTGTCTGTGCGTGCGTGTGCGTGTGTGTGCTTGTGTGTGTGTGTGTGTGTGTGCGTGCGTGTGTGTGTGTATAACACGCTATTTTATGTTGAAATGCGACGTAATCCAGTGTTCACGAAACGTACACTGTCAACGTATGCTTTTGGCGACTGGGTTGGCTCTCAGATATACGTGTTTCTAACAAGATGATATCATTAAAAGTTACATTTAAGTAACAGTTTAATAACACAAACGTAGGAAGCACGTGATCTGCTAGTTTAGCGAAAGCAGCGTCCCTATTCCTAACAACCTGACGTCGTTGAAACATGCGAGCGAGCCGATCAAATCCTAATAACTATAAAACTAAAGATCAGACACAATCACTGACTGAAGATTATGCAAGTAAAAAGTATATTTCTCGCTAGAAATGTTATTAGAAACGCGTTTAATGGTGTATCTGTCCTAAAATATTGCATTTCCCATTCAGATAATAAAGATTAATATAAGCTACGCCGTGTTCCGGAGCCGCGGGGGATTCTGGGAATTGGGGTTGTCAGTTGACAAATGGGGCTTTTGTTAACTTGTTTTGTTGTTAGGATTAAGTGGGGTTAATGGGTTCGGGATGTTATGTGGTTGTGTGTTGTTCTATTAACATTGTTCGTGTGTTCATTGTTGTCGACACCGTCACCGAGAGTGACGTGACCATCGTTTCGTGCAGCTGTTCCATGTTGAAGTCTCGTTCAATAAAAACCAACTCTCGTTGTCGAGCGTTCAATAAAAACCAACTCTTGTTGTCGAGCGTTCAATAAAAACCAACTCTCGTTGTCGAGCGTTCAATAAAAACCAACTCTCGTTGTCGAGCGTGCCCCCCTCTACAAACGTGTCTCCCCCCCCCCCCCCTCAACAAACGTGTCGTCGTCCCCCCCCCCTCAACAAACGTGTCTCCCCCCCCCCCCCTCCCCGGTCAACAACAGTCTACCTCCCCCCCCCCCCTAAACAATCGTGTCCACAATTTGCCGCGAAAGCCGTGAAACCCAAACCCCGAAACCCGCCTCCACAGCGGCACGCGTGGATACTGTAGGTATAACACGCTATTTTTTACGTTGAAATGCTACGTATCCAGTGTTCATGGAAACGTACACCGTCAACGTTTTTTCTTGGCGACTGGGTTGTGTGTGCACAATGTTATTTTTGAAAACGGAAGGGGGGAAATATTTGTTTCTATAAATACCCTGCTACGTATAAACGTGGCCTTAAGGAGCACCAGAATGGGTGTGGATCAATTAACCGATGAGCCACAGCTGCAGACTACTACGGCTAACAGCCAGACAGGAACATGTGCATCTTTTAAAACATGGTTTAACACAGTGAAGATGCCATTCACATCTTAACATTACATTCCCCCTCATTTAAGCTTGCAAACAGTTTCAAGCGCAGTAGGTAAAAAAGGTAAAATATTGTGCGAGTCAATTGTGCTCAATAAACAGTTCAAAAAGTCTCTAAGGTGACCTCCAATCTTCATTCCAAGATCACTCCTTCTTGGCCAAACAGTGCATTATTCACAGTACACAGCCCAGCTCTGAGACTTCCCCCATCCAGACCTCCAGACCACCTGCAAAATCTGCTCAGCCCTCTGTAGTTCCAGCAGATAACTTGGCCTCCGACCACCGGCCCTTCCCCTGGGCTGCAGACTGGTCCTCCACTGGATCTCCTCAGGAAGTCTTCAACCATTGCTGTCCTCCGCCACTGCTGTTCTGTCAAGGCTTGGCAATAGCTCCTCACAAGGCTCACGTCAGCAACAAGGAGTTCCCGAGCTATTCCTCCTTCAGGCTCTGGTTAACCCCACAGGACAGCAGTTCAACTCCACCAGTGATCTCTTCTCCTAGCAGGTCTCTTCGTCTACCTGCTCACCTTTCACTGTGGCCCACCTTGATGCTCCTTGAACAGTGTTTATCGAAATGTGGGTCCCCTCCACTCGGCTAGAGGAATCATCCCATCACTATCAACAAATGTGAAAAAGAGTTTCCTTGACGAACATGGTTGATGGTAAAAAGCATATTTTAACAGTCGATTCACTTGTACAACTCAAGCCTCCCTCCAGTCTAGAACTCTGGGCCTTAAGGAGCACCAGAATGGGTGTGGATCAATTAACCTATGAGCCACAGCTGTAGACTATTACAGGGCTAACAGCCAGACAGGAACATGTGCATCTTTTAAAACATGGTTTAACACAGTGAAGATGCCATTCACATCTTCACACTTCTAAAGGAAGGGAGATGTGTTGATAAGGTTTATTGGACTACGTTACCCATAAGGCTTAGTGCCAGTGAGAGAGCTATGAGCGTGTACATGTGTTGGACCGCTAATGCAATAAAGAGTGCTAGGAACTAAACATGCTGCTGCGCCCGGTTTGTCATATATAAGGAACAAACATAACATGTACTTATACTTTGTCCTACACTGTTGTATGCTACTCTGCTCCCTCTGTTGTCTTCAGAGCACGAGCTGGTAGGTCAAGAGATTTAGACGAGTTAAAGGGACCAAAGTGTGGTGATGACTAGCTCTTACATTAAGCGGAAGGGAAAAAGTTGGAGAAATGCAGAGCTCGCGCCACAGTTCTCTGTTGCTCCCTGGTGGGGTCAATTTTACAAACTTCAAACTCCCTCTTCACATTTCACATTTGTTTTGTATAACTCCACATTTGTGAACCTTATTTTGTGTCTACATTTAAAATGATGATTCTGACATTCTAAACAATTATTAAAAATTTTCCATATTTGATTTCCCTTCATACCTGGGAAAACCTTTTCCATAACTTTTTCAGAAGCAGGATTTTCTTTTATAGCTTAATTAGCTCATCACATATATTTTTATAATTAGACTATTAAGCATCTGGAGCATACACGTTACAATCTATGTAGCAAAAGTTGAACCAGGAAGACAACATTCCCCTACTATTTCTCCTCGACAAATGCTGTACTTTAGTTCCACACTGTCATTGCAGACCTTGCTCCTTTATCTCTTAACCAATCAGGAACCTTAAAGTCTTCAATAGGAGCAATAGCACCAAAACACAGCATAACCATTCACCCAGTGGTGGTGTTTTCTGGTCTGTGGTTAAGCATTGATCACTATGCAAAGCAAACATAAACTTCCTGCTAGCCCTACAAAAACACATCGTTCTAGTCAGTCCAAGAGAAGAGAAAGGTCATCCCTGGGTCCCTTGTACATAGGGATGGGAATCGAGAACCGGTTCTTGTTCAGAACCGGTTCCGAGTCAACCGATTCCTTGGAATCATTAGCAAGCCTGCTTAAAGGTTGGGTACGGAATTCGCTTTTTTGGCCATTTTTGCAAAATTACTTTAAATCCTTATCATAACCCGCTTACAGCCACTGAGTTAGAAGTACTGACAGTTTAATGTTTATAACATCTGGTGCAACCATAGCCGCGAGAACGTATTCTCAGCAGGGGGTGCTGGAAAAAAAAAACTCAGCCTGCACTAGACTCGCAACTCGTTACATTGATAAAAAAGATATATAGCAGCGCAGCTCAATTACACCAGTGAATGCGCGCACAGTTGAACATCGATCGTTGTGTTCACTTCCTTCACACCATGGTTCACATCCAGCTGCTCACAGAACAAGTTTAGCGCACCACCGCTACCCTCACACTTTTTCATATAACCTTTTTTCAGCACTAGGTCAGACTCGCTTTGCCACGGGCCGAAACAGTGCGGAGCGACCACAGCCAGAGCGAACACAGCGGGGCAGAGGAGTGTCAGGAATAGTCTTTGGTGTACACATCAGTACGGCCTATTTGCACTACTGTTTAGTGGCAATGCAGTGTTTTATTCTATGCCTTTTTATTTTCGTATATTATTTCAATGAATACAATTTATTTATTCAGAAAAACAAGATCTGGTCTTCAAATCTTTTTTCCAAATATAGGTCGTCTTACAATGGGGTTTGTGTTTATATTCGGACCAATACGGTACAGCGGGCGCTCACATGACGTTAAGCATTTCCTGGTGCATAATGTGACGCTTTCTGAAAATGTGGCATTTTCAGAAATCTCCACTTTGGCCGGAGTTTTTAGAAATGATCGTTTTCTGTGATAAGACAGGGCCTCGGACAGGGGGTGTTGCAGCACCCCCAGCACCCCTACTTCCCGCGGTACTGGGTGCAACTTACAGCTGAATGTAGTGCCATGTTGTTAAACGAAAACCTACTTACAGCTGAATGTAGTGCCATGTTGTTAAACGAAAACCTACGCTAGCCTGGCTCGCTCTCGCGCATCTCTGTTCGCGCTCGTGCATGATTGCGCGTCCAGGTACTTGGAATGGGTGGAGTCAGATTCAGCGTTGAAGGAGAGGGGGTAGGACCATTTGAGTTGTGTATTTTCAAAATCTGCTGGTGTTTCGCAAATCGCATACCCAACCTTTAACGATTCCGCTTATCGGTTCCGGTCGCGGCAAATGCGTCATGACGTCACACACACGCTGCTTTTGTTTTGGTTCAGAACGCAGCAAACATGGCGCCGCCGAGGAAGAATCGCATTGTGTGTTCACACCAAACGCGACGGGGCGACAAGATCCCATACAAAGTGAACGTAGAGACACGTGTAAGGGCGAAATTTTCGCGGGAGAAAAACGGCGACAAGTTTTTGTCGTGATGACAGCCAATCAGCGTTCAACAGCGTGATAACTGAGTGACATGTGTAACGTAACAGCCAATCAGCGTTCAGCCGTCAAACTCAGTGCAGTGCAGTCCGGGGTGACTGCGGCATGGAGGAGAAAGTGATTGTTGCAGTTTGCGACTCCCGGAGCTCTATATATAATAGTATATAATATATTATAATTGTATATATAATATCACGGCCAACAGCTCTGTCGCCTCCGGTTGGCCGTAGCGCGGGGAGCTCTCATAGGGATTGGGCTTCTCGGGATTTGTTTACCGGCATTGCTATGGTTTCCGGTCTTGTGTGTTCCAACGGTTTAATAGGTAGGCCCATCTAATAAATCTCTGTCTAATCAATGCTTCATTTTGTTTATGTCAGTTGAATTTTGTTACAAGTTGAATGCAAATGAGCACTGTTGGCATTCCAAAAGGCACAAGCTCTTACTTGGCTGTTTTCTGTGTTTGTGTTTGTCTGTGTTTTTAGTTGTATGGCACATAATGATGGCATATATTTTTATATATTTTTTCGTCTAGACCAATTGATTTGAAAATGTACAATTTTCTAATACTAGAAGCACTTCTGATCAGATATTAAAGAGATTTAATACAAACAAACACATTTATACTTATTTTCTCACCCAATGAGAATCGATAAGAGAATCGATAAGGAATCGGATCGATAAGCAGAATCGGAATCGGAATCGGAATCGTGAAATTCTTATCAATTCCCATCCCTACTTGAACATTTAACTTTTTATTGAAATAACATTAATTGCATAAAGTAAAACAGCAAAAAAGCCTGGATGACTACACAATAGGGGTGTAACTGTACACAAAAATCTTGGTTCGGTACGTACCCTGGTTTTGAGGTCACGGTTCGGTTCATTTTCGGTACAGTAAGAAAACAAAATGCTAAATATAAATGTGCTTCATAACATGTGCTTCAAGTTGTTCATTTTACAATCGGAACATTAGACAATACAAAGCTAGAATTCTGCTCAAAAATATAAAGATTCTGAAATGTAGAAATAAAAATAAATAACATTGGCTCAGACTGTTTTTTTTTTAAATATATTATCTAATGTGCAACAATGAACAATTGCAACACTAAACAGTTTCAAGTTGTTACTCAGATTAAATAACATGAATAAGGCTCAGACTGTTTCTTTAAAAACAAATCTTTTCTCAATCTAATGTGCAACAATGAACAATTGCAACACTAAACAGTTTCAAGTTGTTGCTCAGATTAATTTTTACTCCCCCCCCCCAATCTTTAGCCCTGATGACTTTCACTCAATCGTCATGTTTTTTGCCAGAAAAATCTCCTTATCCACATTATCTGCAGGATAATAATACCCAAAATTTGAGTGTACATACGATGTACCCTACATGTTACTCCCGTATACTACAATGCAATGCGGTCGTGTTTTTCGGGAGGAGAAGAAGATGCTGAATAACCGCGAAAACGAATATATTTAATGATGGAGTCTCCGACTTTCGTTAAGAAATGTCAACAATTTATTTGGGATTTAACATAGAATATTTAACATTCAAAATTAATAAAAACTTGAACAAGGAAATGTAACATTCATCATCAATACAACCTCCAGCTTTCCTCGTGAGTTCCCGGTTTGTTTACATGATGTGGGCGCCTCTGTCTGCGTCACACAAATACCCGGCGCATTTAGTGATGCAAATGACGTTTAGAAACAAATTCTCGTTTGTTCGTTCCCTAAATAGTGCACTATATCATGATCACTATATAGGGAATAGTGAGTGAGTAGTAGTGAATAGGGAACGATTTCGAACACAGCTACGGTGTGCGCAACTGTGCATGTGCGGCCGCAGCATGTTCCACACATGCGGTCCTCTACTTAATATGTCCGTATGGAAACTCGTTCGGTACGCCTCCGCACCGAACCGAGCAGCCCGTAGCGAAACGGTTCAATACAAATACATGTACCGTTACACCCCTACTACACACTGGAAATAAAATGATTAAAACAAAATCTAAGCTGGGATTTTTCAGGGGTCGGGGTCCATATGAATCATCAAGACAACAATAGAAAACATTGCATTAACTAATGTTTAAAATAATATTGCATACATTCACTGAACAAAAAATATGACAAATAAATGTGTATGTATGTGTGCACACGCGTGTGTGTGTGTGTGTTTCTACAATCGACACAGAGACACTGTTGAACCAGAGCCCTTTAACTCAAATCCAAACCCAGGTTGGAGTTCCTGGTTGAATGTGGACTGAAAGGTGTGGATGTGTGTCAGTGTGTCTGAGGCTGACACTCTGTAGAAGGACAGAGTGCCAGCAGGCATGTCCAGATACACTCCTACTCTGTTAGAGCCAGTGGAGCTGTTGTGTCGGGCAGAGGAAAAGTCAGCAACATCAGGATCACCAGAAATGTCATCTTCATCACCGCTGAAAATGTCATTGTCATCATCATAGCTAGTGATGGGGAGACTTATGACTGTTGCTCTACCGTTGCACCAGGCAAAGTAACGTTCAATAGCAATTTTGCCATAGTAATCATCCTCATCATAGTCATCATCATCAACACCATATTGATCCTCATCACCAAAGTCATCATCACCATTGTCGTCAACATCATAATCCTTATCAGAATCAAAGTCATCATACCCACTTTTGTCATATCCATCATCATCAAGCATATCATCACCATCACTATAATCAACACCATAACCATCATCATCATCACCACCATAATCTTGATTACCATCATCATCATCATCATCATCATCATCATCCTCATCATCAACATCTTCTTCATCATCAGAGCCAGAGGGTGTAGGCATGTCTGAATCTTTATCACTGTGCTGGGCAGAGTAATGATCATCATGAAACTCAAGACTCCAGGACTTGTTGTTCCTTCCAAGCTTGCCGTCATCACCTCTCCTTGTGATTCTTCTGTATGTCACTCCTATAGAGACCTCTCCTTTCCACTCTACCTCCCAGTAACAGCGGCCAGTCAGACCCTGTCTACACAACACCTTGCTATAGGAGTCAAATTTCTCTGGGTGATCAGCATATTTCTGCTTCTCTTCAACCTCTGTCACCTTTCTGAGTTCCTCCGACAGAGAGAGTCGTTTGTTGGCTGTGTTTGGGTCCAGTGTGAGTTTACAGGCATCTGAAAGGGGTAGAAGACATGATTAGGCTACACAACCAAACAGAACTATTAAGAAATATTAGTCATTTTAAAATGTGCTGTAGGTAAGATTCAAGAGAGAGTGCAGCCTCTCTTAAAACCTTTCCCGAAAACATTGCGGTTTTTCAACCCTAAAGGACAAATTAAGCTATTGACAGATCTTTCAACTTCTCCTTCTAATGTGCCATGAGCTTCTACGCTCTCTTCTGCCACAGGGTGGAAGAAATCGTCTGCAAATCCTTTTTCCCCATTCTTGGTTCATACATTATAAACATATAAAAAACATTACATATCAAGTATTAGGTTACTAGGCATGTTAGTAAGAAAAAAAAACAATATCTATAAAGCCTCAGCTTTGTGCACATATCGAACATAAAGCCATAAAGACAGGATGTTGAAGAATAAAGTAAGTGTTCTTATTGTACTCTAAATGTCTGCAATCCGATTTAAGTCGCCACAGGGGCATTCGCTTTTTTGTTGTTGTTGCTGTGATTGCGCTAGCTGCTAATTTAGCGCCTTCCCTATCATTAACTTGTGCTTCATTCTTAAGCAATTTCCCCTGATTGGTGGACGTCAGATCAAATCCTCTAGCCTCCAATGACAGCAAGGGAAACGGCCCCAGATCAGTGTCGGTTCCCGAATAAGTGTGCTTTTTTTGTGTCGTTTTATAGAACCGCTATATTCAATTATATCGTGAAATTGAGCATTAAAGAGTGGACAAGAGCAAGATTTTGAAACTAAAGAAAAATACGCCGCTCTCTCTCTCCCGTTTCTGCGCCATTGAGAACTGTTGCATTTCATGTACCCGAGAATGACAGCAAATATCCATTCCAAAGCCAATCACGGAAGACATGCCCTGCTAGGTCAGAAATTCAATTTGACAAAAAATATTGGCTTCTAAAAGCTTTGTATAATATAGGCCTACATTAATATAGGCTAATATAATATACTATAATTCATCTAATACATCTATGGAATCCAGTGGCTGGTCTCTGTGGAGACGAAGAGCATTCACATCCGAGTGTTCACGCCTAATCATGACAAAGACCTTTCCATAGAGTTTCAAGAATATGCACAGCAGCCGTAGATTTAAGCACTTCGGCAAAGCCATACTGACAGAGGGAAAGACTTTCCCAATGACACCTCCTCCGTCCCTCAGATGCTCTTGGAGATGCCGTGGCGATGATGACAGCACACTGCACAGTATATTAGACTAAAGTTCCACAATTTCTGCAGACCCTTATCAGGGTTGTGTATCACGAGCAGCAACAAGGACTTGCAATCATTAAACTACTCAAACGCAGCAGTGCACCTCACAACCACAGTGTCACGATGTAAATAGGCAAGGTAACATAAGAATGACGGCGGCAACCATTGTTTTGAAAACAGCTGCAGAGGGCCAGTTTATCTTTTGTCATATTTGATACATAGTTTAAGAATGTATTAAATGTTTCAAGGGGCATTTCAACGTTATTGCCTTGTTGAAAACTCAACTTAATCAATTTTAATTTCCAGGCATCAAAGTTTGTTTCCTTTTTGTACGTGCAGCGTATGCATAACATATGGCCGTTATATATATTATATTTGGTCTGTAAATTAGAATCTATCAGCAAAAAAAGTGTTATATTTTTTATTAAAAATGCACTCAGACGATTATTCCACTATTCTGATTTGAAAGTACAGCCATGCTGTCGCTTGACTCTTTCTTTGAGGCATTTCCCCCCCTCTTCCCTTTGTTTGGGGAGTAACCCTGTATAACATATGAATGCAATGTACACATTCACATCTCATTTACAATTATATATCATATGAATGTTCACATTCACATCCAATCTACATTGTTTATCCATAATCAGCCAAGGTAAACGCCAGCTGTAGATAGCATAGCTGCTTTGGGTTTGGCATAGAAGATACAGTTGAACAACCTTCCTGCTGTACGCTAAAAGCACGTTCACCGTATATGGCATGGACGGCTAGTGTGGATGGACTTTCAATCTCAATAGTGTGTTGGGATGAATCAAACAGAACACTTACATTTCTTAAGAGCTGGTTTTAGCCTCCTAACTCCACGGTGCTCCACACTGGGGAGGAAACAAAGGGAGAGCAGCATGTTGAAACCTTCACATTCATCATCCGCTGTCTCTTCACTTTCTACACAACTTGAGTTACAGCTGCCTTTTCAAACCACGTCACCAAGCATCTGGTTGAATCCTTGTAGGAGACATTGTTCCTGAGGGGTGAGCTGTCCACTCCATACCTGAGAGTGTCCAGTCTCCAGCGTGGATCCTCCAGTCCAGCAGAGAGCAGCGCAGCTCCTGAGTCTCCAGGGTGATTGTAGCTCAGGTCCAGCTCTCTCAGATGGGAGGGGTTGGAGCTCAGTGCAGAGGCCAGAGAAGCACAGCCTTCCTGTGTGACCAGGCAGCCAGACAACCTGCACACACACACACACACACACACACACACACACACACACACACACACACACACACACACACACACACACACACACACACACACACACACGAGACAACATATGAGACAAATGTATACTGTATCACAGTGTGTAGTATGGTTGTCATGGTAACGGGATAAATGTCTCACAACAAAGGTTCGGAGCTCCATTGATAATCAGTTGAATAGAATATAATTCTTTATTGTCATTGCACAGGATACAATGAAATTGGATGGCAGTCCTCTCGGTGCTTTATAAAAATAGTTATATATAGAATATGAAACAATACAAAACAGTACAATGTCCAGCTATACACAGACACTATACACTCTCCCTCTACCATCCCGCATCCCCACATCCTAGCACACAAATTTGCATACATTCTCCAGTGCATGCTTAAAGTGACAGTGAGGTAGCATTGAAAAAAAAAAAATGCATACAATGCATACAATCCGACACTCAGGGGGGCTTGGTCTCTGGTAAGGACCCTGTGTGAAAGTGAAGTGTTCAATGTCCGTATTGCGGTGGGGTGAAAACTACTTTGGGCAATTTGCATATTTTGTATCTGGTTTCTACGGGATTTGATGGAAAGGAAACGTTTGCTGGAGGGCAGCAGTGCAAACATATGATGACTGGGGTGTGAGGGATCTTCCAAAATGTTTGCAGATCTGGTGAGGCAGCGGGAACTGAAGATGTCCTGCAGGAGAGGCAGGGCACAGCCAGTGATCTTTTGGGCGGTGTTCATAATCCTTTCTTCAGTGCTATATAAATAAAGTTGCCTTGCCTTTCTAAGGCCTCTTGTCCGCTGTTGAGCAGCTGGCATACCAGGTGGATATGTACTAGGCCTGCACGCTTTCGATGGTGCAGCGGTAGAAGGACAGTTTCTCCTCCAGAGAATGGTGGCTGGGAAATGAACATGATAGCTTCCTATAGATTAACTCTGAGATGCAGCAATATGATATAGCATGTAATGCTGTACTCTGATATGCAGTAGCGTACCGTGGGTTAAAGTCAGGGCCATCAGTAACAAACTCCACAAACGGCCAACAAATTTCATATTAGGTGCCAATACAGCCAACAAAGCCACAATATGCGCTACTGCATATCATCCACAACAAGACAGTTGATCTTCAGCAACAACAACAGCGCACACGCACACCACTTTGCATTACCGCAGAGCTAGAGTAATGCAGCATCACCATCAGATCTTTCCTTATGTCACTCCGCAACCAGATTGCATATCACACACAAAAAGTGTTCACAGTTATTGTTATTTTCACTGAATGCTTTTGCAACTTCAACGGATTCAATAAAGTAGCCTATAGCAACAATATTACAAGTGCAACGCCAGTTCATTAACAAAAATAAAACACACAAGTAGGCCTTTATGCCACATATTTTACAACAGCTATTCCAGCCAGAATATTAAGCCCACAGGAGTAGCAGTGAACGGGTTCATTTAATATGCTTATTAAGCGGCATCCACACACAGCATTACCATTAAGCCTGCTGCCCAAATTCCAGCAATATATTTGTGTTTCCAACAATTACAAAAAATGTGTTATAAAAGTACCACAAGAACATTATCGCTCCTACACAGTGCAAAGTAAAACTCACCCATCACCCTTGGCCTGATGTTTTAAAGTTGCCTTGGTGAAGCTGTTAAGACTGCTAAATCCGGCGCTGTTCCATGTCCCCTCACTGATGTTGAACAGCAAACACGGCCAGCAGAATAGCTTGTTTTGAACGGTGCTAGCCGTTAGCCAGTCATAGCGGCTGTAGTTGCACTCTGTAAAGTGCTGCACAAAACCTTTACCTTTATTTTCCTCTCTCCAAACGATCGCCTTGAAAAAGGCAGACGAAGGAGATCAGAAAAAGGATTGCTAGGTGCTGTGAAGGCGGTGGCCATAGTAGTTCACTATCAGCTCTGTACCGCCAACGATTCATAATTCGCTGATGACATCACCGGGGGCCAGCGCCGGCATATTGCTGGGCCCTGGGGGCATTCTATTGCCGCTTTTCCACCGCACATGTAGCTCGACTCGACACGACTCGACACGACACGACTCGACACGGTAGCAGCACGGGTGCTTTTCCACCGCAAATAGTACCTCCTGGACGTGGGCGGGGTCGGCTGCGCGAAAGGGCCGTGACATATTTTTGTACGCGACGCAAACAAGACCTACGCAACCCACACATGGACAGAACCCACATAACAACAATGGAGGACATCGATAACATTACTATTATTAGCTGGCATGTTGAAGAAGTTGAAGAAGTGGAATATATGTTGGCTGCGGCGCTGCTATGGCTGTTACCAGCATGGTTGCCATGTCGCTCTCGTGACTTCGTCACACTCTCTGGCCAATAAGTGGCCGGCCGTCTGCCGACGTCACCTTTTAGCATCGGCTCAGCCGCTTGGAACCTAGAGCGAGGCGGTACTAGAAAAAGCAGCCACTTCAGGTACCAGGTACCATGTTTTCGCGGTGGAAACGCAAAAAATGCGAGCTGAGTCGAGTCGAGTCGAGTCGTGTCGAGCTGGTACCATGCAGTGGAAAAGCGGCATATTACTACACATCAACATTTGATTGGCTGGTTACAGACGTCAGTCAAATGTATTATCCAATGGGAGGAGGCAGCTTCAGCGAAAGGCTAGCAATACTTTTAGTGCTGGCCCCGCTAGTCCATGTAACCTAGCTGTGATGCGTTATTCAGCAGAGATCAGCCTGACAAAAAAAACGGTTTTCCTTCTGTAATTATGAAAAAAATATGAAAAAAGAATATGAAAGAAAATATGGAATTAAGATGCGTTCAGATAAAAATGTATGTAATTTTGAAAAAGATTATATATATACATTATTTCGATTTTGACAGGGCCAGCAGAGAAGGCCCTGCTGGCCCTGACGGCCCACCACCGCTGATATGTATAGAATACAGTATGCTTCAGCTAAAGCTACGCTCTGCAGTAGAGATGATAATGTACCTGGAGGTAGCTCCATTGCTCTCTAACGGAAGGGTGATGTGTTAGGGAGCAGGCTTACCTACAATGGAGACAAGTGGTCTGATACTGAGGCCATGCCAGTCTCCTGGCTCTTTTTATTGTCGACATTCATTTAGTTGCCTCGTAATCATTAGACTTCTTCGGTTCACCGTGCAATTTAAATTATACCATAGCATTGTTGAATACGCGATCCAAATTGGTCAGTTTAGTTCCAAGTGTCGTGGAAATATCAATCATGAATAAAATATAAGATTATGTACAAATTATATTAACATTGTTCAAATAATTACTATTGACATTAAAGGAATTGTATCTTTAGAAACCTCCCTTCCTCTCTCTAACTGAGAGAGGGTAAGATTACATTTGCATTCCCACTGGAGCCATTAAAGGTCCCATGACATGAAAATCTCACTTTATGAGGTTTTCTAACATAAATATGAGTTCCCCTGGCCTGCCTATGGTCCCCCAGTGGCTAAAACTTGCATTTGGTGCAAAACGAGCACTAGCTGTTCTGCTCGCCTTTGAAAAAACTGAGGCTCAAGCGCGCTGATTTGGAATGTCTTTATTTAGGACGTCATAAACTCATAAAGCATCTAAGCTCCTCCCCTTACTCTGCCTGGCCCGCCCAGAGACGTTGGCCCGCCAATGAGACTCGACCGTGCGAGCGCCACATGTGTGTGTGTGTGTGTGTGAATACACACACTGTAACGCAAGTGTTTCTTGTCGGTTCTTTGATGTCTCTTGTACTTCCACAACGACACTGTCGTGGGGGTTATCTGAACCATGGTTGAGAAGGAATTGGGGGAAAGGAACTTTGGCTTGACTCGCTTAATTACATGAACTGCGACATGCCGCCGGTTGCCACGAGGCACCATCGCCCGGCAGTGGGCAGCCGGCGGCAGGCAGCGAGCGGTTCAGTCGACTTCAGGTTGATGTGAAAGTGGAAGAACCAGAGACGTCGCAGAACCCGACAAAGTCTTTTGTGATTCATAATATCGTCTGGAGGCGCACACAGCTTTTGGCCGTGATAATATGTATTATATGATATAGATATCTATGTATTATATGATATAGAGCTCCAGGACTGTAACGCAAGTGTTGTACACGTCCTTGTTATTTGGATAACCGTTCTGGTTTTGTTGTTATGGCGCATAACACGTCGGACTCTCGTCTCTGGTATTTCTACAACGAGACTCGTAGTGTGGGGGTTATCTCAGCCAAGGTTGAGAATGAATTGGGGGGAAGGAACTTTGGCTTTGACTCCCTCAAGAACATGAACCACGACATGGAGGAGAAAGGGATTGTTGGCGGCGAATGTCTCCCGCTTGAGCCCCGCTGAGGGACCACCGCCGGAGGCGGAGGTGCCTAAGCGCTGCCCGGCAACAATCCCTTTCTCCTCCTTGTCGCGGTTCAGTCTACTTCACATGGATGTGGACGTTGAAGAACCAGGAACGTCGGAGAACCCAACGCGGTCGTTTGAGATTCATAATATCGGCTCACACAGCTTTTGGCTGTGATAATATATATTATATGATATAGATATCTATGCAGGCTATATGATAATATTTCGATATAGAGCTCCAGGACTCCCGTGTGTTCTAGAATATTTACAGAACACGGCTAATAGCTGTGTGCGCCTCGCCATTGTGATACATCCACTGTAAACAGAGCGCATGGTACCGTGACCCGCCTCGCTCCTCCTCATTTGCATTATAGCTACAGACACCAAAACAGCGCATTTTGGGGAAGCTCAATGTGCGACTGGCTCGGAGTGGCTGTAACTCTGCACCACGGCTGAATTTCGGGAACGTCTTTGAATACTGTGTTAGTTGCCCACTAATACCTAGATTAAAGAATACACAAAATAGCATGTCATGGGACCTTTAAGTCTGACACTGAGGCCAGGCCAATCGACTGACTTCTTTGTTGAGTAGATTCATCTTGCAGCCTTGCTTGCAGATTTGCAGACCTTCTCACTTAACTTGGCCTCTCCCACCAATCCTAAACTCTCCACAATGGTCTCCCCCACTTACCTTTGCTACCTGTGTATTCCCTACCAACAATAAAAGGTTCCCCTCCCAAGAATCTTGTTCACCCATTGTCTCACTTAATGTAACTTAGCTGCCTGTACTTTCCCATGATCATGCTCTAATATTAAATCAAATATTTTGCTTTAATATAAAAAAAAAAAAAAAGTTTCCCTTCATCACAAGGATGTACATTACTTTTCAATAATCTTTTAAGAGTCCCAAAATCAATGCACTACAAATCCAACATGAATGACAACAGTTAAATAGAACTCTCCACCAGTTGTTTTCTTTACTTTCAGCTGTTTACGTCAATAAAAAGCCATTAATGTTATAGAAGAAGGTAAGTAATATCAGAGGATGTGAAGGGTACCTTATAAGAATAATGGCAGCCAGATGCTGCGAGCACCCCAGGACCATGCTCGCCACGGAATATGTGTGTCATTAACTTGCTTTTGAGCAAAATCCGTGGCCATATCATGGAAATTGGCGTGTTTCCGTGAGGATTCCACAGATTTTGAGCTAAGCGTCCGTGGTCGCTGGCATGTATCATACACAAATTGGCGTGTTTCCGTGAGGATTCCACAGATTTTGAGCTAAGCGTCCGTGGTCGCTGGCATGTATCATACACACAACCTAAATGACATCAGTTCAAACATGGCTCTAAAGCAATTTTTTTGTCTTCGAAAATAATAGGTCATAATTGAACTACAATAACTAGGATGTGCTTTATGTAAGGCATATGGCAATATGCCAAATACCTTCTACATCATGCCAACTACACCTGGAAGAAATTTTGGAGTTCTAGGCCTAAACCTTTGGGAGTTAATGGAGTTTTTATGGTGTGTTGTCACTGGCGGCACAAACCTCTCCAAAATGTCTCCAAATGGCCAAATTGTGCCAAATGCATTTACTCACTTCTGTGACACTGGAAACATTACTGAAGCATTTTGGTGACTATAAAACCTTTTTCCATGATTCAAAACATATTTTTTTCACACATTCATTTGATATGGCCATATTGAGATATTGTCATGTGATGAGACACTACCGGATAGTAACCATCATAGAAAAATGACAGAATATACTGGACTGAATTGACCTACAAACACAATGCAATGCACAAATGTCACCAAATATAATGAAGAAATATATAGATGCAATTCAATGGGGTGTTATT
The DNA here is from genome assembly GCF_031168955.1 of Gadus macrocephalus. NCBI lineage: Eukaryota > Metazoa > Chordata > Actinopteri > Gadiformes > Gadidae > Gadus > Gadus macrocephalus. Next base: position 19,764,879 of record NC_082394.1, on the reverse strand, counting down.
TACATAGAAAACAAATAAACACTGATATATGATATTACATACTACACAAATCAACAGGAAATAACTGTACATAAACAGAATGATTGTATTGCTAGCTTGACGCAGTGTTTACGCAGCTTTATATCTCGGCTCATACGTATCACACCTGGACACGCCTGGCAGCGTTGGAAAGGTAAACTCATTGGCTAGAAGCCCAAGTGATTGATATATCAATAGCCAATACGGTGTCCCTATACTAAAGCCGCGAAACAAAGTAAACAAAGCCCATTGGCCCTTCGAACTGGGAGCGCTCCATCTACTTCACGGGCTGTACCGGGGTGAAAACTGAACAGAAAAAGACGGGGACACTTTTACTTTGTAGCCAGCAAAGTGATGAAAACAAGCATACCCAACAACTCCATACTGGAGGTAGAGAAAATATCGATACGAGTGCGAACGTCTGGATGTTAGTTGACGAACAAAGTTTGGAGATAGTAAACAAATGGACTTTACACGACGATATTCACAAGCTGGAATAATTTTATGAAAAACCATTTTGATGCTTTTGATCAGTGGATTCTCACGGACAATTGGAATATAAATAATTGAGGAATGGACACATATTACGGTTCTCAGATTGCTTCAAAAGTAGGGAGTCGCTCTGTTTTTTGGCATTTACGGTTTACCATGCTGGTAAATATCAATGATTGATGGTTTTGTGCTCATGATTTATAGAAAAAACAACCGGATGAATAAATTGTGGAGATTCTACCCTTTCTAACAACGTATAGAATGTCTGTAATGATGAAAGTTGAAGCGGGTTATGTCGCTCCGTAGTGGAAACATATCGTCAACAAACCCAATCGCCCACCGGTCTCGTCTTAAACTATGTGGCTTTACAAAAAAATTAAAAATCTACCTCACTTTGCACTACAGCACTCTGCATTTTCTAGTAATTTATTATTTTCACACACTTCATATAATCAATAACACATCTATTTATATAATGTATATACTTTTGCCTTATACTGTCATGGCAAAATAAAATCAATATGTTAATATTATTTGAATATTTCAAATATATATGTATGATTAATATCGGTTAAATGTCTCCTGGTATTGAACCTTGTGGTGTAACTGCATATTGAGTAAAACTGACCTGAGAGTTTCCAATGTACAGTTTTGACTCCCCAGTCCAACAGAGAGCAGCTTCACTCCTGAATCCTTCAGATCATTGGTACTTAGGTCCAGCTCTCTCAGACTAGAGCTGTTGGAGCTGAGAACTGAGGCCAGAGCTTCACAGCATCTCTCTGAGAGACCACAGCCATTCAGCCTTTACACAAAATATACATGAACATGTTGATATGTTTTTTTGTATCTCAGCACAAGCCTTGACTACTTAACATTGTGAATGCTTATAAATTATACATTTAAATGTGAAAAGTTAGACGTCAGATGGAAATATTAATAAAACGTCACCTTACAGTCTAACTTCATGATAATGAGTAGAATAGGAATGTAATACAGTCATATATCAGATACCATCCTGAACAAACTTAAAAGGTAATGTAGACCTTATACTTCCATGGCAACAGAAAATCCAAACATAGGATTTTCAGAAAAGCTAAAAATATGCAAATTATTTGGGAATTTTGCCTTTGCAGTATTAAATCTGTTGAATGTCTTCTGATATTAAACCTTGTGGTGTAACTGCACATTGAGTAAAACTGACCTGAGAGATTTCAGTGTACAGCGTGGATCCCCCAGTCCAACAGAGAGCAGCTTCACTCCTGAATCCAGTAGATCATTGATACTCAGGTCCAGCTCTCTCAGACTAGAGGTGTTGGAGCTGAGAACTGAGGCCAGAGCTTCACAGCATTCCTCTGACAGATGACAGCCAGTCAGCCTTCGCACAAATAAACAGAAATATTGTTTGGAGTCAGAACAGTGTCACCAAAAAGTTAAATTTTAGATTAGATAATATACAACTTTTGACAGATTTAACTATTCAATATTGCCACATTATTTTCTGAAATTGAACATCACAATGAAAAATGAAATGAAGGGAATTCAAAATCCATATGTAGCTTGGCTTTTTCTTATTTTAATATTTCGGTTCTCATGTTTGGTAATCTAGCTGTCCAACAATTGCTGTAGATTCATCTTCATCTTGTTCTCCTCCTCCCCCTCTCTTCCAGAGGTCTTCTTTAACCCCATATTGTTCTTTAAGGAATTGACCAACGGAGCAACTGAGGGGTTGGTGTTGTGTAGAACCAAATGGTAATTTCTTTGTGTATCCAACGACAGATCCCCCACAGACCAACAGGTCTTGGGCTCATCTTACCCAGGTATCGCACCCCACCAACTGTTCAACCTAGAGAGGGTGTAGGCGGTGTGTGATTGGCTTCATTTGAATAACGTTAACCCAATAGGAATCAGGGGGTTACACCTTTTGCTATGTTAACAGGTAATGTTTGGAAGGTAACTGATGCTTGCCCTTGTCATGGGTTTTGATATACTGTTGTATGTGTAGAAAAGCACTGCGGCAGGGTCCGGACTTAGCCGCAATTAGCTGTACTTATCGCTCAGTGCTCCTCCGTTGGGGTACCAAGCGGTCTGAAAGGGGGCCAACAAGTTCGAACTACATATGCCGTCCGTTGATTGGTCGACAGAATCGTCACTTCCGGACGACAGGGGGATAAAAACAAACAAACACGGTACCCACAAGGTACTTACGTAATTGGTGCGGCTATCGCCATCCGGCTTAAACCCTGCTCTACCATGAAGGCAGTGGGTCAATAGAGGGCGCTAGGACGCCGCCCCCCGGGAAATATTCACTTGACTATATCTGCTAACTATGAATCTACTATTATAAATATGAATTAAATCAACAAAAAATCATAGCGTATATCCTTGCATAATTGTGTGATAGACCGTACTTGCCACTGCAAGCAACCATTTAAATGCGCCTGAACTTCAATGATTTGGGCTAGGCTAGTTATTGGTAAATCGAAATAGAGCCCTCCTCCAAGTCAGGGGCGCCGGCCACGTTGAAGTCATTTTAAGCTCGCACACTTTTTTGCTGTATATCAAGCAGAGACAGCTTTTCATTGGCGCACGAAAATTGTGTGCCCACCAATGTGTGCCCCAGGCCAATGGTACAGTTTTTTTTTTTTTTTATCACCACAGGATTGGACAAATCAACGAATCAATCGAATTGGCTACCTCCCTCAGCAGCATTCCAGCAACACAACTACATGTAGAGAAGTGATAGATCGCTAACTGGCAGAGAGTTATAAGCACTTTCCACCCATTTCAGTGGAGGAATTAGACTCCCAATGCAATGTAATACTTAAAAGGAGCAAGTAAGTTACATATTAAATTAGTCTTTTGATCTGTAGACTATAGGGGTGTGACGAGATCTCGTGCCACGAGATCTCGCGAGATCAAACTCGACGATATTACCCGTTGCGTTAAAAATCTGTCTCGCGAGATTTGTGATTTATCCAAACTTCTATTTGTCGCCTGTGGGGGCAGTAATGCGCCTTTGCTACATCTAGTCTGCCAGAACCTAAAGAAGGAGAAGGAAAAGAAGAGGAGGAGAAGGAGGGGAAGCAGGGGAAGCATCGAAAGCAGCCATAAGCTGTGTTCGAAATCGTTCCCTATCACGGATATAGTGTACTATATAGGGTGCTCGCCATTTTGTAGTGGTATTCGAATTCTCAGTGGTTAATTTCATGCACTATATTGTGCACTTAAAATACCGAAAATTTGAGTGTACATACGATGTAGCCTACATGTTACTCCCGTATACCACAATGCAATGCGGTCGTGTTTTTCCGGAGGAGAAGAAGAGGCTGAATAACCGCAAAAACGAATACATTTAATCAAAGTACATTTGGGGTACTTTGATTTGGTTTTGCACATAATATTGTTTGCAATTGAAAAAAAGAGAATTATTTAATTTAATTTATTTTAATTTAACTTTTATAAATTGTAGTTTTAGTTTCAATTTCATGCATGTTATAATAAAACATTTCAAAATGCATGCGCGACTTGGTTAAATAAAAGTCTGTTGGTCCAGTCATATAATTTGTCATTGTAGTTTTCTTAAAATCTCGTCTCGTCTCGTTCTCGTGAACCCAATATCGTGTCTCGTCTCGTCTCGTGAGCTGAGTGTATCGTCACACCCCTAGTAGACTATAAACAAAATAAAGCAACTGTCCCATATTTCTAACTGCATTTGAAGTAGACATTGAGAGAAAAAAAAAATTTACGTTATTGGACAGTGATCATGATTTGTCTCAATATCAGAATAACAACAATAGGTCAAATAGTAATAGCTGGTGGAATGGCCATAAAGTAGGTCTGTATATGCAGTGTAAGCTTGTCCAGGCCCTGCCAGTCAGGATGTAAGCTATGAATCTGAGTGAATAGTAGGTAATAGGTAATCGGTAGTGGCCATCCCCAGTATGCACCAGAATACAGGAAAGACCAAGAAGAAGCACTTTTCTCCTTATGAAAGTAACACCAGCATTGTACGACCAACCGACTATAACTTGATAGCCCTAGAGATGTGTGTCCGACTTAATTTTCACGGAATATGAATAAAATACACCTTATACCATTATTTACAAACTTCAAGATAATAAAGACATCTTGGACTGTCATGCCAACACAATATGAAATATATTGCGTGTTACTCATGATTTTTTTTATTCATGCTTATAAACTTTTATATTCACAAGAACTCTGGAATTTCTTCCGATAGGAAACCTTTTGGTGTAACTGTTTGCACATTGAGTAGAACTGACCTGAGTGTTTCCAGTGTACAGTGACTCCCCAGTACAGCAGAGAGCAGCTTCACTCCTGAATCCTTCAGATCATTGGTACTCAGGTCCAGTTCTCTCAGACTAGAGGTGTCGGAGCTGAGAACTGAGGCCAGAGCTTCACAGCATTCCTCTGACAGACCACAGCCATTCAGCCTTTAAACAAAATAACAGGAAAATGTTAGTTAATTTTTTTTATTATTGACTAATGTTATCAATTTTATTTATGTAGAACTTATGTCGAGTTGTTTGGTTGAAGGTGAAAAGTGCTCTGTGAATGTTTTGGATATTATTACTAGTCTATTTGTAGTTTACTGTAAATTGGCTTGTTAAACATGTGCACCTACAGAAATGTTTTGGAGTCTTTAAATACTGGCAGCAGCTTCAGAAGGCCCGCATCTGAAGCAGGGTATTTTTTTAGGTCAAATACATCCAGCCCCTCTTCTGATGACTGTAAGATGAAGACCAGCGCTGAAAAATGAGCAGGAGAGAGAGATTCTCCGGAGAGACTTCCTGATGTCAGGGACTGATGGATCTTCTCCACAAGAGAACGGCAGTTTAGCTCATTTAGACAGTGGAAGAGATTGATGCTACTTTCTGGAGAGAGATCTCCTCTCATCTTCTCCCTGATGTAACGGACTGTTCCATGATTGATCCTTGAGCTACTTCCTTTCTTCCTTTCTGCAAGGAGACCTCGTAGGAGTTTCTGATTGGTCTCTAGAGAGAGGCCCAGGAGGAAGCGGAGGAATAAGTCCAGGTGTCCATTCTCACTCTGTAAGGCCTTGTCAACAGCACTCTTGTAGAGGAGGAGTTCATCTTCCATTGAGGTTGGCTGTTCTTCTGAGAGCAGATTGACACCAGTGTCGATGAAAGACAGAAAGACATGAAGGGCAGCCAGAAACTCCTGGATGCTCAGATGGACAAAGCAGAACACCTTGTCCTGGTACAGCCCACACTCCTCTTTAAAGATCTGGGTGAACACTCCTGAGTACACTGAGGCTGCTTTGATATCAATGCCGCACTCTGCCAGGTCTTCCTCGTAAAAGATCAGGTTGCCTATCTTCAGCTGGTTAAAAGCCAGTTTTCCCAGAGAAACAATAATCTTTCTGCTCTCTGAACTCCATTGTTGATCTGTTTCAGTTCTGCCATGATATTTCATGTCCCCCTGAATGGACTGTACCCGCAGGAAGTGGCTGTACATCTGAGTCAGGGTCTTTGGCATCTCTTTTCCTGTGAAGTACTTCAGAACATTTGCACTGATCCAACAGAAAATTGGGATGTGACACATGATGTGGAGGCTTCGTGATGTCTTGACATGGTCGATGATTGTGTTCGCTAGCTTCTCGTCTTCTGAAAATCTCTTCCTGAAGTACTCCTCCTTCTGTGCGTTGGTGAACCCTCTTACCTCTGTCACCCTGTCAACACACTCAGCTGGGATTTGGTTGGCTGCCGCAGGGCGTGTGGTGATCCAGATGTGAGCGGAGGGAAGTAGGTCGCCCCTGATGAGGTTTGTCAGCAGCACGTCAACAGAGGCGGACTTTGTGACATCAGTCCAAATTTGGTTGTTCTGAAAGTCCAGAGGAAGTCGACACTCATCGAGACCATCCAAGATAAAGACAACTTGGTACTGGTCGTATCTGCAGTTTGATGCTTCTTTGGTTTCAATAAAGAAGTGATGAAGAAGTCCCACCAAACTAAACTCTTTCCCTTTCAGTAAATTTAGCTCTCTAAATGTGATGGGAAATGTGAAATTTATGTTATGGTTCGTTTTGCCTTCAGCCCAGTCCAGAGTGAACTTGTGCGTTAAGAAGGTTTTACCAATGCCGGCAACTCCAGTTGTCATTATTGTTCTGATTGGTTGATCTTGTCCAGGTAAAGGTTTTAAGATGTCTTCACATTTGATTGGGTTTTCCTCCTTTGCTGGTTTCCTGGAAGCAGTTTCAATCCATCTGACCTCATGTTCCTGGTTGACTTCTCCAGTGCCTCTCTCTCTGATGAAGAGCTCTGTGTAGATATTATTCAGACGTATTGACTGTCCTGCTTTAGCGATTCCCTCAAACACAGAACGGAACTTCCGCTTCAGGTGAGCCATGAATTTATGTTGGCACTCGACTGCAACAGTTTCTTAATGAGAAAACAACAAAATACATCAGTTAATAGATGGTGTCCAGATGTTAATAAGGGAAAAATATGCAATTCCATGATATAAAGTGGCTTTTTTACTTGTTGTTGGATGTGGTTGGAGAGGCTGGTCATGGCTACGACTGCCTGTTATGAAGAAAATGTTTCAGGATCATTTAGATTTTGCCACATTAATATGATTGCTAATATGACAGTAGTATTTTGTCAGAACAGCTTGGCATTTTTGCACTGCCAAGCCAGTACGGTTGCGGCTTGGCACACCCTTCAATTTCACTGTCTGGCCTGTGTTAAACCGAGGGGGTTTAATCCGCCATCGTCAAGGAGCTGGCTTTCTTGGTTCATTGGAATAGGCGGGTCTACGCACTGAGAGTAGATTTCTTTAGAATAATTTGAATATTCCAAATGATTATTATTTTTTTTTATTCAAGTCACTCGCGTTAAGGAATTAGTAGACGACATCTGAGTGTAGGCTGCATACACGATTATCTATTTACAAGTGCAAAAACGCCAACATATTCTTTATTTAGCTGACCACATGTTTTTTATCCAGACAAAAGCCTTGCAAGGAAAGTTCCTCTGGGTTAAATGCGACTGCATCCCCTTCTCTCCCATGATGGTCAGCAGCTCGCCGATTTCAGCGTCTCTCCAGTAAGAAATACTCATGTTTATTTCGCTGCGTTGTCTCTGTTGTAGAGACAATGCAGAAGCACTTCTACCCAAATCCCGCCCCTGGTACCACAATGCCGTCTAATCACATTAGCATGAAAAATAAACCCCCAATATGTGTAGGGTTTGAGAGGAGAAATTGGGATGTGCGAAATCAAGCAGGTAAATTACATCAGTGTAAACGCGCGGACCATGCCGAGGAAAAGGCGGATATAAGACAGGCATATTTGGTAAAAACGACACGAAAAAAAAGGGCCTTAAATCCCGTGTTTTTGCCATTCTTTATGCCAAACACTATGTGAACGTTCTACTCTGCTGCAAACGCAGGTGGCGTTATTTTAATAACAAGGTACTCAGACGTCACGACAGAGCCGTGACCCACCCTACTCTGCCTCTCATTGGCTAGTACTCAGTGAGGATTGGAATGAGCCCCCCCCCCCAGAATTCACGGGAATGTCTTATTTGTGGTAAAAAAAACTATGAATTTCCCCAAATGGTGATGAGTTTGCACCCCTGTAATATGCTCTGAAATGTTTGAAGCACAGGACACGCAACATGTCAAATGATGCACAGGAGAGGGTTGAGGTGGACAATAACAGGTTTCATGAATATTTGCTGATGTTCAATTCAGGCCCGGTATAGCGAGGAGGAGATAGGACAGCGAGAGCTCAAAGATGCTTCAGCATTAGCAGCCGCTGCCGCAGCCCTAGCTGTGGCAGCCCTAGCTGCGGCAGCGTCTGGCACCTACTAGTGGTGTGTAGGTAGCTGTTGTTTGTCAATGGAGATCAAGATTGAAAACTATGTTGCCACAATCTCCACCGCACCCGGTTTATTTCCGATGCAGAAAAAATCTAAATACCGTACTGCTATTACACAATGGTTAGATTTCTTCCTTGATAATGTGGCGAGTTTTCCTTTCCCTATTGGAGGGCTAAGAGGTTAGGGTGTGACATATAATGTGTCATGTGAACCTTTTCAGATTGCGCACATGATTAAGGGCTATGCAAACCAAATCAACTGGAATATCAAATGCTTTCTTTGGTTCAGAGCTGCTGTTGTTGTTGGGGTAGGGGGTTTCCTTACCCGGTCGGGCATGGCTGCTTGCTTGGGCAGGTAGGGTAATACCGTCAAATACAAATGTGTTCCCTAGTGGCTACTAACACATTTTAAATTCAACAAAAGTGAAGGGATGAACCCTAAATATCTGTATTAAAAAAGTGTCCATCCAAAATAGAAAAAAGAAAAGAAAAAAGTGTCTTACCACTTCTCAGTTTGTCAGCCAGTTCCTCCTCGTTCATCTCCATCAGGCAGTGCTTTGTGATGTCTACCACTCCCTCTATGGCGCGCCTCCTCTGCTCCTTGTTCTTACCATCCACCTCCTCCTCCTCCCACTCACTGTCTGAGTATTGTGGGTAATCTGGTAAGAGAACCCTCCAGAGCTTCTTCAGCTCCTTTTTCAGGAAAGCGTGTGCGTTCTCCTCAGCCCTCTAGAACAGAATAAACATCAACGAGAACTTTACTCTGAACAAACGGAGGACATCAAAAGCATTTGTCAAGGATTCATGTCTTGCTGGTCTAAAGAAGGAAGCTTAGAGACTATAAGCACCACAATAAATGCTTTTTGATGTTAATGTATGGCTTAAGTCAAATCTATTGCTTACATTAAAGCTGAATTTACAGTTCTGCGTACAGCATTTCTCCGAAGATCCACATTTGAAATGATGACATATGTCTCACAACCTGGATCTTTGCAGAGCTGCCTGCATTTATATGTCCAGGTAAGGTTTACACATGTGGGCAGTGTAGTGTCCCAAATGTCCATGAACCGAAAATGAAGTCAGTAAACTGAACAGACTACTACCAGGCCGAGTCTGCTCCATTGAAAATGGGTTGAAGCAACAATATATCAATGAGAAAAAGACAAAATCATTCCGATGTACGGTTATTGTACTGTTGAAAAGGGAATTCAACCAGGGTTGGGTTAACGCGGTACAGTAAAACATTACTTAAAGAGTACTGGAGTAATCCAAAACGTTTGTTATAGCACTCAAACTGCAAGTTCACACCGATATAAGGGGCCAAACGGTAACTATAAGGGCGGCCGTGGGTGGACACACATTTCTCAAAAGGTGCACCATGGAGGCTAATGCCCTCAGCGCTGGGCCGAATGTGTCCGCCTGCTTACCATCATCATATTTTGTAAGTTAAATTATAACCACTTTGGCTATGTTTACCACCTTAATATATTAAACCCCTCATTGTAAAGATACTAACATTATCTACCTAGTGGTGAGGTAACTAGAGCTCCTCTGTGGAATAGAGTTCCATTAAAAAGGCTAATGTAGACCATAGGTCTCAGTGGTGTTATAAGTGTAGTTCAGGATATTCTACCATATTCTACTCATCTGCAACAATAATGTCATGTAATAATGTATTTTGAAATTAAATGTCTCCATTTGGGGGCTTTTCCAATTTTTATATTGCGATTAATCACTGTTCATTCACATCATGTGATCAATCCGACATTTTGGTTCGACAGCCCTAGTTAAAAGCATAAAAGTCTATCATTTCCTACAGACCAACCAACCTCATAAACAACAATGAGACAGCAACGAAGAAAATACAAAGAGCTTAACGCTCACTTCATGGTGACATAACTCCTCCTCTCAAAGCTAACTTCATGGTGATATAACTCTTCTCACCGTTAACTCCATGGTGATATAACTCCTCCCACCGTTAACTTCATGGTGATATAACTCCTGTCACCGTTAACTCCATGGTGATATAACTCCTCCCACCGTTAACTCCATGGTGATATAACTCCTCCCACCGTTAACTCCATGGTGATATAACTCCTCTCACCGTTAACTCCATGGTGATATAACTCCTCCCACCGTTAACTCCAGGGTGATATAACTCCTCTCACCGTTAACTCCATGGTGATATAACTCCTCCCACCGTTAACTTCATGATGATATAACTCCTCCCACCGTTAACTCCATGGTGATATAACTCCTCCCACCGTTAACTCCATGGTGATATAACTCCTCCCACCGTTAACTCCATGGTGATATAACTCCTCCCACCGTTAACTTCATGATGATATAACTCCTCCCACCGTTAACTCCATGGTGATATAACTCCTCCCACCGTTAACTTCATGGTGATATGGAGGGTTAGGGGTCTTGCTCAGAGAAACCTCGACACACCTCGACATGGTTATTTAATTAGAAACTTTCGGTTGATAAATCATCCAGCTCAACCTCCTGAGCTAACCCGACCTTCGTCTTTGATCTTTGTGAATCTTTGCATACGTGCTTTTTTTTTTCTTTTTTTTTATTCTTTATTTCAGACGCAGGAGGATCCATATCAACACATAGTGCTTGATTATATGCTTAAACTTATATACTTATACACACCTTGATAAGCTCTATTTGAGCCCTGCTAATCTTTGACCTCTCCTGCTGTTTTCTGTGGAGAACACACACACACACACACACACACACACACACACACACACACACACACACACACATACATATACACAAAACAAACACACTCAAAAATCGATGGAGTTTGTCCCGTCTTCTAAACATTCTAAGCACTAGGTGAGTACGATAACAATCTACAGGTCTGTTTTGTCAAACTCTCACCTCTCCTCTCCTATCTTATCTTTAAATTGGTCAGGAGGGTCCATAGACCAGTCACTCTTCATGGAGACCCAGTTGGATCCCGCAGAGTCCGTATCCTCATGCTTGACCTTCCTAGAACAACCAACCCATCTTGAAGTTATGGTTTGTGGATGTTGATGTTTAATATGATAATATATTGGTTAAAACCCCACCTTTTCTTAACCGGTTGGGGATTTCCATCATTGAGATTAAAAGGATAATCCATAGAGCAGTCCCGCTCCATGGGGACGCTGGGTCCAGGGGAGTCTGCTCTCTCGTGCTGGACTCTTCTAGAAGATAAAGAAATACGATTTATGGACGTTTGATAGATTCTGTATTGTTATAATCTCTGGTAAATCCTCACCTCTTCTCAGTAGACTGATTTCCATCTTTAAATTTAAGAGGTGGATCCATAGACTGGTCACTTTTCCCTGAGACACAGCTGGGTCCAGGGGAGTCTGCTATCACATGCTGGACTCTTCTAGACGATCAAGGTATAGGATTTATGGACGTGCGATAGATTCTGTATTGTTACAATCTCTGATAAATTCTCACCTTTTCTCAGTAGACTGATTTCCATCGTCAAATTTAAGAAGTGGATCCATAGACTGGTCTCTCTTCACTGGGGCACAGCTGGGTCCAGGGGAGTCTGCTCTGTCCTGATGGTGTCTTCTATAAAAACAAGAATCTCGATTTATGCATGTTCAATAGAGGCTGCATTTGTAAATTAAGCATGTCAGACTCGTTATTGGAAAATAATGCACGACAAGGCTGTTTATGTGGCCAAGGAGAAACCGAGTTTGCTTACCAAAGGATTACATTTGAAAGTCCTACCTTTCATTTCTGCAGGGGCGGCCATCTTTAAACGTGACAGGTGGATCCATAGACCAGTCGCTCTTCATGGAGACCGAGCTGGGTCCAGGGGAGTCTGCTCTCTCCGGCTGGACTCTTCTAGAATATTAAGACAGGGGTGCAAACTGGGGATGGCTCAAAAGGTGACAAAAAAAATTCTGCAGAGAATTAAGAAAAAGCGCAATACACAGCGTCCAGGGCCTTTCCTATGATTCCTGCTACATTTTTCTAAACAAACTCTGTTTAAGTGACACATGAAAGCCTGTCAGTGATGTTCAGACATACAGCAGTGCTAACAATGAGAAAAGCCCAGTCGCATCTTTTACATTTTTGTGATAAATCTTTTGAGATCCATCCCCTAGCCCCCCCCTTCCCAACTCCATCCCACCCTACCATAGCACATTACTTGTGCTTTTTTGCCTTGCCTGTACCAGTCCGTTTTCCTCTTTTGAGCAGCTATCAGCAGCAGCGGAGGTTAGCAGACGGGGGCCAAGGTCATGCCCCGCCCTACTCTGCCTCTCATTGGCTAGTACTCAAAGTCATGCCCCGCCCTACTCTGCCTCTCATTGGCTAGTACTCAAAGTCATGCCCCGCCCTACTTTGCCTCTCATTGGCTAGTTCTCGAAGTCATGCCCCGCCCTACTCTGTCTCTCATTGGCTAGTACTCAAAGTCATGCCCGCCCTACTCTGCCTCTCATTGGCTAGTACTCAAAGTCATGCCCCGCCCTTCTTTGCCTCTCATTGGCTAGTTCTTGAAGTCATGCCCCGCCCTACTCTGCCTCTCATTGGCTAGTACTCAAAGTCATGCCCCGCCCTACTCTGCCTCTCATTTGCAAGCACTCGTCGATAACTCGGATGAGACGTAGACACCCCCACCCAACTTCTTTTTTTTCCGCAGATCTACACAATTTCCGCGGATTCCCTATTTGTGTTCAGAACTTGGAATTTGGTGACGAGTTTGCACCCCTGTAAGAAATAGGATATTTGGACGTTCGATAAATTCTGTATTGTTATAATCTCTGGTAAATCCTCACATCTTCTCAGTAGACTGATTTCCATCTTTAAATTTAAGAGGGGGATTCATAGACTGGTCACTTTTCCCGGTGACACAGCTGGGTCCAGGAGAGTCTGCTCTCTCATGCTGGTGTCTTCTATAAAAACAAGAATCTCGATTTATGCATGTTCAATAGAGGCTGCATTTGTAAATTAAGCATGTCAGACTCGTTATTGTAAAATAATGCACGACAAGGCTGTTGATGTGGCCAAGGAGAAACCGAGTTTGCTTACCACAGGATTACATTTGAAAGTCCTACCTTTCCTTTCTGCAGGGTTGGCCATCTTTAAACGTGACAGGTGGATCCATAGACCAGTCACTCTTCATGGAGACACAGCTGGGTTCAGGGGAGTCTGCTCTGTCCTGCTGCTCGGGGCTTCAATACGATACACACGCAACTTCTCGATTTATGCATGTTCAATAGAGGCTGCATTTGTAAATTAAGCATGTCAGACTCGTTATTGGAAAATAATGCAAGACAAGGCTGGTGATGTGGCCAAGGAGAAACCGAGTTTGCTTACCACAGGATTACATTTGAAAGTCCTACCTTTCCTTTCTGCAGGGGCGGCCATCTTTAAACGTGACAGGTGGATCCATAGACCAGTCGCTCTTCATGGAGACACAGCTGGGTTCAGGGGAGTCTGCTCTGTCCTGCTGCTCGGGGCTTCAATACGATACACACGCAACTTCTCGATTTATGCATGTTCAATAGAGGCTGCATTTGTAAATTAAGCATGTCAGACTCGTTATTGGAAAATAATGCACGACAAGGCTGGTGATGTGGCCAAGGAGAAACCGAGTTTGCTTACCACAGGATTACATTTGAAAGTCCTACCTTTCCTTTCTGCAGGGGCGGCCATCTTTAAACGTGACAGGTGGATCCATAGACCAGTCGCTCTTCATGGAGACACAGCTGGGTCCAGGGGAGTCTGCTCTCTCCGGCTGGACTCTTCTAGAAGATTAAGAAATAGGATTTATGGACGTTCGATAGATTCTGTATTGTTATAATCTCTGGTGAATACTCACCTTTTCTCAGTAGACTGATTTCCATCTTAAATTTAAGAGGTGGATCCATAGACCGAGGTTTCTTACCACAGTGGATTACATTTGAAAGTCCTACCTCTCCTTTCTGCAGGGGCGGCCATCTTTAAACGTGACAGGTGGATCCATATAGACAATAAGCATGTGATACATGCTCTGACAAATACTGACCTTTTTTCAATAGACTGATTTCCATCTTTAAACGTGACAGGTGGATCCATAGACCAGTCACTCTTCATGGAGACACAGCTGGGTTCAGGGGAGTCTGCTCTGTCCTGCTGCTCGGGGCTTCAATACGAAACGCACACAACTTTGACTCAGTTTCAGTCATGAAACTAATGGTTTTATGATAAATCAGTGTTGACCTCTGAGATGGACATAAACCCAGACAGTGAGAGATCCTCTTACCTTTCAGCTTCGCTCTGGGGGCCATGTTCCCTAGACATGGTGCTTTTAGAAGTAGGACCCCCCTCCTCCATCTCCTCATTCAAGGTAGACGGGAGGCCTGGACACAAACACAACTACATATCTTGTGGATTCCATTTTAAGACTTCATATGCTCCTCCACAAATGATTTACACAACTCTCTCTCTCTCTCCGACCCAGAGAAAATAACTGAAAGGGCCGGGACACGGATCTGGTCCGGGTTCTGAAGGTTCTAGACAGCTAGGTTAAAGGGGAGCATGCAGATATGTATTCCATCTGGATACTTTCACCGGGGGCGGTGTGTTAGAATGGTTTAGTAAAGTACTCATAATAATGGTTGGTAGTTTAATAAACCTGAATAGAACAGATTTGCGGTGATACTTAGCCCACAACAGCGCTGGTTTTGATTTCTCTTATAGTGAATGCTGCTAGTCCTGCTGTGCAAATTCATAAAAAACTCAAGCCAATTGGGCAACTTTTGATCATGTTAGACCGGAATTTGCATTGGGCGGTTACCTACAATTTGGGCTGGTTTTGGAAAAAAATGGCGGATTATTGTTTTCCTTCTTTTCAAACATCAATCAATAAGGTGAGTTTGAGTGGGCGTTTCGATTTGACCAAATCTCGTCAGTATTTAGGGGTGGTAAATGGGCACCTGTCGAATAGTAATAAGGGGCGAGGGAGGGCCGGCAGACTTCTCACTCAAACCTCTGCGTTGATGGGGAGATTTTATTTATCGAGCTGGCATTGACTGTACATAGTACACCGGTTGATAGTCTTTAAGTTCTTGAAAGATGTTGTCCTACATAAAGTATGAAAGGACATAAATATATAAAGTATATGATATTTTATGCATGTCTATTTCAAGGGTTGTTTTACTTCAGCTCACAAACCAAACATACATTTTCTCTGGCTGTGTCCATGTGTGTGTGTGTGTGTGTGTGTGTGTGTGTGTGTGTGTGTGTGTGTCATGGTCTGTCTGTTTCCTTGTCTTGTTTTGATGTGTTTCCGGTCTTACTTTGGTATCTCTGTCTTGTTTCTCCCCATGTCCGGTCAGGTTTCCCTCCTGTGTGATTACTGCTCCCTCCCCTAATGTGTTTCAGCTGTTACTCGTTGCGTGCCCTGTGTGTGTTTGGTATTTAAGCCCTTGTCTTTCCTTTGTTCCTTGTCGGATCATTGTAGTTCGTGGTGAGTTGTGTCCTGTGTTCCCGGTTTTCCCTGTGTTACCCGCGTCACCTGTGTTCTCGGTGTTCCTTGCCTTTTGCGTTAATAAATTGTCCTTTACCCGAACTGTCTGCTATTGGGTCCGTTCTGGGAACCTTTGGCAACTTGTTTTCCAGCCAATTGCTTCATTCCAAACAGTTTGTACTTGTTTGGAATTCTATTGACGCAGAAGGGTAGACAGGGTTGGTTTGAAACCCGACACAACTGTACAACCGTCTCCTCCGTTTGTCCTGGAAAACGGTCAGTTTGATGCCCCACCCAAACTTCAGGGGTCTCATTTATAACCGTTGCGTACGCACAAAATAGGGCTGAAAGTGGCGTACGTGACTTTCCACGCCAAGGTTGTGATCTACAAAAAAACTAACTCCAACCGTCTCCGACCGAAAGTCCATTCATTCCTATGTGATTCTCCGTAATGTCCGTTTTTCCTCCGAGACTCCTCCCCTCCTTTCTGTCCGGTGTGTCCGTAATATACGTTCAAAAAATTTAACTTTCGCCGTCGTTTTACGGAGATACCGTATGAAAGTTTTTATGTTTTTCACAAAACTTGTAAGTACCTGGCAGGCCAAACTCCTCACCGATCTCTTTCCAAGCCTGGTTGGTTTTGTTTTTATCTCTGTATATGTCGATCCTCATGTTCCAAAGTACCGGTCTCCTAAAAACGGCCATTATCATACGCTCCCACATCTTTTGTCTCATCTCATTTTCGTCCGCTAATCCGGGGTCGGGTCGCGGGGGGAGCAGCTCAAGCAGGGGGCCCCAGACTTCCCTTTCCCGGGCCACATTGACCAACTCTGACGGGGGGATCCCGGGGCGTTCCCAGGCCAGTGTTGAGATATAATCTCTCCACCTAGTCCTGGGTCTTCCCCGAGGTCTCCTCCCCACTCGACGTGCCTGAAACACCTCCCAAGGAAGGCGCCCAGTGGGCATCCTTACCAGATGCCCGAACCACCTCAGCTGACTCCTTTCTAAGTAAAGGAGCAGCGGCTCTAATCCGAGTTCCTCACGGATGGCTGAGCTTCTCACCCTATCCCTAAGGGAGACGCCAGCCACCCTTCTGAGAAAACTCATCTCGGCCGCTTGTACCCGCGATCTCGTCCTTTCGGTCATCACCCAGCCCTCATGACCATAGGTGAGGATAGGAACGAAGATCGACCGGTAGATCGAGAGCTTTGCCTTGCGGCTCAGCTCTCTTTTCGTTACAACGGTGCGGTAAAGCAACCCAGTCGCCAAGAAAAAACGTTGACGGTGTACGTTTCCATGAACACTGGATACGTAGCATTTCAACGTAAAAAATAGCGTGTTATACCTACAGTATCCACGCGTGCCGCTGTGGAGGCGGGTTTCGGGGTTTGGGTTTCACGGCTTTCGCGGCAACACGATTGTGAACACGATTGTTTAGGGGGGGGGGGGGGGAGGTAGACTGTTGTTGACCGGGGAGGGGGGGGGGGGGGGAGACACGTTAGTTGAAGGGGGGGACGGGGACGACACGTTTGTTGAGGGGGGGGGGGGAAGACACGTTTGTAGGGGGGGGGGGGGGGGGCACGCTCGACAACGAGAGTTGGTTTTTATTGAATGCTCGACAACGAGAGTTGGTTTTTATTGAACGAGACTTCAACACGGAACAGCTGCACGAAACGATGGTCACGTCACTCTCGGTGACGGTGTCGACAACAATGAACACACGAACAATGTTAATAGAACAACACACAACCACATAACATCCCGAACCCATTAACCCCACTTAATCCTAACAAAACAAGTTAACAAAAGCCCCATTTGTCAACTGACAACCCCAATTCCCAGAATCCCCCGCGGCTCCGGAACACGGCGTAGCTTATATTAATCTTTATTATCTGAATGGGAAATGCAATATTTTAGGACAGATACACCATTAAACGCGTTTCTAATGACATTTCTAGCGAGAAATGTACATTTTCCTTACATAATCTTCAATCAGTGAATGTGTATGATCTTTATTAATCTTTATTATCTGAATGGGAAATGCAATATTTTAGGACCGATTCACCGTTAAACGTGTTTCTAATAACATTTCTAGCGAGAAATATACTCTTTACTTGCATAATCTTCAGTCAGTGTCTGATCTTTAGTTTTATAGTTATTAGGATTTGATCGGCTCGCTCGCATGTTTCAACGACGTCAGGTTGTGGGCTGCTTTCGCTATAGCAGCTCACGTGCTTCCTGTGTTTGTGTTATTAAACTGTTACTTTATGTAACTTTTAATGATAACATCTTGTTAGAAACACGTACATCTGAGAGCCAACCCAGTCGCCAAAAGCATACGTTGACAGTGTACATTTCGTGAACACTGGATTACGTCGCATTTCAACATAAAATAGCGTGTTATACACACACACACACGCACACACACACGCACGCACAGACACACACAGACACACAGACACAGACACAGACACACACACACACACACACACACACATACACACACACACACACACACACACACACACACACACACACACACACACACGCACACGGTGCATTTTGCTGCTAAAACAACAACAAAAAAATATTCCCTCAAATATTATTACTAAAGAACCGTTTTCCAAAGAACGAAATGTAAACCAATGCATTCTGAATGGGAGTGTTTCTCAGATTTTTCCATGCTACACAGAACGAAATGTAAACCCATGCAAATAAAGACTTCATGGTCATAATAATTTAAATATCATTAATCTCCTGAGTGTGTTGGGTGGTATTCTATTTTTTTCAACGGGGCTGGTGCCGTCTCCTTTTGACCTTTTGACCCCAGACTTCTGGGGGAATAGCTGAATCAATTCATTAGTCAATCAGAAGCATGTAAATATCTTCCCGGTGGTGTAGGACGAACAAGGTGTCCTTCAACATCTACGCTTCCAGGCGATTACAACGGTGCCACACATGAGCATATTCGAACATGTTTAATGGTAGTAATTAGCTGTCGAAATTGGAGGCCTTAATCAATAATGAGCAGCTATTGATTTGCTTCCCGATAGAAATTTGTGACAAATGACATGTTATTTAGCATCTACACGTTGAGATGAGTCCAATGACACCAAGCATGACACTCTAGCTAATGGTAACATGTATTTTGCATGGTACACCTAGGTTTAGGACATGATCTCGGTGTAG
Source organism: Gadus macrocephalus (assembly GCF_031168955.1). NCBI lineage: Eukaryota > Metazoa > Chordata > Actinopteri > Gadiformes > Gadidae > Gadus > Gadus macrocephalus. The sequence goes on along the minus strand of NC_082394.1, from coordinate 19,745,842 downwards.
CAAGAGGGCGAGCTTGATCTCATTGGACTCAGCTTAACGTGTAGATGCTAATTAACATGTAATTCGTCAAAAATCGCCATCGGGAAGCAAATCTATAGCTGGTCATTATTGATAAAGGCCTCCAAAATCGACAGCTAATTACTACCCCGAAACATATTCAAATATGATCATGTGTGGCACTGTTGCAATCGTCTCGAAACGTAGATGACAAAGGACACCTTGTTTGCCCTGTTGCACGACCGGGAAGATATTTTCATACTTCTAATGGATTGATTCATATTTTAAGGTTCTCGGAGTGAGACTTTAAGCGGCTGCAGCAGAAGTGTTGAGACGAAAGATGATATCAAGACCTTAATAGAATATTCCCATTCACATTATGATTCTTCGTCATAACATCCGACCAAACTTCCTTTACATTCACCGAGCGAAGATGATGAAAGTCCAGGCCCCCCCTTCCTGCACTCGGGGTCCGACCGGGCCAAGTTTCGGTGCGGGGGTCCCAGTTAGGCCCTAGAATATGGTATTCAAATTTCAGGGCGGTAGGACCTTCCTATCTCAAAAACTGTTTTTCCACCACATTCTGAACCATTAGGTCTCGCAGGCAACACTTCTGAAGGGGCTTTGTCCAAATGACAGTCCATTTGGGAAAACTTTTTTTCTCTATGGGCTAGAACTACAAATCTTGGATATGTCGTTCTCGGGGCCCCGGGAAATGTGTGTAAACATTTTAGCATCACTAGCTATCTCGAAAAGGCCGGAAAAGGGGCGTGACCTCCAACAGTACAGTCAATGTACATAAGACAGAGGTTAGTTTCTAGGCCCCATTTTTTGTGGGATGGAGGTGTACATTTGTGGCTTAATGTGTGTAGACACTAGGCCTGCAGCGGATTCGAATTGTATCCGAATCCGTTCGGTTCGTTTACCACAGTTCGGAGCATTCTAGAGATCCGCGGATTTCGGTTTCATGAAGGCATTGCCTTACGTAGCGTATTTTGCCTACTGTAGCCTACGTCCGATACAAAAGGGTGTTTAGGACCCAGCGGAATGCATTCTCTCCAGTGCTGCCCGAGCCAATGAGGTAGCTGTAATAGGTTGTTTTCTGAAGTTCAAGCGCACGATTCCTAAATTTAAAGAAAGTAGTTGATACAATTATATTCTAAATATACGGGAGATAAATACAAACGGGTGATAAGCGGGATAACGGCCTTCGAGGTCGACCGGTTCGATGGAAATAATGGACAGGTAGAGGCAACTCTGGCTTCATGCTGCGCTCGTCGCCAGAGTTCTAAGCCTCGTCGGCCGTTATCCCTTACATGTTACACTCAGTGCACCATGTTTTCAAATGCATTAAGGGGAACATTTATTGCACAAAAAAGCCTTGCAAGTTGTCTGATTGCAGTCAATTAACACATTGCAAATAGCCTGTGGGTCTCATTCATTTTTGTGTTTCTCCCCCAAACCCTCCGTCAAAAAAAAGTCCGCCTTTTTACTATCACGGACATGATCCTAATCCGAACCGTATCCGAAACCGAGGCCCAAAACGGTTATCTGAACCGAACCGTGAACACACTGATCCGTTTCACCCCTAGTAGACACAGCTGGCCTGTGGCCACGTCTTTGAAGTCTGGGGTCAAAAGGTCAAAAGGAGCCGGCACCACGCCGCTTATGAGATAACAAAAAGTGAATCTGTATTTCTCTCATAACATTTTGTCATTATTGAAGAGAGGCCTGATTCTCAGATATGCATGTTGGACTGTTAGGGTATAGGTCTGGGAAGAACTTCAGGCCAAAATCTTGCAAGCGAGCCGCTGGGTGCAGGTGCAACGAGATGGAGCACTTGCTGAGTCATTTCCTGTAGGGCTGGAGCCACAGGTTGAAGCGTATGCGTCCTTTGAAACCCCCTTTGATATATAAGAGACCCCAAGGTACAGTTTACTTAAATGTTCTCGCCTCAGTCACCTATTGCATCACTTCCTTTAGGGCTTCGGCCTCCTAATTGATCATTGTAGTATAATTGAATGCCCTCTTTCATATTATATGATACTTCCACCTCTGGGACGTGGCAACAACTCTCCAAATCCATATGGGGAGGGGGGGGGGATGCTTTTGGACAGTAGGGGTGTACACTAGACATAAATAGGAAGCAAACTCAGGAGAAGGAATGACCTCTCACAAATATTTATTGAATAAATTGTTTCAAATAACCCTGCCTCGTTAAATCAATGAACTTGGTGTTTTGCTTTCAAAAATAGGTTATAGAAGAAGTCTAAACTGCAGAAAATAAAAACATCCAAGCTGCCTTTTAAGGATACCTCGGAATATCTGTCTATTTTTTAACCGTCGGACCCCAGTTTACGACAAAAACAACACAATTTACGGCAGCTCCTTTGCCGCATGGTTTTTAGAGCCATGTAAGGATTAGAGGGGGCGGTCGATAGCAACCACCATAGCAACCATGACGGTCAAGTGACTGGATGCAGCCCCGTTGAAAAAAATAGAATACCACCCAACACACTCAGGAGATTAATGATATTTAAATTATTATGACCATGAAGTCTTTATTTGCATGGGTTTACATTTCGTTCTGTGTAGCATGGAAAAATCTGAGAAACACTCCCATTCAGAATGCATTGGTTTACATTTCGTTCTTTGGAAAACGGTTCTTTCGTAATAATATTTGAGGGAATATTTTTTTGTTGTTGTTTTAGCAGCGAAATGCACCGTGTGCGTGTGTGTGTGCGTGTGTGTGTGTGTGTGTGTGTCTGTGTCTGTGTGTCTGTGTGTGTCTGTGCGTGCGTGTGCGTGTGTGTGCGTGTGTGTGTGCGTGCGTGTGTGTGTGTGTGTATAACACGCTATTTTATGTTGAAATGCGACGTAATCCAGTGTTCACGAAACGTACACTGTCAACGTATGCTTTTGGCGACTGGGTTGGCTCTCAGATATACGTGTTTCTAACAAGATGATATCATTAAAAGTTACATAAAGTAACAGTTTAATAAGACAAACGCAGGAAGCACGTGAGCTGCTAGTTTAGCGAAAGCAGCCTAACAACCTGACGTCGTTGAAACATGCGAGCGAGCCGATCAAATCCTAATAACTATAAAACTAAAGATCAGACACAATCACTGACTGAAGATTATGCAAGTAAAAAGTATATTTCTCGCTAGAAATGTTATTAGAAACACGTTTAACGGTGAATCGGTCCTAAAATATTGCATTTCCCATTCAGATAATAAAGATTAATAAAGATCATACACATTCACTGACTGAAGATTATGTAAGGAAAATGTACATTTCTCGCTAGAAATGTCATTAGAAACGCGTTTAATGGTGTATCTGTCCTAAAATATTGCATTTCCCATTCAGATAATGAAGATTAATATAAGCTACGCCGTGTTCCGGAGCCGCGGGGGATTCTGGGAATTGGGGTTGTCAGTTGACAAATGGGGCTTTTGTTAAAGGTCCCATGACATGCTATTTTATGTATTCTTTAATATAGGTATTAGTGGGCAACTAACACAGTATTCAAAGACGTTCCCTAAATTCAGCCGTGGTGCAGAGTTACAGCCACTCCGAGCCAGTCGCACATTGAGCTTCCCCCAAATGCGCTGTTTCGGTGGGCGTGTCAAGGAGGAGGGTGGGGGTGTGGCCCTGAGCAGCTTGCAGCCACCATGCGCTCTGTTTACAGTGGATGTATCGAAATGGCGAGCCGCACACAGCCTTTAGCCGTATTCTGTAAATATTCTAGAACACACGGGAGTCCTGGAGCTCTATATCTAAATATTATCATATAGCCTACACAGATATCTATATCATATAATATATATTATCACGGCCAAAAGCTGTGTGAGCCGATATTATGAATCTCAAACGACCGCGTTGGGTTCTCCGACGTTCCTGGTTCTTCAACGTCCACATCAATGTGAATACACACACTGTAACGCAAGTGTTTCTTGTCGGTTCTTTGACGTGTCTTGTATTTCCACAACGAGACTGTCGTGGGGGTTATCTGAGCCATGGTTGAGAAGGAATTGGGGGAAAGGAACTTTGATTTGACTCGCTGAAGTACATGAACTGCGACATGCCGCCGGTTGCCGCGAGGCACCATCGCCCGGCAGCGGGCAGCAGGCAGCAGGCAGCGCGCGGTTCAGTCGACTTCAGGTTGATGTGAAAGTGGAAGAACCAGAGACGTCGCAGAACCCGACAAAGTCGTTTGTGATTCATAATATCGTCTGGAGGCGCACACAATATGTTATATGATATAGATATCTATGTATATATTATTTAGATATAGAGCTCCAGGACTGTAACGCAAGTGTTGTACACTTCCTTGTTATTTGGATAACCGTTCTGCTGTTGGTGTGATGGCGCATAACACGTCGGACTCTCGTATCTGGTATTTCTACAACGAGACTCGTATTGGGGGTTATCTCAGCCAAGGTTGAGAATGAATTGGGGGGAAGGAACTTTGGCTTTGACTCCCTCAAGAACATGAACCACGACATGGAGGAGAAAGGGATTGTTGGCGGCGAATGTCTCCCGCTTGAGCCCCGCTGAGGGACCACCGCCGGAGGCGGAGGTGCATAAGCGCTGCCCGGCAAAGATCCCTTTCTCCTCCTTGTCGTGGTTCATGTTCTTGAGGGAGTCAAAGCCAAAGTTCCTTCCCCCCAATTCATTCTCAACCTTGGTTGAGATAACCCCCAATACGAGTCTCGTTGTAGAAATACCAGATACGAGAGTCCGACGTGTTGCGCCATCACACCAACAGCAGAACGGTTATCCAAATAACAAGGAAGTGTACAACACTTGCGTTACAGTCCTGGAGCTCTATATCTAAATAATATCATATAATACATAGATATCTATATCATATAACATATTGTGTGCGCCTCCAGACGATATTATGAATCACAAACGACTTTGTCGGGTTCTGCGACGTCTCTGGTTCTTCCACTTTCACATCAACCTGAAGTCGACTGAACCGCGCGCTGCCTGCGGCAGGCTGCCCGCTGCCGGGCGATGGTGCCTCGCGGCAACCGGCGGCATGTCGCAGTTCATGTACTTCACCGAGTCAAACCAAAGTTCCTTTCCCCCAATTCCTTCTCAACCATGGCTTAGATAACCCCCACGACAGTCTCGTTGTGGAAATACAAGACACGTCAAAGAACCGACAAGAAACACTTGCGTTACAGTGTGTGTATTCACACACACACATGTGGCGCTCGCACGGTCGAGTCTCATTGGCGGGCCAACGTCTCTGGGCGGGCCAGGCAGAGTAAGGGGAGGAGCTGAGATTCCTCATGACGTCATGAGCACAGATTTCCAAATCAGCGCGCTTGAGCCTCCGTTTTTTCAAAGGCGAGCAGAACAGCTAGTGCTCGTTTTACACCAAACGCAAGTTTTAGCCACTGGGGGACCATAGGCAGGCTAGGGGAACACATATTTATGTTAGAAAACCTCATAAATTGAGATTTTCATGTCATGGGACCTTTAAAGGTTGGGTACGGAATTTGCTTTTTTGGCCATTTTTGCAAAATTACTTGAAATCCTTATCATAACCCGCTTACAGCCACTGAGTTAGAAGTACTGACATGAAAATTAAACAAGTCAATCATCTGTGGAACGGGCAGGGCTCGAAAAACTCCAGCCAATCATTTGGATTGCCACCTCGTTGCATTGGACAGTAAGTACGTCAATCAAACGGTCGTACTGCACTCCCCCTCCCCCGCGCCCCGCGCGCGACCCCTTCGTGCAGTACTCGTGACCCAGAGCTCGTGACCCAGAGCAAGCTCCTGTTTTGTTATCCTGCGGTAGCTACTGGAACTAGTTAATCCGCATTTGGACCTAGCAGTAGAAGACAATTTCCATGGCAGACAAGACGCCACCATCCCCACCACCACCACCACCACCACCAGCAAAGAGAAGGAAAACTCTTTTTCAGAGTAATTGATAATAAAAACGCTGAAAGAGAAAAACTGAAATCAAGAATAATCCTAGGCGCTGCTTTCGAACGTTGGCGGCAACTGAAGGACAAGAAGGGTCTAAAAACCGATGCTTGTGTGGCGGTTGACATAGTTTTAAAGTTTATACCGTTTATACTCGGTAATACCGGTGTTGAGACGAGTGTATTACTCGTTGTGAAAATGTCCACACCGCAGCAACCCTAGTGAAAACCAGGACTTCCAATACAATTATATGAAACAAACTAGGGCTGGGCGATATGGGCCAAAATGAATATCTCGATATTTTTTTACTATATCTCGATACACGATATATATCTCGATATATTTTGAATCTCCTCTAGAGCACATCATAAATGCTCGATTCAACCATGTCTGGCATAATGTTACGTCAGTAATAATTCTAGTATTACTGAAACATAAGTCTGCATGTAGATTACATGAAACAACATATTGTTTAAACTCATCAGTGCTTTCTATTGGAACAATTTAGAACTTGCACATAAGAAAAGGAAAATCACAGCAAGTTAGATTTACCAACACAGCATTTATTCAAACCGTTAATTATTTATTAACAGTTTGAATAATAATTATTATATATACACTGCCAGACGAAGGATCCAGTGCTATTCTTTTTCGAAACCAAATCCTCAGTTTCCATCCTTTTTTCTCTTTCTGGCTGTTCTCACTCACCAGTCGGAGGTACACGCACCTACAGCAGCGCGCCTTCCAGACTACGTCACACACGCGCGTCCATGAGAATCTCGTGGACTCGCAATGGGCGGGGGGAGTGAGTTTAGAGAGCCACCGGAAATAGCGAGAGAAGGGAACGCTGTGCGTGTGCGTTAAACAAACCCCGAGAAGCCCAATCCCTATGAGAGCTCCCCACGCTACGGCCATCAGGAGGCGCACAGAGCTTTTATCCGTGATATTATATAACCAATTATATTATATTATATTATATATTATTATATATAGAGCTCCGGGAGTCGCAAACGGCAACAATCACTTTCTCCTCCGTGCTGCAGTTCACCCCGGACTGCACTGCACCGAGTTTGCAACCATAGCCGCGAGAACGTATTCTCAGCAGGGGGTGCTGGAAAAAAAAACCTCAGCCTGCACTAGACTCGCAACTCGTTACATTGATAAAAAAGATATATAGCAGCGCAGCTCAATTACACCAGTGCATGCGCGCACAATTGAAAATCGATCGTTGTGTTCACTTTCTTCACACCATGGTTCACATCCAGCTGCTCACAGAACAAGTTTAGCGCACCACCGCTACCCTCACACTTTTTCATATAACCTTTTTTCAGCACTAGGTCATATGAGCATTAAATAAATGCTGCGTCTCAAAATGCCTTGGACAGCAGCGAGGATGACTCGCTTTGCCACGGGCCGAAACAGTTCGGAGCGACCACAGCCAGAGCGAACACAGCGGGGCAGAGGAGTGTCAGGAATAGTCTTTGTGTACACATCAGTACGGCCTATTTGCACTACTGTTTAGTGGCAATGCAGTGTTTTATTCTATGCCTTTTTATTTTCGTATATTATTTCAATGAATACAATTTATTTATTCATAAAAACAAGATCTGGTCTTCAAATCTTTTTTCCAAATATAGGTCGTCTTACAATGGGGTTTTTGTTTATATTCTGACCAATACGGTACAGCAGGCTCTCACATGACGTTAAGCATTTCCTGGTGCATAATGTGACGCTTCAGAACCTAAAATCCCGTTTCTCCCCGTTGACACGACAACACATAACCGGCGTTTTCAGAAATCTCCACTTTGGCCGGAGTTTTTAGAAATGATCGTTTTCTGTGATAAGACAGGGCCTCGGACAGGGGGTGTTGCAGCACCCCCAGCACCCCTACTTCCCGCGGTACTGGGTGCAACTTACAGCTGAATGTAGTGCCATGTTGTTAAACGAAAACCTACGCTAGCCTGGCTCGCTCTCGCGCATCTCTGTTCGCGCTCGTGCATGATTGCGCGTCCAGGTACTTGGAATGGGTGGAGTCAGAGTCAGCGTTGAAGGAGAGGGGGTAGGACCATTTGAGTTGTGTATTTTCAAAATCTGCTGGCGTTTCGCAAATCGCATACCCAACCTTTAACTTGTTTTGTTGTTAGGATTAAGTGGGGTTAATGGGTTCGGGATGTTATGTGGTTGTGTGTTGTTCTATTAACATTGTTCGTGTGTTCATTGTTGTCGACACCGTCACCGAGAGTGACGTGACCATCGTTTCGTGCAGCTGTTCCGTGTTGAAGTCCCGTTCAATAAAAACCAACTCTCGTTGTCGAGCGTTCAATAAAAACCAACTCTCGTTGTCGAGCGTGCCCCCCCCCCCTACAAACGTGTCTCCCCCCCCCCCCCCCCCCCCCCTTCAACAAACGTGTCCCCCCCCCCCCTTCAACTAACGTGTTCCCCCCCCCTACAATCGTGCCGTCCCCCCCCCCCTCAACAAACGTGTCTCCCCCCGCCCCCCCCCTCCCCGGTCAACAACAGTCTACCTCCCCCCCCCCCCCTAAACAATCATGTCCACAATTTGCCGCGAAAGCCGTGAAACCCAAACCCCGAAACCCGCCTCCACAGCGGCACGCGTGGATACTGAAGGTATAACACGCTATTTTTTACGTTGAAATGCTACGTATCCAGTGTTCATGGAAACGTACACCGTCAACGTTTTTTCTTGGCGACTGGGTTGGGTAAAGCGAACGCAATACCGCCCCCGCTGCTCCGATTCTCCGGCCAATCTCACGCTCCATAGTACCCTCACTCGCGAACAAGACCCCGAGGTACTTGAACCCCTTCACTTGGGCTAAGGACTCATTTCCTACCCGGAGTAAGCAATCCATCGGTTTCCTCCTAACATCTTTTGTCCGTAAATAAATTCATGCCCGTACGTAAAACACTAGCGACTCCTTCCGTAAATTTACGGAAGCACGGATACGAAAAACATACGTATGTGGAAACGAGGCGTGACCCATGCGTACGCATGGTTTGGAGGAAAAGGAGAATTGGCGACACAGACGGTGTGGTGGTGAACTGAAGTCAGACTGAAGAAATGTAGAGTGAGAAGAACGATTATGTTTTATCATCGCCCTTCATAAGTTTAATTCCAACCCGTATCATGCGTTAAATCTATGTAATCAGAATAATTTAAGTCAACTGCGTTATTTCTCAGTTCTAACTCCAGATACATCTCATTAGAATCGAAATGAAAATTGAAAATGAAAATTCTCTATATTTAATCCCGTCACTCCATACTGTCCACTGACGGCGCGACTGCATGGAATACAGCATCTGTCCAACATGTGTCAATAACATAATATTTGTATGTGACACTGTAAACATAATCAAATGTCAATTAAATCCCAAGTGTGGAAAACCAAGCCACATACTCATCACAATCGTTATATTAGTGTCCGTTCCTCTTGATGCTTTTCATGACAAATCAGGCATTAAAACGGGGTTATGTTGAAGAACATGTTATGTGGGTGATTACAAACTGATTATCCAAGGTGTTCTCGGTCAGTCTTATTAGCGTAACCCTAAATACAGCGGTGAGCCCCGTGCGTAATGCATTGCTGCATCATGGCACTGCTGGAGGACCATGCAAATGGCAGGATTCGGAGGGAGAGGGTCCTCAGGGACCATAACGATTTATTGGTAGGCCTACATAAAAATATGTACCTTTATGTCAGACCACTTCTTTTTTAATTCTGGGACTGTGCGCTCCGTGCCACTGACAGAGTTCACTGCGGCAGCAACATGTTGCCACTCGCTCTGCTTTTTGTTGTTAGTGATCACAATCCCGTGACCGCCGAACAAAACTACTGTTCGGGCCTCCACCTCACCACTTAAACCTCCGTGAAATTTCGCTTTTTTGCTTTTCTCAGTCCTTCTGCCATTGTTTCCGACAAGACATAATACTTGCATCTCTGAGTCTGTTTTATATGCAGATCGCCATAGTGGTTTGGATACCAAGTGATGATAAGCGGGTGTATTTATACATCTAGAACGTTCGTATTTAAGCGGGAATCATTTTCATTTGCTTTCCATGCCACCAATCTAACCAACCAATCGCGTGTAGCATGCTTTAAACAAAACCCAAAAAGTTTTTGAAATCGTCACATAAACAAACTAATCGACAAGACGAGGGATAAATGACAATATATCTCTTGTCTTTTATCCCTCTATTCCCCACTATTCACGGAGCCTGAGGTGAATAATTCTTAATTAAATAGTCTAGATAGATAGATAGCCTAGTCAAGTCTTTATTAATACCAAACGACACAAATCGTCGGGAATCCATTTAGGTGGTTCGGCCCACACAGGACAGTAGCCTACAAGACCACACAGAACAAGTCTGACTGGACATACACACAATACATCACATTAAAAATAGACACGCGTTGATAGATAGATAGATAGATATGTTCCATTATTTGCTTTGCGGATCCAACCAGTCCTGTGCACGTATGCAAAGCCATGTGCGCCAATGTCTATTTGTTTTGAGTGGGACGAATGAGTGCAGATGGAGATCAGTGAAACATATTTTAACTAGCCTACTACAGCACGCAGGGTTTTTTGTTCTCGGTTGTAATTAGCCTACATTTTAGGAGTTTTTTTATAGTGGGGGGAATCACTGTTGTCGAAGCACTTTATCCAACAAGCAAAACCGTCTCGGCAATAAGGCCAAAGTGTATGGGAGTTAACTCTTTGATATGGCTGTCTGTACTAAAAGCTATGGCTCCTTTAAATGCGTCTGCATAATTTAATTGTAGGCCTACGTCATGAGCGACTTGATTTATAAAGCAAAGATTGCTTAGAGGCGTGCGTACGCAGGGTTTTATAAATCGGAATATCTTTTGGCGCACATAAAACTTGGCTTTTGGGCGTGTATACGTACACTTTTAGTAACGATCCCACGCAGTTTTATGAATGAAATATTTGTCTAACTAATAATCACCATATAATAATCATTTCAGTATGTTTTATCATTGTTTTACTCACCTTATAATAATTTCCAGCTGTTTTCTGTTCTTCTTTAGGAAGAGAGGAAAGCCTCCACGTCATGCAATTGTTGACAGTTTCGTTTCTTCAACAAGAAGACTTCCTCTTCCCTTTCGTCAATGCCTCTCCCCCGACGTGGCCCCCGCCCACACTGTGTGGCCACGTCCCAACACTGTATGCTGAACGATTCCTCACAACTTTAAACAGCCACTGGACCCAAATACATTTATTTTACGTGAAAATATATATTATATGAATTTAGGGGTTACATGAATCGAGGGGACGACGTTAATTCCACAGGTGGACGTGGTCGACACCATTCTGTGTCTAACTGTCCTGGAATCAGACCTGGCTGCTATTCACCCTTTCAAAAACGCAATGCGACCTAGGTCCATGAATGCGACGACAACTGGAAACCGATCCCCATTGTGGCCTGTATGCTAGACCCCCGCTTCAGGCCCCTTCAGTTCATATGAGAGCGGACAGTGACCACGTGAAGACCAAGAGCCAGCGGCAAAACTAATGGATGTAGTCAAACTCATCAGACATATTTAATTTAAATTTATAGCAGATCTCCCATTACAGCTTCGTGTACGTAGCCTACTATATGCAACGGGATCTGAAAATGACGATGATATAAACATGGAGAAGTCCACGAACTCTTCAATATACATTAAAATAATCTTTAGAATAAAGGAAAGTGCATGGGAAATCCAATATGCTGAAATGAATAATCTAAAAAGTATTTAATGGTATATTATTATTTATTTTAATTATTGCATACTTTTTATAATGCAAAAATGAAAGACAGGATGATAATTTCTCAGCACGTTTGCCAGATAATAATTATTGACAACGTATCAATTCTTTTTTTTTCAACCAGGATAAAGGATGATGCGATCTTAATTGTGTGTTGGGCTAGCGTTCTATCTAGGTCGCTCCATAATTAACCTTTAAATGTATTACAATCACAAGTCCTAGCACCAGAGGGGGCTGTTGTTATTTTTCCGAAATAAATTTTCATCTGGTTTCGTTTGGTAATTGTATCTCTTTTGAGCAGCTTGGGTTAGCTCAGGACGGAAGGCCTGAAGCCCTGTCTGAGGTTTACAGGCCCCCAAAACCAAATCATAGTGGTATCTAGGATTTATTATGATAAAATGCTTATGTAGCTGGATTTGAATCCCTATGATTTCTGTCAGTTTCAGACGTTTGATTCACATTTGATCAGTACTAGAATCTAAGTCTCACGTACAAGATTCAAGATTCACTTTATTGTCATTTAAAAAAACTGTAATTCCATACAGGAAATTAAACGAAATGCCGTTCCTCACTCGTGCATACAGTGTTTAAAATGAATTGGCAGTATAAATAAATAATAAAAAAATTATCTGTCTCTCTCGTATAAAACAACAAGCAAACCACAGACATATCAATAAAAACTGAAATCAGCCTGAATAAAGTGCTGGATATTCAGGAGTGTCCTTGACAGTTTCCTGGCTGTAAATCTGTAGATAGGAGCTTTGTGTACCACACAGATTAAGGGCCACACAACAGACACTATTACCCTTAAATGGATGTGTTTTTTTTCCCCGTTGTGACTAATTGTTTTTATTCCATTAGATAAATACATAATACACATTTACAAACTAATGCTTCCATTTGGGTTCCATTCAAACTGGATTGGGCTGTTGGGTTTTCAGTATGATGGACGTGAGTCATGGTTTTTGCTTGGTTGTATGTTCTCCACAGAACAAACAATATTTGTTTTGTGTGTGTGTGTGTGTGTGTGTGTGTGTGTGTGTGTGTGAGTCTCTGTGTGTGTCTGTTGGGCATGTGTTTGGCCCAGTTTACTGCAGCCTTGTCGATGAAAAACAACCATTGCATCATGACTTTGAGAATAAAAGTGCTGTGCATAACCCAGTTAAACCTGTATTACGACAAAATGGGAAAGATAGTGGTACAGCTCGCCCTACTTGGGCTGATGCTGGCAGTCGTCTACACACTACCAAACAAGGTAGGATTTAATATTATCCTATCTATCATATAATATGATCTGATTTGAAATTATATCATACTATATTACATTATGATACATAATATGATCTACAATTGTATCTCATTAAATTGTATTATGTGAGGTTATTATATGATTCGGTATTATATATTATCTAAGGTATTATATATTATAATATCCAGCGGTTAAAGGAGTACTTTACCTTGCATTACGTGCTTTTTAAGTCAGTTAAAGTAGTAATACCGCACTGTAGGAATACTCTGTTAGTAAAAGGAAATGTACATGAATGAACAAAAGTATGAGCACCAAATATACTTAAGGAACAAAATTAAAAGTACTCATTATGCAGTATGACCCAACATTTATTGTTTTATTGGATTTATTATTCATAATAATTCCATTTATTGATGCATTAATGTGTTAATCACTTTAATGTTGCATCTGGAAAGGTTGGACCTCATTTATATATATAGCAAAATGCTTAATCGAATAGTTATATAAATGAAGTATGATTATATTTTCTATTTCTAATATGAATCTGCAAGTAACCAAGGGTGTCAGGTAAATGTAGAGGGGTAGAAATAATAATATTTGCCTCTGAGATGTAGTACAGAAGTAAAAGGTAGCAGAAAATAGAAATAATAGCCAGTGTTATAATCCGGTGTTTCTCTAGTTCGGCTCTATCTCTGACTCTGATTATTCTACCAAATTACAACATTATGAACTATGGCTCTTTGACAAACATCAGCAACTACAGAGTAGCTGCTGGACTTCAAACTTTAAAATCAATACTATCAGTTCAACTAATATCAGTTAGATAAGCGCTATTATATTGGTTATGAAGCTCATATAGTTTCCTGAGACCCTATTAGGGATGGAGGTGGAATAAACCTATTCACAGGTCTTTAAAGGTAAGGGTTAAAAAACACAATTAATTTATATGGAATATTGGTTCCATTTGATACCTAAGTCTTTGCATTACTCAATCCTCTTGGCAAATGAACAGCACCGTTCTGTCTAAACACTAACCCAGTCTGGCTTTGGCTGGACAGCAATTAAGATCCTCATATGGATGAACTGACTGATGAACTGGAAAACCCTCCCAACAGGGCTGATTGGTATTATCACTCTAGTCCTTTTTTGGGAGATGCTTTCATCGGGCTTGAAGCCAGACTGATATACACTGGGAAATAGAAAGTGAACTTGCAAGATCAGAATGGTCCCCCAAGGCAACTGTTTACCACTAACCACAACGATGGCAGTTAAAATAATAATAATGTTAGAACTAATCTAGTGAAACCAGGAATCAACGGATTAAGCATATAAACGTACTGAATCAGTACGTTTACATGTACAGCTTAATCAGATTAGAGCCATAGTTCGACTATGCTCCTCAATCGGACAACTGCAATTGTCTGAGTATTCATTGCGGTGAGAAAATCAATTCATTAGCCGAAGCATGTCACGATAGGTGGCACTGTGCCCATTTCAACTAATAGAGCCACCGGCGGCATTCAAGAAAGATGGGGCCTCTACAAATAGTCTAATTTCCTAACCTTTATGCCTCTTTTCCTTTACCTTTGTGGAAAACATCATCGGGTCAAGGAGGATTGAAAATATGCTTCCTTTCAAACATAGGAAAAGACAGCACTGTTTAAAATGTATTCAGGAATATTTTTGGCGACTTGAATCCCAATTCACATGTGAAAAAAAAGGCTCAATTTACGTTGATGTTGAAATTAACTGCCCCCTAGCCTGGGTATACCCATGCTGCCTTGCTCACGATTTCATTTGGCGCTGCCAGGCAGCCTGGATTCCATGGATTCGATTTTCGCCTGAGATAGGGAACCAATCACAGAACGGGGAGGGACGGCAAGACGATTACAGCAACCCACCGAAGCTATCGTAAACTAAGCCTGGACGTAACTGCTAAGACGTCTTAGTTAAGACCTGGCGTTAGAATGGAACTAACACCGGTTGCACCAACGGGACTTACGCCTGGTCTTACCTACGCCCGGTCTTACATTTGAAAGTCCTACCTCTCCTTTCTACAGGGGCGGCCATCTTTAAACGTGACAGGTGGATCCATAGACAATAAGCATGTGATACATGCTCTGACAAATACTTACCTTTTTTCAATAGACTAGATGTGACAGGTGGATCCATAGACCAGTCACTCTTCATGGAGACACAGCTGGGTTCAGGGGAGTCTGCTCTGTCCTGCTGCTCGGGGCTTCAGTACGAAACACACGCAACTTTGACTCAGTTTCAGTCATGAAAGTAATAGTTTCATGGAAAATCAGTGTTGACCTCTGAGATGGACATAAACCCAGACAGTGAGAGATCCTCTTGCCTTTCAGCTTCGCTCTGGGGGCCATGTTCCATAGACATGGTGCTTTTAGAAGTAGGCCCCCCCTCCTCCATCTCCTCATTCAAGGTAGACGGGGGACCTGGACACAAACACAACTACATATCTTGTGGATTCCATTTTAAGACTTCATATGCTCCTCCACAAATGATTTACACAACTCTCTCTCTCTCCGACCCAGAGAAAATAACTGAAAGGGCCGGGACACGGATCCGGTCCGGGTTCTGAAGGTTCTAGACAGCTAGGTTAAAGGGGAGCACGCAGATATGTATTCCATCTGGATACTTTCACCGGGGGCGGTGTGTTAGAATGGTTTAGTAGTGCCCAATAAACGGCTCTGGGCAATCGTAAACCACGCCTCAAATACGAGAGAATGAATGTGTGGTTCCCAGACCTCATCTCAATGTAGATGAGATGAGGTCTGGCGTTAGCCAGGCTAACTGCCCCCAGTAGTCTTTCTTAAATGTGAAGTTGGCCTTTTATTTTCTTACGGTTAATACTGTGTGCTTAATAACCAGCAATAAATGAATTCATTTAGATTCAAATAATGTTTCTGGAATTGGTATCCATTATTATCATTTGTATTTCCTTCTTCTTCTTTACCGCAACTCTCATGCGTATTCGCGTTAAGTAAACTTATTTGTTATAGCAACATGCTTGGCATGTTACTTTATGAATCCCGTTTCATTGCTCCAAGCAATGAATATTGCCGCCATAAAGGATTATGGGATACCACTATCTCCTTTCCTTTCGTAAAGGTTGCTCAGGAGTAACCTATTCTAAAGGAGGGTTAAGGATGCATCGAGGTCCCTTTCCTAAGAATTTATAGAATTCAAACCACCTTTCCTCAAAATTCCCATGCATAATAAGACATTCGTCTTGTCGTAGAGGCCCTGGGCCTCTATGACAACAGTGCGAGTATCGTCGCCTTATACTTCCGGCTCACGGCCCCGGGAAAAGATCTCGTTCATGCGCAGAACACAAAATCAGATTCCAATCAAATTAAATGTATACTATACATGCACGCTTAATGCCACTATCAATCGAATAATCTAGCTGTCTTAATCCGACTATGAGTAACCTGATTCGAGTCGACTTTAGTCCGACTAAGGTGTGTACATGCATCTTAATAATCCAATCATGGTCGGACTAAGCCAATAATTTGATTTTCTTGAGTCATGTAAACGCACTGAATGAGTTAGTTTATATTGGCACATTGCTTTGTTGAATGATTTGTGTTTTCCATACCTGTTCAGGAGGACTGGGACATCTACAAATACCATATCAACTCCACAGTGACCGACGGCTATGCCATCACTATCATCACCAGCCGCGTGGTCAATCGCAGGGATCAGCCAACGGAAATAGAATTCCACGTCAAGATTCCAAAGAACGCCTTCATTAGTCAATTCAAAATGTGACTGGCTATCAAATTCACCTTGAATCGTGTAATTCAAATTTCCTTCAGACTTTGTGCAGTTCAAACAATGTTGGTGTTCTCCAGGTTGATCGAGGGTCAGATGTACGACGGAGTGGTAAAGGCCAAGGAAGAGGCTCAGCAGCAGTACAGCGAGGCCATGTCCCGTGGTCAGAGCGCTGGGCTCGTCAGGTAGGTCTACATTGTATATCAGGTGTCTACAGACATTATAGGTCAGGTAGGTCTACATACATTATATAGCATCAGGTTAGTGCAAATTGAGGTTTGTCAAAATTAGGTCGGCATTAGGGATCTGGTATGCCAACATTATAAATCAGGAAGATCACCATAATAGATTTGGTAGTTCTACATTATAGATCAGGTAGTCCTGCAGTACATTATATATCAATGTCTACGTACATTATAGAACAAGTAGGTCTACATGATAGATCAGGTAGGCCCACATCATAGATCAGCTCTATTGTTAGTAATGCAGAATATACATGGTAAAAGTTTTTTTTTATTGCATGAAAAAGGATTAACCAATTGCTAGGTATATAGTATATAGTAAGCCTCGTTATACCATGGAAACAAACAAGGCTTCCCTTTACAGTGCAGTGTTTCAGCTTTCGTTCACTAAAATTGTGAATTGTACAAACATCTGCAAGAATGTTCCCAGTATTTAAGAAGGTTTACCATGACACTAGAAGCAGAATGGTACTGTGGAGGTTGTTACCAGGATAGTATTGATCTAATTTCTTACTTAAGTAAAAACAGTTTAATTGTTTCTAAGGAACGTCTAATGAACAATGACTATTTCAGAAAAATAATTAATCGTAATCTTAATTTCTGTATAATTAAACTTGGGCTGTTTCCAACATTATAATTTGATAACTATATTGTAACATGAATTGATGTGTAATAGAGGATGTGCTTCTAAGAATTGTTTGCCTGATTTCCTAGGAAGTATGCAATTATATCTTAGTTATTACCAACCTAAAACAATTGCAATTACATAGTATATTGTTGAGTTGATGGATGATAGTGGACGTTTTTCTTTCAGTTGTGGTTTCTCTGTATTTACCTCTGATGTACTGGTCGTAATTGCCATATAAAATAATATAATTTGCCATATATTTAGCAGGTAAGTACTTAGAAATGAAGGGACTGAAAAGGGAAGAGTTACCAATATGGTTAAATGTATTATCTAACCATGGACAACACAATTGGACAATTTTGGGAGAAACGTTGTCTTGTGATATGACTTGTCGATATTTCACAAAATGTATATTGTCATTGTTTTCCCACATTTTTCTGCAGAAAACCTTTAGGGGAACCCCCCTTTAAAACAATGATTATCAGGTGTTCTCTACTATGTTTCCATAATGAATAATCTTGCCTGCAGTTCTGTTGGGAGATCCCTCGAGGAGTTTACGACCTCTGTCACTGTGGCTGCTCACCAAAAAGTGACCTTCGAGCTCACCCATGAGGAGCTGCTGAAGAGGAGGCTCGGGCAGTATGAGCTCCAGATCTACGCTCGGCCCATGCAGCCGGTCAATGATTTCAAGGTACGCTGTCATGGTTTTTTATACAAATTAGTATTACAGTTTGTAATACGTATTACAAATGCAGCACTGTCAAATTGCTTTTATGTGGCCTTGACATGGACAAGTGTCTGTATCTCTTTGTCTCTGGAAGATTGATGTTAGCATCTATGAACAACCAGACATAGTGTTCTCAGAGGTTAAAGGAGGATTAAACAACCCTAATCTTGCTACCATCAGTGCCGCAGAAAGTCAAAATCAGGTACAAAATAACCTGCACCGAATACAAACACAAAATGAATACCTTATTTCAGATGAACATTGCAGAAGAATACTCTTGACGATCTCAGTCCCCTCATCAGATCTCTGCTGACCTTTCTGTTTCAGTTGGATGTCCATTTCCACCCAACAGTGGAGCAGCAGACTCTTTGCGGGGCCTGTGGAGATGACGGTTTGAACGGAGATTTGGTGATTGTATATGATGTCTTCAGGGATGACACATTGGGACACCTCAAGGTACAGTCCCAGTGAAGAGAGCAACATTCACCAACTATCGTATCTGAAAATCCCATCTAAGAATCCTTCATCCACCTTCTAATGACCACGCTTTCTTCCCTCCGCCTCCAAGGAATCGGACGGGTTTTTTGTCCATCACTTTGCTCCAACCGGATTGGCCCGCATTTCAAAGAACGTCATCTTCGTCATCGATCAAAGTGGCTCAATGCAAGGCAGGAAGATGCGCCAGGTAAGGTTACCGTGATGAGGTACTGCTATTTAGCAATGCTAACCTTGGATTTGTCGAAAGAAAAATGGTAAATATCCAGTTTATTATTCCGATAATGACATATTGAGAATGATTAAATGTTGTGTGAACCTGTTAGTTATGGAAACCACAGATGGCTGTCATCAAGTTTCTAAGGACCACATTATGGGCAATCCATAGGCCACACATTGGCAAAAGGTTAAAACATCTCAAACTATTACTTGTGTGTCTGTGTGAGAGTATGATTAAATTCAATAGTTTGAAATAGCTTTAAAGTGAAGGTTTTTGATGGTGTCGTAAGCACCTTGCAGATTTTCACATGACTGCTTTACTGTCCTCCTTTAACCTTTGCTCAGACTCGTGCTGCATTAGTTCATATCCTTGCAGACCTGGCGATGGATGACTATTTTGGTTTGATAACTTTCAACCACGCCGTCCATCCATGGAAGAGGGAACTTGTCCAGGCTAACGAACACAATGTTGGTATTGCAAAAGAGTTTGCACGAACAATCGAAGATCGCGGATGTGAGTGTATTAACATGAAAGCTAAATATATATATATATATATATCTCTACACACACATAGAGTTAGGGTTATATGTACATTATTTGAGTACAGTAAATATCTATCTATGGATACATATGCAGTGTTTGGTAATGGTACACTTAGAACAGGGGTTTCACTGAGGGCCGGCAAAGGAAAAATTAGGCGGGAAACGCCGTCATCATCCCAGTGGTGAAAAAAAACATTGCACCGTGGACTTCTGGGAGTGAGGTCAAGTGAGGTCACTCACTTGACCTCAAATGTTTCTGCGGACCACCATTGGCCCGCGGGCCACACTTTGAGAATCAATGACTTAGAAGTAACATGAAAGAGTTACCCACTGGAAAAAAGAAAATCTTCACTTTTTGTTACCAATAGTAAAAAACCCCTTTGTGATTTATTTCCCAATGGTTAAAACAGCTTTCACCACTCACCAATTTGACTGCGTTTGTCGCAGAGTATAAGCTAAATTGTCGAGGAGGGTAAACTGAGCTTACTGCAAAGGGATATTTCAAATCACATTTTGCTGGATGTTTGCATGCGGCAGAGTATTTACAGTTTTTTTTACAAGCTCCTTTCAACCTTCCTCTTCCTGCAAAAAACAGTAATCTTATTGAAATATTAGGCAGCAGGCAGTACGCCTTGTGTCTACACTACTGTATCGTAAATAGCATTGTGCTAGCTGAGCTTCACATGCACATTTCACAGGTACCCTCGAACAGTAGGAAAGAAACAGAAACAGTGTCACGGAACAGACGGGGGACCCAAATGCTGGACACAGGGAGACGGAGACGGAATAAAGGAAAGGGGTTTTATTCCGGGCGAGTAGTTGGGCAGGCAGGGGTCCGGTAACAAGCAGGTAGTCAGACAAGCAGGGATCAGGAACCAGCGGGGTAATCAGACAGGCGGGGATCAGGAACCGGCAGGAGAGTCAGACAGGCGGGGATCAGGAACCAGAAGGAGAGTCAGACAGGCAGGGATCAGGAACCGGCAGGAGAGTCAGACAGGCAGGGATCAGGAGCCGGCAGGAGAGTCAGACAGGCAGGGGTTCGATAACAGGCAAGCAAGGGGGCGACGGCAGGCGGGTAGTCAGGCAGGCAGGGTTTCGGCGACTGGAGAATACTAGAAAGGGAAGGAGAGAGTTACTACAGGGACAGGCTGCTATAATGCTCGAGAATGCTGGTAGGACCTAGCCTGGTTCTACCAGACTCTCGTACTTCACTTCATTTAATTTAATTTGTACAGAGAGTCTGGACCTAATCAATTGACAAACGTTAACTCACTTGAAGGCGGGTGTCTGTTGAAGTTTAAAATGATTGGATCTGCCCAGTGCCACTCTGGATCTGCCATAACCAATCGCTAACGTTTGGTTGTGACGTATGTCATGCGCCGGGAATCACGCGCAGGTTGTACACAAACCAAACACCTTGCGCGTCTGCACGAAAATGTCCGTCAACGACAGCTGCAGGTTTTGTTCGTCGAATTTAATTTATCAGGGAAAAATTGCACATTGTAAATCAACTACCGACCTACAACAACAACTCAAACTGGCGTACGACTTTATCGTCATTGTTCTCAGACACGCCCTCTGTTCGCTGATTGGGGGCCGCTGTGGCGGCACCAGAAAACCAAATTACATACAGCAGGTCCAGACCTAGTACTGAAGGGAAATTCAAATTGAGCGGAAGTACTTAGGCGGGCGGAGCCAGGCTAGGTAGGACCGATACTAACTATAAAGACGTAGCGACGAACTGGCGCCGGCTGATAGGAAATCCCCGGCTGAAGTAGGGACGATCATTATGGATAATTACGTCCAGGTGCGGGAGAAGGAGGCCCACCAGCGTCCCATAGCAATTGAATTGCAAAACTAATACGTTCCTTTCTTAGTTATATGATTGTCCCTTTGTAGCGCAATACCTCCAACACGATATGTATATGAAGACTATAGAACATGACATATCATACTATTCTACTGTTAATGGTTACTCTTTTTGTCATTTTAGCGACGGACATTAATTCTGCCTTGTTGGAAGGTGCAAAAATGCTAAATCAAAACCCCCGAGATGGTTCAGCATCTATTCTTATTCTGCTCACCGATGGAGACCCTACCACTGGTGAGACACAGTTAGACCTAACAACTAGTAAGATCCTACCACTGGTGAGACACAGTTAGACCTAACAACTAGTAAGATCCTACCACTGGTGAGACACAGTTAGACCTAACAACTAGTAAGATCCTACCACTGGTGAGACACAGTTAGACCTAACAACTATAAGATCCTACCACTGGCGAGACACAGTTACGTAGACCTAACAACTAGTAAGACCTTACCACTGGTGAGACACAGTTAGACCTAACAACTAGTAAGACCTTACGAGTAAGACCAAACCATTAGAAAGACCTTACCACGCACTGGTGAGACACAGTTACGTAGACCTAACAACAACTAGTAATACCTTACCACTGGTGAGACACAGTTAGACCTAACAACTAGTAAGACCTTACGAGTAAGACCAAACCATTAGTACGACCCAACAACTGGTAATATACAGTAAGAACCAACAACTAGCAGGACCTTATGAGTAAGACCAAACCCGTGGTACGACCCAACCACTAGTAAGACTTAACCATTAGTAAGAACTAATCAGTAGTATAGACCCAACCCCTAGTAAGACTTGACTACTAGCAAGAACTAATCACTAGTATAATACCCAGCCCCTAGTAAGACTTAACCAATAGTAAGAACTAATCAGTAGTGTAAGACCCAGCCCTAAGATTTAACCAATAGTAAGAGCTAAACACTGGTATAAATCCCAAATGCTAGAAAGAACTGAGCACCAGTAAGAACTAATCACTAGTATAAGACTCAACCACTAGTAAGTCCCAACCACTGTTTTTTCATTGCAGGGGAAAGAAATCCTGTAATAATACAGAAGAATGTGATGCGGGCCATCAATAAGAAGTTTCCATTGTACTGTCTTGGTTTTGGTCATGATGTCAATTTTGAATTCCTGGAGAAAATGTCCCTGGAAAACAGCGGAGTAGCACGACGCATCTACGATGACACTGATGCCGATCTCCAGCTGAAGGTGAAACAGAAATAACTCATGTTATTGTACACTCTACGCAATTATTATAATCCATCTGCATGTAATCATGAAGTTATCATCAATCAAATACAATTATGAATTATCATCCATCTGAATACAATTATTATCATCAATCTAGATACAATCATGAAGTTATCATCCATCTGAATACAATTATGAAGATATCATAATTCTAAATACAATAATGATGTTATCATCCATCTGAATACAATTACTATCATCAATCTAAATACAATTATGAAGTTATCATCAATCTAAATATAATTATGAAGATATCATAATTCTAAATACAATAATGATGTTATCATCCATCTGAATACAATTACTATCATCAATCTAAATACAATTATGAAGTTATCATCAATCTAAATATAATTATGAAGAAGATTATTGAAGATTATTAGTGTTGGACAATTTTTTTTTCACAAATGTCTTCCTCAACTCTTGTTTGCGTGTCCACACCTCTTATAAAGTTCTATTACCTCCACAGGGTTTCTATGCAGAGGTGGCTACTCCTCTGTTAACCAACGTGATGTTGATCTATGAAGGCGGGGCTAATCTCACACAGACTAATTTCAGCCACTATTACAACGGCTCTGAGATTGTTGTCGCTGGCCAGATCACCGACAACAATATTGAGACGTTCTCTCCACGGGTTGTAGCCATCTCGGTAAGAGTGTCAACAGTGTGTGTCATATTTTGCTAGTTTGGTTTACAGATAAAATAAAGAAGATGTTTTTATTTTACTTATCAAAATCTGATCTGTCTGTCACCCAGGGAAACAAACATGTGGAATTTTCTGAAACAAATTCCAGTACTGTAATGACAGCATCTATGTCAGAGAGCAACACCAGAAGGCTTTGGGCCTACCTGACAGTAAAGCAGCTGCTGGATAAAGAGTATGTCCAGTGTCTCATAGAATACATTTTCAAACTGAAACATTGAGTGATCTCAAACAGCTTTTAAGAAGAACATGTTTGCATAAAGAGATATTTCACGCTGTGTCTAACATTATGAATCCAGGTTACAGCTAGATGGTGAGGAAAAGGAACGGGCCAAACAGGAGGTGCTTGAACTGTCTCTGAAGTACCGATTTGTGACTCCACACACCTCCATGGTGGTGACAAAACCTCCCGGAGAGAACGCACAAGTGCTCCATAAACCCAAGGAAGGAGAAAAGCATCCATCGCCTCAAGGGGGATCTTTTGGATTTGTTCAGTCCTCAGCGCATTACGATGGTAAGCTTTACTTTAACACATGTGCATTGTTTATTGTTTTAAAGGGAAACTTCAACCAATTTGCATTAAGCTTTGTATCGTTAGAAACCCAGTCATATTTTTGAATGGTCGTGCCTCCTTCCATAATTTTCCCCTAAACGGAATGAATCCGTATCTACCTCTAACAATTTCTGCTTTAAATGAAGCAAAATTACGATTTTTTTCGTCATTTAAAGCAGGTA
This sequence comes from Gadus macrocephalus, assembly GCF_031168955.1. Classification (NCBI taxonomy): domain Eukaryota; kingdom Metazoa; phylum Chordata; class Actinopteri; order Gadiformes; family Gadidae; genus Gadus; species Gadus macrocephalus. The sequence goes on along the minus strand of NC_082394.1, from coordinate 19,721,646 downwards.
GTGTAAAGGCAGATTCATACTTCCGGATCCGGACGAAACTCGTTCGTCCGTACCAAACGTTGTCGAGACTACCCTTCATACCTCCGTCCAGTTTTTCTCCGAGACTACCCTTCATACCTCCGTCCAGTTTGTCTCCGAGACTACCCTTCATACCTCCGTCCAGTTTGTCTCCGAGACCTCCGTCCAGTTTCAGCGCTGTTATGGATGTTACGCAATACATCCTCTAGAGGGCAGTGACTCTCGTGTCCTAAAATTCCAGCATTGACAATCGCAAACATGGCATCTGTAGAGGAGATGATTTTTCTCTATGTCATCCGAAATCGGCAAAAAAAGGGCAAAAAGTGTAGGCCTAGGCGGCGGTGGCATGTGACAACCCTGACCAACCCGCAGATTCTCTCCTCAAAATGTTGCGCCATTTTTAAATGACCAGTTGCAACTCATTGCCAAAGCAGGCGAACAACAAAATAAAAAGGTCAGGTATATAGTATAATCTAAGTATAAAACGTTAAATACAATATATATATATACATATCAGATATTGTACTACTCTCTCTATTTTCGCGAATGGTTGGACTTCTGACTCTATATTTCTGCCTCGATTTCCGTTTGTATTGCTCCGTCTCCCGAAGCACTCCGGATTCGTAAGCTCAGAGGCGACGGACCCACTGACGGACGAAACGAATGCTGGTTACAAATAAATTGTAAAAATACACACCATGAAGTAATTTTATCGTTTATTCAAGTAATAAGCGGGATAATGTATAGAAAGTCACCGGTCATATCGAAAATATGCTTATTTTATATTATATAGCTATAGATATTATATTATGTTAGATTATTTACATAGAGTCCAGGGAGTTCGCAAACGGCAACAATCACTTCTCCTGCATGCTGCTGTTCACGCTGTACTGCAGGGAGTGAACGCTGATTGGCTGTTATGCTACGTCCCTCAGGGAGTGAATGCTGATTGGCTGTTATGCTACGTCCCTCAGGGAGTGAACGCTGATTGGCTGTTATGCTACGTCCCTCAGGGAGTGAATGCTTATTGGCTGTTATGCTACGTCCCTCAGGGAGTGAATGCTGATTGGCTGTTATGCTACGTCCCTCAGGGAGTGAATGCTGATTGGCTGTTATGCTACGCCCCTCAGGGAGTGACTGCTGATTGGCTGTCATGCTACGTCCCTCAGGGAGTGAACGCTGATTGGCATTGTGGGAGTTGTAGCCTTCAATCCGCATGCGCCAAAAATACACTGTGCCTTTTCTCGGTCAAGAAGGCACAAAATGTGAAATTGATGTTACTATTCAACTAAATGTATGATCCACTTTCAATACAGATTCATGTCTCCACTGGTGAAATTCTCCTTTAAGATTTTGCACTGTGTCTGTATCTCTTGTTCATCCAAATCTCTTCTCTCCCAGATCCCTCTTTCACAGCGCCAAGATTACATGGTATGATACCTTGCTTCTGAATATTGGCAGGCCAGCAATATATTTATCTGAACTTCCGGAGCATTATGTCATCCATGTCATTGTATTATAATTCCGTTCCAGGAATGGCAAATCGTCGTCGTCAGGGCACTAAGTCAGGGCGTAAGTCTGTTTATCATGTATAACATGCCTGATATTTTCTGAATCTGCTTTTTTATAACTTAACTTTATTAATGCTTCAAAGTTGCTGTGATTCAATATGCTGCCATTTTGAAGAATTAAATTGTTACTGTATTGTGACCAATTGTTTCTGCAAGAATGTGAACACAGTGACAATGTGTTTAGGGCCAAGAGTTCCAACACGCAACACATGATGTGCATGTGTAGCCGGTCTGGCTCTGCGTTGTGTGTTGTGAAATGGAGTAGGACACAGGGACTTGGTGTGTCACTTTAGCTGAACTGTAGCGACAGTGGCGTATTTATTTCTGCATGAAATAAATGCATAAATAATGCAGCAGCATTAACACACAGGACACTGCAGCACGTCAGTCTCCTCACAGCATTAAAACAACAAGTCAGCCTGGCCAGAAGTGCTTTACAATACATATATTCAAATATATGAAGTCACAAAAATTCACAATACAGACACACAAATTCAAATCCACCTGAAAACGACACACCACCGGCTAATTCATATTTTATATTAAAATAAAGTACAACATGAGAGTAACATCAACATACCTGCATGAAATAAATGCATAAATAATGCAGCAGCATTAACACACAGGACACTGCAGCACGTCAGTCTGAAATGGTGTGTGTATCCTCAAGTGCTGCTAAACAGTGCGCTAGCTAAATAGTTCGCTAAAACACTCAAAACTCTTGCAAAACAAATACACATGAACACATGAACAACACCAACAAGCACAGAATCACACCATAACTCAATCTCACCGTTTACACTGGTTATTTTCTCATTAAGAATTTTAGAACTGAAAGCTGCACAGAGCAGAGGAAAAACACTCACCTCCTCACAGCATTAAAACAACAAGTGAGGAATAGCGAGCGCAACACAGGAAAATGACGTCACGATCGAAACTTCAAAATAAAATAACAAAAGCTCCCAAACGATCTATTTACAGAGAAGATCACGAAATAAAAGTAATAAATAAAACATGAGGGAATTTTGGTGGAATGCATACTGTAACGACCTCGCCGGTGACATAATCATGTCGAGTCATTAGTAATTGATCGTAGTTTTTAATCAACCAAAACCAGGTCACTGAAAAACCCGTAACAATGTAAACAACCGCAGAAAACCGACACACAAACAAACCCCCGGTTACCCCGGCAACACGGTCTCACTCGCGTGCAGGCCCCCACCCTGATTGACAATAAGAACATTACAATACATGCACATAGAACAACTGGCATAACGGACAATGAAATACAATGCAACACATAACACACAAACTATTTAATTGTCCCAGGGTCGCTACATTGCCTCCCCCCTTCAAAGTTCCTCGTCCGCGAGGGAATAAACAAAGTCCCGGAAGCGACCCGGCGCTCTCCTCTCCCTACGAGGCCGCGTTGGGGCCACGGGGGGCTGGGGAGAAGCGCCTGGGGGCAAGAGGGGCCCACGAGTGTCAGGCCCGGGGGCGGGCAGGGGGAAAGGGAGGGGCGGGGCTGGGGGCCAAGTTGCTGACTGTGGTGATCGACAGGGAGGGGAGACAAGGATAGGGTTAGGTGAGGACCCAGGGCCAGAACACTGAGGTGTGCGTGTCCGGGGCCCATTCGCACCGGTGCGGGGAGCTGCAGGGCTCGCTGGAGCAGGTTGAGGGGTGGCGGTGCCTCGATAAGGGGCCAACCGGTCTCTGTGGAGAGCCACCCTCCTTCCCCGAGGTGGTAGCTGGACCCTGTACACCACCTCCCCCATCCTCTCAAGGACCCTGCATGGCCCGATCCACTCGCTATCGAGCTTTGGGCATCTTCCCTTCTTTCTTTGCGGGCTGTAGGTCCAGACCAGCTCCCCAGCCTCAAAGTGCCTGCCACGAGAACGCACATCATAGTTCCTTTTCTGCCTCACCCCTGCGCTCAGCAGCTGTCCCCTGGCGAAGGAGTGAGCCGTCTCAAGGTGGTCCTGGAGTCTCCTGGCATACTCTGGGCCGGGAGGAACAGGGGGAGAATCGGGCGGCCGGCCAAACGCCAGGTCAGCTGGGGTGCGAAGCTCCCTGCCCAACATCAGCAGAGCAGGTGTGCAGGACGTCGACTCCTGGACAGCTGACCTGTATGCCATGAGCACCAGAGGCAGATGATTGTCCCAATCCCGCTGATGCTCAGCCGAGACAATGGCCAGCTGCTGCTCCATACAGCGATGAAATCGCTCCACCAAGCCGTCACTCTGTGGGTGCAGGGGGGTAGTACGGGTCTTCTGCATGTCCAGCCTGCTACATAAAGCCGCAAAGACACGGGATTCAAAATTTCTCCCCTGGTCACTGTGGATGGACTCCGCTGCCCCAAAACGGCTAATCATCCCCCCGACCAAAGCGTCCGCTATGGTCTCCGCCCCCTGGTCAGGCAGAGCGTACGCCTCCGGCCACTTGGTAAAATAGTCCATGGCCGTGAGGACATACTTGTTCCCCCTCTCTGTGCAGGGTAGCGGGCCCACCACATCCACCCCAACCCTCTCCATAGGGAACCCCACAGGGAACTGCTGTAGCTGGGCATGGGACCTTTCCGTGGGGCCTTTGCGGGCTGTGCAGCCATCACAGCGGCGACAGAAGCAGTCGACGTCCCTCTTGTGCTGCCCCCAGTAGAAGCCAAGGCGGAGGCGACGCAGGGTCTTTGTCACCCCAAAGTGACCTGAGCCCACGGCACCATGGACCGCTTGAAGCACTTCCCCACGCAGAGAGTGAGGCACCACCACCTGCCACCTCACCTCTCCGGTGGCGGGTTCCTTCCAGGCCCGCTGAAGCACGCCATCCCACAGTCGCAGGGCCTCGAACTTAGCCCACAGTCCCTTGGTGACCAGGGAGAGAACGGACACTTCTTCCCATGGGGGCCGCCGCTGTTGGTCCAACCACTGGAGCACTGGTCGAAGGTCTGCGTCCTCCTCCTGCTGCCGTCTCCATCCTGCGGTGTCGACCTCCCGGAGCTCACAGCAGACTGGGGACGCCACCTCCACCGCAGAACATCCCTCCTCCTGGCTGCACAGCTCCTTCTCACGGCTCTCCCTCCTTTCACAGTTGCGGCAGCCATCCTGACTGCAGGGGCGTTGGGAGAGGGCGTCTGCATTAGCATGGCGTACCCCTGCCCTGTGCACCACACTGAAGCTGTAGGACTGCAGCTCCTCGATCCACCGTGCGACCTGCCCTTCTGGCTCCTTGAAAGACATGAGCCACTGGAGCGCGGAGTGGTCGGTCCTTACAGTGAAGTGACGGCCACAGAGGTAATATTTGAAGTGGCGTACAGCTCTAACGATGGCCAGCAGCTCGCGGCGAGTGACGCAGTAGCGGCGTTCAGCTTTGTTAAATGTCCTGCTGTAATACGCCACCACCCGCTCCCCTTCCGGCCCCTCCTGTGCCAGCACGGCGCCATTGCCAACGTTACTAGCGTCCGTGTCCAGGATGAAGGGCAGGGCAGGGTCAGGAGGGGAGAGCACCGGGGCTTTGGTGAGAGCTCCCTTGAGTGTCTCGAAAGCAGACTGGCAATCCTCTGCCCACACAAACTCCCTGTCCTTCTGTAGCAGGCGGAACAGGGGAGCGGCCACACAGGAGAAGCCCCTCACAAAGCGTCTATAGTAAGACGCCAGTCCGAGGAAGCTTTTCAGCTGTCTGGTGTCAGTGGGGGTGGGCCAGTCCTGGACAGCTTGCACTTTGTCCTCCATGGTGCTAATGCCTTCTTCCCCCACCCTGTGCCCAAGGAAAGTTACCTCTCTCCTCAGGAAATGGCACTTATCAGGATGGAGCTTCAAGCCCGCCGCAGCTACTCTCTCCAGAACCTGACGCAGCGAGGCAAGTGCTGTCTCGAAGGAGCCCCCGTGTGCCAGTATATCATCCAGGTAGACGATACACTGCTGCCGGGGGATGCCGGCGAGCACTCTGTCCATCAGCCTCTCGAAGGTCGCAGGTGCATTGCAGAGGCCGAAAGGGAGGACCCGAAACTGCCACAGTCCTCTGCTAGTGCAGAATGCAGTCTTGGGTCTGGCGTCAGGGGCGAGAGGGCACTGGAAGTAGCCAGAGCGGAGATCGAGTGAGGAGAACCAGGACGACCCAGCTACGACATCTAAGGCCTCATCAATGCGTGGGATGGGGTAGGAGTCCTTCTTCGTCACTGCGTTAAGTGGCCTGTAGTCGACACAGAATCTCCACTTACCCCCCTTCTTAGGCACCATCACCACGGCTGCTGCCCAGGGACTATCTGAGGGCTCTATGAGGCCTGCCTGCTGCATCTCCCACAGCGCCTGGTCCGCAGCCTCCTGGCGGGCCAAGGGCAGGCGACGCGGGCGCATTCTGATGGGCCTGGCATCCCCAGTGTCGATCTCATGCTGCACCAGGTGCGTCTGACCCACATCGCTCTCGTTCAAGGCAAAGCTGTCCTTAAACTCTGCCAGTAGTAGCCACAGCTGCTCCTGCTGTTGAGGGTCTAGTCCATCACAGTGCCCCTGCCAAATTGCCCGCACAGTCGACAGCACAGTCTCCTCACCTGTCTGAGGAAGCTGGGCAGGGCAGGGGAAGGGGCCCAGGCTCATGGGGTGGGGTGCTGGGGTGGCAAGGGAGTAGTCTGTAGGAGCCGAAACATTGACACAAGGGGGTGGGAGGGAGGGGGAAGGGTTGCAGGAGGAGGACTGAGACAATGGACAGGGATCGGGAAGACAGGGTGGTTGGAAGGTCTTTGCAAGGGGGTGAAGGGGGCCGGTGACGTGTGACTGTTCCATCTGAGCTGTTGTCGGTGGGGGGCGGATGTAGGAGGTGTTTGGCGGGGCCATATAGACTGTGGGCCCTCCTTGGAAGCCAATCGCCCCCCTCTCAAGGTCCAGCTGGCAGCCAGTGCACCGCAGGAAGTCCAACCCTAGGATACAGGGGTCCTGCACAGCTGCTACCCACACTGGGTGGAGGACAGTCTTTCCCCCTACGCAGATGGACAACAACCCCTTCCCTTTCATGGGAGCCCTCTCCCCCGTGACTGTGCGGAGCTGCACGGTTGTAGGTTGGAGTACCGTCCAGGTCGGCAAAATGTCTGGCCTCACCAGGGTCACAGTAGACCCCGTATCGACTAAAGCCAAACAGGCCACCCCCTCAACAGTGACAGGAACATGACAAAAGTCCCCCGCCCAGGTCCGCCCCACCACGACAACAGGCTCCGGGATGTTGTCGTCTGCTTCTGGGGGGGGTGGAGCTCCGCCCCCCCGGCTGTGATGATGGGCTCCTCCAGACGACGACGGCGGGGGTAAGGGGGCAGGGCCTCGCGTCTCCCCAATTACGCGGACCCTGACCCGTTTCCCTGGGCTCTCACAGTTGTAGGGCACTCTCTGACAAGGTGGCCAGGCTGCCCGCAGCCCCAGCAGACCCTCTGCTCTCGACGAGACGGGGGGCGGCGGTCCGCCTGCATAGAGACAGCACGGACGAGTTCAGTGAGCTCGTCCACCCAGGCTGGCTTCTGTGAGTCCTCACTCCTCTCCCTCGCCGATCTCACCATCGGCTGAGGAGCAGGATGACCGTCGATTGCTCCAGCCCACACCAGCTCCCTCTCTATGGCCATCTCCAAGGCCTCTTGCAAAGTCTGCGGGTGGGCTAGCTGGGTCTGAATGCGTAGTTCTGTAGGGGAAAGGGCCTGGAGAAACTGATCCCGAGCGAGTTCGCTCTGCACGGCTGGCGGCATGTGGGCGTATGCTCGCCGAGACAGGCTCTCGATATCGTTGGCCAGTGCCTGCAGCGTCTCCCCAGGCTTCCTGCGCCTATTACAGAGTTCTGAGCGCATTAGCCCCGGCTTAACACATAGTCCAAAACGCCTACTTAGTGCCCCCACTAGGGCAACATAGTCCCCCCTGTCCTCTGGGCTAAGCAGCAACAAACAAGACAATGCGTCGTCCGCCAGACACATCGCAAGCTGCAGCGCTTTGACCTTCACTGACCATCCGGCAGCATCGGCTAAAAGTTCAAATTGCGCGTGGAAAGCTTCCCAGTCAGCCTTACCGGTGTATCTAGGCGTCTTGATGGACACCGGGCTTGATGTAAGAAAGGCGCCGCCGTGTCTGTCGCCGTCTTGTGGTGGCCACGGGCAGTCGGCGCTGCGAACTATGCGTGAAAAATCATCTTTTTCCACGGCGGCCGTTTCCCGTTTGGTTCTACCCCTCACCAGAGACTCCGAGGCTTCTCCACATGCCCCCTCGCCGTAGTCGTCCATCTCTATCTTCACCCGACAGTCCGCAGGAAGCATTATTGTTGCAGAGAACAAGCCACAACAAAAACAGAGCTAACGGCGATCGCAACTTCAGCCAACTCGCCGAGCACAGCAGGACCGAGAAAAAATAAATAAAAATAAAAATAAAATAGTTTCACTTCTGACACCAATGTAACGACCTCGCCGGTGACATAATCATGTCGAGTCATTAGTAATTGATCGTAGTTTTTAATCAACCAAAACCAGGTCACTGAAAAACCCGTAACAATGTAAACAACCGCAGAAAACCGACACACAAACAAACCCCCGGTTACCCCGGCAACACGGTCTCACTCGCGTGCAGGCCCCCACCCTGATTGACAATAAGAACATTACAATACATGCACATAGAACAACTGGCATAACGGACAATGAAATACAATGCAACACATAACACACAAACTATTTAATTGTCCCAGGGTCGCTACAATACATACATCTTATGTACCTGCTACATTCACCCCTCCTGAATTACACCAAAATCCTGAGCGGCTGCCAGGACATAACACTTACGGAGACAACCAATACTGGCTTACTGGCACGGGTTCACATAAAGATCTAATCTTCACATCCAGCTCAAAAGCTACCTGGGAAACAGGTTCAGAGAAATCAAAGGGCGTACAAGCCTTAGTCCCTCCTAGAATTGTCTGGTGCCGTGTACACCAAACCACCCGGACTACCCAAGTCCCAAACCATAGTCGTAAGCATACATAAGCACACCATCTTAGTGAAACACAGTGAAAAGAAACAAATCAACCCCTCTTGAACAGAACAGGGCAAAAAGAGTCCTTGATCTCTAACCAAATTAGGTAGTCATGTCAAACGGCTTTTGAGCCATCGTTTCGATCAGACGGTTGACTTTCCCAACAACCCTGCCAACACGTGTCCTGACCACACCGTCTTCCTGCATAGGTGGTGCCTGGCCTTCTCTGCCCCATTCCCCAACCGGTGACATTGCTTCAGGGATAACTGCTGGGACATGGCCTGCGGCAACCATCGGCACTGTGTCTGATGTGTCAACTGCTGGCACTGTGACTGGGTGAAACGACTGGACACTACTCGCGTCAATCACTGACGCTGTATCTGGTGCAGCCGACTGGTCCGACCCCGCGTCAGACGGATCATGCCCCGCATCAGACTGATCTTCATCCGCATCAGCTTCGCCACAGGACCGGAGGCTGGCAGCTTCCTCCGCCCCACTCAGAACCCATGCCCTATCCATCGAACCCTCCTCATTCAAAGAGTCGATGAGATCCTCCATGTGGGACTTGTCCTCAGAATTACCAAGACTGTCCTCCGATCCTGACAATCCTCCATCAGCAAACTCCACAGGTAGGAAGCTGATATCCATGATAAGGTTGCGATGTACCACCTTTGCGTTCCCCTTGTCATCTACCAACTTGTAGATATGAGTCTGCGGTTTGCTGTCCATGACAGTATAAACAGTCGGTTCCTATTTATCCGCAAGTTTCTTCTTTCCCCTTTCGCCCTTATTGGCGAGCAGTACTCTATCTCCCACGTTCAGGTGAGTCCCCTTGACCCTTCGATTGTAACCTCTCGCTTACTTGTCTTGCTCCTTGATGGCATGCCTTTGAGCGATGCCTGCTGCCTCATGGAGGTGAGACATAAGCGATGTCACATAACTGCCGTAGTCAACAACCACTGGGTCGTCCAGGACCTGTTTGAACATCACATCAACGGGGAGTCTTGGGACCCGACCAAACATGAGATGAAAAGGCGCGTACCCAGTTGTCTCATGCACCGTCGCATTGTATGCAAATGTCAGGGTCTGGATTTGCTGGGGCCACTTGGCCTTCTCTCTCAGCGGCAGCGAACGGAGCATATTCCCCAGAGTCCTGTTAAATCTCTCAGTTCCTCCGTTCCCCATGGGGTGATAAGCTGTGGTGTGCGACTTGGAGACTCCCGATAGCCGAAGCAATTCTGCAATGAGCTCACTCTCAAAGTTGGCTCCTTGATCTGTGTGGATGCGCCCTGGAAACCCATACACACAGAAAACATTGTCCCATAACTTCTTAGCGACCTGCTTTGCCTGTTGGTTTGTGCAGGGAAAGGCGTGGGCCAACTTTGCGAAATGATCCGTCAAGACAAGAACATCCACTGAGCGCTGCTTGCTATCTTCTGCACTCCAGAAATCCAAACACACCAGTTCCATAGGATTGGATGTCCTGATACTTTCAAGCGGAGCTCTGGCAGAAGGATCTGGTGTCTTGGCCAGGATGCACCTCTGACAGCACTTGACATAGCCTTTAATCTGACGCTCCATTCCAGGCCAAAAGAAGCGCTGTCTCGCGAGGTGAATTGTTCTCGCCTGCCCCTGATGACCGGCCAAGTCATGCACACCACGCAAGGCCTTCTCCACCAGGCTCCGGGGCAAGGCAAACTGGTGTCTCTTCTGCTTGCTCATGGAGTCCTTAGCGACTCTGTAGAGCACTCCATCAACGACTTTAAGTCTCTCCCACTGTCTGATAAGGACCAAGGCACTTGAGTCCAAACCATCCCTCTCCCGCCTTGAGGGCCTCCTCCGCCGATTCAGAAATGGCATAACCATAGAGATGCCAGGGTCAAGCTCTTGGTTTCGCTGGAGCTCTTCCACGGAGAAGGCAGGCAGCAGGTCTTGCCCTGGTGGAAGGAAGTGCTGAACAGACTGGATCAACCCTGTCGCCCTGGACTCTGCAGCCGCATCCCAGTTGTTGTGAGAATCAAGGACAGCTTCTACAATGCTGTCACAGAGAGGTGGGGGACAACAGGACTGAGTCGCAGTACCTTGTTTCGTCCCCATCGCCTGATACTGGACTTTTAAACGAAAGACATTCTGAACTCCATCTTCTCCAACCCCATCAGATTCGGCAAGCAGATCGTTGTAGGACTCAGAGACAAGTCTACGCCCAGCAGTCTTCGCAAACGGTCCCGGCTGAGAGCGTCCGCCACTATGTTCTTGGTTCCCGCAATGTGCTTTAGACTAAATGTGTAGGGAGCGAGCTTCGCAACCCATCGCTGTTCGCAGGCGTCGAGTTTTGGCTTCGTCATTATATATGTGAGTGGATTGTTGTCCGTCCATACTGTGAAGGAATTGCCCTTCAGCCAATGGCTGAATTTGTCACAAACACTCCACTTCAATGCCAGAAACTCGAGCCGATGAGCTGGATAGTTCTTCTGAGAGCTGCTTAGGGTCTTACTCGCAAACGCTATGGGTCGTGCTTTACTTTCACCAGCAGGGACTTGTGACAACACTGCACCGAGCCCATCCAAGGAGGCATCAGTCGACAGGATCAGAGGACGTGAAAAGTCAGGATGTGCATGGACCGCACAGTCCAGCAGACTTTCTTTAAGACCGGCAAAGGCAATGTCACACTCTGGAATCCAGTCATCAGGCTTGAGTTTCCTGAATGTTCCTGCCTTCACATTCACTTTTTTCCTTCCTCTTCTCTTCTGCCCAGCAGTCAGAGCAAAGAGTGGCTTGGCAATGGAAGAGCAGTTGGGGATGAAGTGCTGGTAGAAGAAAACCATGCCCAAAAAGGATTTGATTCTCCGCACTGAAGGTGTACATCTGTCATCCTCCATAAGATCAGACCTCGACATACTGGATATGACATCCACCTTCGCAGGATCCACAGCCACCCCGTTTCCATCTATGATGTGACCCAGAAACTTGACAGACGATCGCATCAGATGACACTTCTTAGGACTCAACTTCAGGTTGTTCTCTCGTAGGCGCTGGAACACGACCTCCAGTCTCCGTAGGGCCTCCTCTTCAGTCGATGCGAAGACGAGCAAATCGTCTAAATAGCATAACAGGCTGCTGAAGTTCAAATCCCCAAATATACTGAGCATCATGCGCATAAATGAGGCCGGACTATTGCACAGTCCCTGCGGCATCCTATTATACTCATGCAGGCCTAGCGGTGTGGTGAAGGCAGTGTATTTTTTGTCCTCTTCAGCCATGGGAATGTTGTAGAAACCGGATGTTAAATCCATTGTGCTGAAGTAGGTGTTCCCTCCCAAGGCAGCCAAGCAGTCCGACTGGTGTGGAAGGGGATGGGCGTCCTTGAGTGTTCTCGCATTCAACCACCGGAAATCGGTGCAGATCCTCAAGTTTCCATCCTTTTTCCATACCATCACTAGCGGTGATGCATAATCATTCACTGACTTCCGAATTATCCCTTGCTCCTCCATGTCTGTCAACACTCGACGTAGCTTCTGGTAGTGAGCAGGGGGTACTCTCCGGTAGGGGAGGCGGAATGGACGATCATCTGTTAGTCGAATGCGGTGGACAAAGCCCTTTGCCTCACCGCAATCCATTTCGTGTTTGGAAAAGACATCGTTGTAGCATAGTCTAACTAACTTCACAGTTCCTGCGGGGCTAGTCTGACAAGGCTGTATGTCAAGTTTGTCAAGGCCAACATCTCGCAATCTCTGTTCGAGACCTGAAGGACTGAGTGGTGTATGACGCTTGCCTGGAACAACTGTGTCAATCTGGCTATAGCCTTGGAGGAGTTCAAAATCTTCCACAGCTAGACAAGGGGACACATCTGCCAGTTTACAGTTCCTCTTCAGTGTGACTGGTCTATCAGACAGATTGGTGACCTTCATGGGGACCCACCTATCACCCCACAGAGGTGTCACGACACGGCCAACCATGATGTTACGTGGCATGGACTTGGATGAGGTTGGTTCAACCAGCACAGTGCTTCCCGGTGACATGGGCGCATTGTAAGGCAGCTTACCCCAGACCAGGTGCTCTTGCATCGCTAAAAGAGTAACTGACTGTTGGAGCTTGACTGTGCCAATCTTGTCCGGTAGCTCCTCACCCCTCCAACGAGACGTGTTCGCCATGAGATCCAAGAACTGTTCACACTCAGGGGATGAGGAAAGACTGCGAACAGAGATAAGCCGCCAGTAATCATCACTGTTCTTCAACTGACGCATGAGAAACTTGATCACATTCGTGCCAATGATGAGATCATCTCGCTGGCCTGGCACCACCAAAACTGGAACGATACAGCTCAACCCATACACCTTCAGTTCAACCTCATACACACACTTTGGTTTAGTGAGCTTCCCTCCACAGCCCACTAAAACCACTTCCTGTGTCATCGGTCTTGGACCTGACAGCACTTTCTCACTCAGCATCCTCTCCTCAGCTTCTCCACTGAAAGTACAGGCCATGGAACCTGAATCAAGCATTCCTTGCATCTGGAACACATTATTCACATCGACTGGAGCATAGAATAGCTCATCATATGGCTCAACTCCGTGTGTGTTCTGTGCTATTATCTTCACACCAGCCGGTGCTGCACTGCACACTTTCACATAACACTGTTCAAATTCACTTCCACTTCTGAAGGTTTGATTGTCCTCACCCGCACGTCCCCTCTCCCAATGCGGGCCAGTCAGTTTAAATGCTGTTGCTCTTGAGGTAGATGTGTGGCCTGGTCCTCCCATCCGGGAGTGTAACTTGAGCATTCTCTCTTGATATGACCCAGCTTGAAGCAAGACAAACACAGGCGATCTCGCCGGCAGTGCATTAGGGTAGTGTGTTCTGCAGACTTGCATACCTTGCAGTATCTTCTCTGTGACTGGTCAGACGGGTGCTGTCTATACATCGGCCTGTTATTCTGAGCCATCACCTGGCTGTTCTGAGAAAGTGTGCGGTCAAGCAGGCCAATCAGGGTCTTTAGGCAGTTTTCATCAAACTGAGTGGTAGACGTGGCACTCACTTCGGCCTGCACAGGGAGTACCTCCGGATGGCTGGCCAACAACACCTCCTCAGACACAGGTGTTTGAATGTGAACTGCCACATGTCTTGCTGGGACATGACGGTTTGGTCTGGTATTCAGCTGTTCTCTCATGTCAATCTGATAACGATCAACGTGCTCCTGTATTTCACCAGCTGTCCATTTCTCTGGCGCCTTGAACCGTAGCACTGCAGCAAGGGAGGGATCGGGACAGTACTTGACAAACATCATGGTTACCTCTCGACTGAGATCATCAATATGCCGCCCCTGTCTGCTCAAACCCTCCTCAGCTGCATCAACAGCCTTGTTAAGGCGGATCCAGTACTCGACTGGGTTCTCTCCTGCTACAGGCACAGTGCTATAGAAGTCTGCAAGAGGCATACTGGAACACGCCACACCACTGAAATGCTGTTTCAGTATGTTAATAATTACTTTTGGGTTCTCATGAGGCTTCAGTGAAGGATTGCTACGGAGTGTTATCTTCACAATGTCCCTGGCTTTCCCCATTAATCTAGACAACATCTCCTGGTGCTGCTCTCCCAGCTCCACATGTCTTCTTCTCAAGTAGGTGAACATGAGCTCTTCCCACTCATGTACCGAAAGCTTGTCGGACCCATCCCCTCTGTACACAGGAGGCTCTCTCACATCGGACTGCATGACTAACTTCACACCAGTCAGGTTAAGTGTGGAGTCAACGAGCGACTGGCCTGCACCTGAGTTCTCAACTCGTGCTTGAGCACCTTCATTCACCTGACTCACTCCCTTCAACTGAGCTGATATAGACTGTCCTACTTGCTGGGCGATATGCGTGATGAGATCACTCAAAGCTGGGTCACTCCTGTCTGGGATGGCCGAAAGTGAAAGAGTAGGTCTGTGAGTAAGTGGTGTGTGACTAGGTAGATGGGTGGAGGTGAAAACTGAGGAAGCCACATTGTCTGGGACATCAACTCGACGGGTGGAGCTGAACGCTGGTGACCTCACGTCACCTGGACTTGCAACTGAACAGTTAAACAACCGTACCCCCCTCCCAAAAGAGTTCAATAGCTGTGTTCCCCTCCCAAAAGAGCTCAATAGCTGTGTTCCCCTCCCCAAATCAGCAACTGGAGAGGTGAACATCTGTGCCCCCCTCCCGGAAATAGAAACAACAGTACGAATAGCAGTCCCATTTTCAACATTGGAATCCATTTCTCTTAAGTAGTTTGGTCAATGTCAACAAAAACAATGAAAATACTGACTCAATAAACCACGGAAAGTACTGTATTCCTTTCCTTCATTTGACACTGTACATTTCTTTTCTTTATAAGAAAATGAAACAAAAAATAAATGAACCAAATCCCCCAAATGTCCTTGAACCGTGACAAAGTCACTCCAATGTAACCCTCTTAAGGAAACCTTTTTTGTCGTTCTGTCGTCCAACAACCTCCGGTGACCAAGCTGGTGTTGGTCCACGACGTCAATCCGGGTCACGGCACCAATGTAGCCGGTCTGGCTCTGCATTGTGTGTTGTGAAATGGAGTAGGACACAGGGACGTGTCACTTTAGCCGAACTGTAGCGACAGTGGCGTATTTATTTCTGCATGAAATAAATGCATAAATAATGCAGCAGCATTAACACAGGACACTGCAGCACGTCAGTCTCCTCACAGCATTAAAACAACAAGTCAGCCTGGCCAGAAGTGCTTTATGTGGCAACCCGTCTCTGGCACAGCGCCCCTGGAGGCCAAGGGGGCAGGTTGTGGAGGCGGTGTACCACCGATTTCCGATAGATGGCGCCAGTAAGAACATCGGTGCCAATCATTGAGATGCGGAGCACCTGAGGAGCAGGTGGGAAGCATGCTTTAAAAAGCATGCTTCCACACTCATTCAGGGCTCTCCTGGTTCGCGTGTGCGGAGAGACCAGTCGTGTGGGTGATGTGCTTCCACCCGGAGGAAATAGACAATTGATTCCTCCAAAGCTGGGTTTTGATATAGTTTGATATATGATTTAATAAAAGTGCCATTTTGGCTTGAAGTAAGCTTCAGTTCGTGTGCTGATTGGAAGGAGGCGGCTCATTCACCAAGCCGGGTTGCCACATATGGTGGAGAATGCAGGCGACTCGACCGAGCTACGGACCATCTTTTAAGTAAACGCCGACTTCCAATGGAGGCAATCCGACCACGCAACTGTTTTTCAGTGGACGCCAGAACCCCGATGCAGAGCCCCAACAGAGCTGAAGCTGCCACCCAGAGAGAAAATGAACTCCAACTCCTCCGAGAGGCGGTCCAACGGCTCGAGCAGGGGCCCACGGTTAACAAGCAGATCCAGGAAAGGCCCGAGGAGAAGTGCACCCTGAACAGGGAGATCCAGGACCTCAAGGACATGCTGGAGGTTAAGGAGCGGAGGGTCAATGACCTACAGCACGGGATGGAGAACCTGCAGGAACTGCTTCGGGACAAGGAGAAGCAGATGGGCAGCCTGAAAGGGAGGATCAAGTCGCTGCAGGCGGACACCTCCAACAAAGACAGCGCCCTCACCAGGTTGGTGGAATCCGTCGCTGAGAAGGAGCATTTCATCCAGCGGCTGACGGAACAAAGGTTCCAGGATGACCAGGAGAAAGGTGAGGAGCTGGTGGCCAGCAGGACTATGCTGGAGAAGATGAGGGTGGAGCACAAGATGGCCCTGGAGGAGACTGCCGCCGGACACGAGGCCCAAAGCATGGACTGGTTCCGGGAGAGGGAGGCACTGAAGGCCCAGCTGTTGGGTTTGATGAAGGAGCTGGAAGAGAATCGGCAGGTCGCCCAACAGCTGAGCTTCAACGTCGGTCCCAAGCCCCAGCCAATTGAGACTCGTCCGGACAGACGGGGAACAGCGCCACCTGGACGGGCAGCCCAGCCGAGGCGACGCGTCCGAGAGGTGGAGAGGCGGGATCGCATCCGTCAGTTCCAAGAGAGGGAGGAACGGGAGCACCTGATCCGCAAGAGGAACTGGCTGGAGGTGGAGAAGCGGCGTCTGTACGCTGACTGCATGGAGATGCAGTTCCTGGAGCGTGAGCGGCAGCGCATCCGGTTTGAGCGCCGGCGTGAGCGGTACGGGATCCAGCGGGAGCGGGTCAAGCTGCGCCGGCAGCAGGAGCAGCTACACTTCGGGCAGAACTACCGCTCCGGCAAGCGGTCCTACAGGTTCCAGGGGGGACACTGGCCGGGGCGGACCAACGCCAACACCCTATCCAGCCTCGACGCGGGTTGCTGGTCAGTCAGAGGTGCCCCGGGCCTTCATCAAAGGGTGGAGGAGTGTGGCAACCCGTCTCTGGCACAGCGCCCCTGGAGGCCAAGGGGGCAGGTTGTGGAGGCGGTGTACCACCGATTTCCGATAGATGGCGCCAGTAAGAACATCGGTGCCAATCATTGAGATGCGGAGCACCTGAGGAGCAGGTGGGAAGCATGCTTTAAAAAGCATGCTTCCACACTCATTCAGGGCTCTCCTGGTTCGCGTGTGCGGAGAGACCAGTCGTGTGGGTGATGTGCTTCCACCCGGAGGAAATAGACAATTGATTCCTCCAAAGCTGGGTTTTGATATAGTTTGATATATGATTTAATAAAAGTGCCATTTTGGCTTGAAGTAAGCTTCAGTTCGTGTGCTGATTGGAAGGAGGCGGCTCATTCACCAAGCCGGGTTGCCACATTTACAATACATATATTCAAATATATGAAGTCACAAAAATTCACAATACAGACACACAAATTCAAATCCACCTGAAATCTATACACCACCGGCTAATTAATATTTTATATTAAAATAAAGTACAACATGAGAGTAACATCAACATACCTGCATGAAATAAATGCATAAATAATGCAGCAGCATTAACACACAGGACAATGCAGCACGTCAGTCTGAAATGGCGGGAAACAAACAATGAACAGGCTGCAGTCACTGTGTGTGTATCCTCAAGTGCTGCTAAACAGTGCGCTAGCCAAATAGTTCGCTAAAACACTCAAAACTCTTGCAAAACAAATACACATGAACACACGAACAACACCAACAAGCACAGAATCACACCATAACTCAATCTCACCGTTTACACTGGTTATTTTCTCATTAAGAATTTTAGAACAGAAAGCTGCACAGAGCAGAGGAAAAACACTCACCTCCTCACAGCATTAAAACAACAAGTGAGGAATGGCGAGTGCAACACAGGAAAATGACGTCACGATCGAAACTTCAAAATAAAATAACAAAAGCTCCCAAACGATCTATTTACAGAGAAGATCACGAAATAAAAGTAATAAATAAAACATGAGGGAATTTTGGTGGAATGCATACATACATCTTATGTACCTGCTACACATGCAACACATGATGTGCATGCAACACATCCAGATGTGCAACACATCTGTGCACACAAATAATTATGAGCACTTTCATGTCACTGGTATGCTGTATTTCTCTGCCCACATGAGTTATTATCTAGCCTGAAAGGGAAAAATCCTTAATTGAGCACCCAAATAAACAAGGCAACACGCAACTGACCTCCCTGTGGTGTTTACGTGTTGTGGCGACCCGGCCCCAGGAATGTATCGTCAGAAATACCACACTCCAAGACGCGTTCGGTCTCCCGGTTCCCCTCTCTTGGAAAACAAACAGCTTTTTAAAGGGTGCCTCACCCTCTGTCGCAGGTGTCCTCCGTTTCGTTGATTGGAGTTACGCAATGGATGCTCTTTGGCTCCGGCTGGTGGATATCGGCGGTATACGCCCTCCACCACCTCTCCCTTGGGCCGCCTGGCCGGAGGGTTTGGGGCCGGGTTGCCACAGTGTAAACCCAGCATTATTAACAGATCGAGGTATGACGAGGTCAGCATCATCACCAATGTCAAAATCCATTACTGGTCTTATTTTGCAAACCCACACCCGCGAATTACCTTCCTTACCCAACCAGACCCGCTATAAATTGATACCGACGCCCGACCCGCACCCGAAGGAAATTAGACACATAAGACTGAACGCCGGAGAATTACACTATTTGGTGGTTTAGATTGGTGCTTTAGATTGCTGTGCAAGAAAAGCAAATCATCCACTTTGGCCGGTTTTAGTTGACTCCTCTGCTCCTGAATAACATCTCCAGCACCGGAGAAGTCTCGCTCGCAATCGCAAAACCTGCGGCCGACCTGCGCTGTTCAGGCGCCTGACCCGACCAGCACCCGTGTTCGACACAGTACATTCTTTCCCCCGTTTCATCAAAATTGTGTGGGTCACCCGTCGGGTACCCGAACCCGTGCAGGACTCTGGCCGAAATAACCCCCACTACCAGTCTTTACTAGTTCTGGAAGTACCAGAGACGTCCGAGAACCCGACGCAGTCTTTAATTCATAATATCATCCGGAGGCACACACAGCTTTTGGCCGTGAAATAACATATTATATTATCTTATATTATATAGCTATAGATATTATATTATATTATATTACTTACATAGAGTCCCGGGCTTTTGCAAACAGCGACAATCACTTCTCCTGCATGCTGCTGTTCAAGCTGTACTGCAGGGAGTGAACGCTGATTGGCTGTTATGCTACATCCCTCAGGGAGTGAATGCTGATTGGCTGTTATGCTACGTCCATCAGGGAATGAACGCTGATTGGCATTGTGGGAGTTGTCGCCTTCAATCCGCAAGCGCCAAAAAGACACCTTGCCTTTTCTCGGTCAAGAAGGCACAAAATTTGAAATTGATGTTACTATTCAACTAAATAGATGACCCACTTTCAAGACAGATTCATGTCTCCACTGGTGAAATACTCCTTTAAGATTTTGCACTGTGTCTCTATCTCTTGTTCATCCAAATCTCTTCTCCCCCAGATCCGTCTTCCAGAGGTGCAGGTATGATACCTTGCTTCTGAATATTGGCAGGCCAGCAAAATATGTGTATGAACTTTCGGAGCATTATGTCATCCATGTCATTGTATTATCATTCCGTTCCAGGAGCGGGGCGTGTTCTTCATCAGGACATTATGCGTAAGTCTGTTTATCATGCATAAAATGTCTGATATTTTCTGAATCTGCTTTTTTTATAACTTAACTTTATTAATGCTTCAAAGTTGCTGTGATTCAATATGCTGACATTTTGAAGAATTAAATTGTTACTCTATTGTGACCAGTGTTAATTTCGTTAACGAAAAATATGACGAAAAATGTTCGTCAACAACCTTTTTTCCGTGACTAAGACGAGACGTTGACGAGCTAAAAATAGATCTGTGATAATAAAAACGATGACGAAATGTCATTTTGTTTTCGTTGACGAGACGAGACAGGACGAAAACGTTATTGGTGTGCTATTTGGACATTCAAAATGCATGATATTTTCCAATCAGTACACTCCCGTAAGGTTCTTATGCAACTGTTCACTCCTCCAGTAAATAGGACGGACCTTAGCTACGACTTGGCAACGGGAGGTATGGTCCACTCAGCTATGAGCTAACGTTATGCATTGTACATGATTCGAAATTCTTCCCAGCTTTTATTCCACAGATACTAGGGTCTATAGCATATAACCGTTGTCTGATTACAGTTTAATTCATTTTTCACAATTTACCGGCTCTCGTTTTGAAGAAAATCACCGCGCCATTCGTTTCAATGGGAATCGCCACGGTCTATACTTCAACATAAGGTGGACTTTGACATTCATCCCAGCCTTTATACCCAAGATACTATAGGGTTTATAGCATATAACCGCGTTTTCTGATTACAGTTTAATGCATTTTTCACAATTTACCAGCTATCGTTTTGAAGGCTGAACAGACAAGAGTACTAAAGTGTGACGTCACGTTTCGAGAGCAACAGATTTTCGGTTCTACACAAACCAAATTAAAAAGGGGAAATCCTATGCCACACAAACCTTTTATAGAAAAGGAACAATCTTTTTGCGAATTTATTTGTGAGTTTGCTTTACCAATGATGTAAGTAATATTGAGAATAGATTGTCTTCATATTAAAAAAAAAACTAAACTCAACTAACGTTTGCAAACTTTTTCTTTCAATACCCCAGGGGAATACATGAACGCCTCGACATTTTTCGATTGGTAGTGATTTTCACCTCTTGAAATTGATTTATTTTAATTTTGAAAGAAACAACACATGGAAGCAATGGAGAACGCCATCTCTCGTTCGGTTGTTTAGAACTGAAAATCCGGTTGCCAGGACAACGTAACGTTTTCACTTTAGTACTCTATTTGAGTGGAACAACTTAGCATATAGCCATATAGCCTATATAGGGTTAGCCTAATTGAACTAGTTTAAAAAGAGAAAACATTTTGACTAAAAGTAATGACTAAAAGTTGACTAAAATGTAAGGACTTTTCGTAGACTAAAACTAGACTAAAACTACAAAGGAAAACAATGACTAAAATGTGACTAAATATACTAAGCATTTTCGTCAAAAGACTAAGACTAAGACTAAATCTAAAATAGCTGACAAAATGAACACTGATTGTGACCAATTGTTTCTGCTAGAATGTGAACACAATGACAATGTGTTTTGGGCCAAGAGCTCCAACACGCAACACATGATGAGCATGCAACACATCCAGATGTGCACCACATCTGTGCACACAAATAATTATGAACACTTTCATAGCACTTCTGTGCTGTATTTCTCTGCTCACATGAGTTATTATATAGCCTGAGAGGGAAAAATCCTTATTTGAGCGCCCAAATCATCACCAATGTCAAAATCCATTACTGCAGCTGGTTGCACCAGCTGCAGTAAGGTCCCACTTAGGCTACGTTGAACGTAAATCACCCAAACGTTCGACTTTACACTCTACTAAAAAAATAGCAGTTGCACCAAGCAGATGGTTTCAACGTAACACTAAGTTATAACTTATCTTTTACGCCTCCCCTCTAGCTGGTGTAAGTTCCATAATAACGATAAAGAACCGTTAAAAGAAAAAAACGTAAAAAGATTTCAACACTAAGGCAGGGTAAAGATGGCTATTAGTTTTGAGCAATGGGAAGAGGCGTTTCAACACGGTTTGCGCCGGGAACGGATTGTCCGTGACCGTATCGATCCGTTTCTTTATTATGATGATGTTGAATTATATGCGCGATTTCGGTTTTGCCGGGCGGAATATTTTATTTATTTATATATTATAAAATCCGCCATCAAATAGCTTAACCTCACGCCTATACCGTCCAAGCAAATTTTAGAGAATAAATGACTGAAACTGTTTTGTTTGCCCTCTCATTTGGGTGCTAACGCGTCTTCACTCGGATAAGGTGGAAACTTGCCAGTATTTCCTGTTTACATTGTTAGCTGTCAATGATTGGCTTGAAATTATCTAAACGTCATTAAAAGCGACACTGGTACAATTTATGCACTACTAGTAACGTTACAACTTAAGTTATGGTGGGGCTACCAAAATTTAGAACACCTTTAGTTTGACACTAGCTACGTCGAGCGTAGGGTTAAGGCGGACTTTACACCCGAACTTATGATCAGCTTTACGTTCTGCTGGTGCAACCGACTGCTGGTCTTATTTTGCAAGCCCATACGATTAAAATTTTGCACCGTATCTGTATCTCTTGTTCATCCAAATCTCTTCTCCCCCAGATCCGTCTTCCAGAGGTGCAGGTATGATCTGAATACCAGATCATATGATCTGTATGATCTGATACCGACACCCGACCCGCACCCGAAGAAAATTAGACACATAAGACTGAACGCCGGGGAATTACACTATTTGGTGCTTTAGATTGGTGCTTTAGATTGCTGTGCAAGAAAAGCAAATCATCCACTTTGGCCGGTTTTAGTTGACTCCTCTGCTCCTGAATAACATCTCCAGCACCGGAGAAGTCTCGCTCGCAATCGCAAAACCCGCGACCGACCTGCGCTGTTCAGGCGTCTGACCCGACCAGCACCCGTGTTCGACACAGTACATTCTTTCCCCCGTTTCATCAAAATTGTGTGGGTCACCCGTCGGGTACCCGAACCCGTGCAGGACTCTGGCCGAAATAACCCCCACTACCAGTCTTTACTTGTTCTGGAAGTACCAGAGACGTCTGAGAACCCGACGCAGTCTTTAATTCATAATATCATCCAGAGGAACACACAGCTTTTGGCCGTGATATTATTATATTATATTATACAGCTACAGATATTATATTATATTATTTTTAGAGCTGTCAGTTAAACGCGTTATTAACGACGTTAACGCAAACCTATTTTAACGGCGTTAAAAAAATTATCGCGCGATTAACGCAAATATATATATTTTTTTTCTTTGGCTCAAAACAAAGAAGCAGTAGCCTGACTGCTATGTTCAAATGACATTTGTTCAAAGCAGTCATTTAATTGCACTATAGGCTCTTTTTTTGTATCGTCCTGTTTTGATCAGTATATGCCAATGTTGTTATCAATAAAAAATCATTTGCACAAGACAAGCCGATGCACTTCACCATGTTGATAAGAGAATTAAAATGAGAAGAATTATGGGACAAAAAAATCAAGGGATATTTAGCATAGAAAAATAATTTGCGATTAATCGCGATTAATCGTGAGTTAACTATGACATTAATGCGATTAATCACGATTAAATATTTTAATCGCTTGACAGCTCTAATTATTTTACTTACATAGAGTCCCGGGAGTTCGCAAACAGCAACAATCACTTCTCCTGCATGCTGCTGTTCACGCTGTACTGCAGGGAGTGAACGCTGATTGGATGTTATGCTACGTCCCTCAGGGAGTGAATGCTGATTGGCTGTTATGCTACGTCCCTCAGGGAGTGAACGCTGATTGGCTGTTATGCTACGTCGCTCAGGGAGTGAATGCTGATTGGCTGTTATGCTACGTCCCTCAGGGAGTGAACGCTGATTGGCTGTTATTCTACGTCCATCAGGGAATGAACGCTGATTGGCATTGTGGGAGTTGTCGCCTTCAATCCGCAAGCGCCAAAAATACACTGTGCCTTTTCTCGGTCAAGAAGGCACAAATTTTGAAATTGATGTTACTATTCAACTAAATATATGACCCACTTTCAATACGGATTCATGTCTCCACCGCTGAAATTCTCCTTTAAGATTTTGCACCGTATCTGTATCTCTATCATCCAAATCTCTTCTCTCCCAGATCTGTCTTCCAGAGTTGCAGGTATGATACCCTGCTTCTGAATATTGGCAGGCCAGCAAAATATGCATATGAACTTTCGGAGCATTATGTCATCCATGTCATTGTATTATAATTCCGTTCCAGGGAGGCGTGTTCATCTTCAGGGCAGTATGGATAGCGGTAAGTCTGTTGATCATGTATAAAATGCCTGATATTTTCTGAATCTGCTTTATTATAACTTAACTTTACTAATGCTTCAAAGTTGCTGTGATTCAATATGCTGCCATTTTGAAGAATTAAATTCTTACTCTATTGTGACCAATTTCTGCTAGAATGTGAACACAATGACAATGTGTTTTGGGCCAAGAGTTCCAACACGCAACACATGATGAGCATGCAACACATCCAGATGTGCACCACATCTGTGCACACAAATAATTATGAACACTTTCATATCACTGGTGTGCTGTATTTCTCTGCCCACATGAGTTATTATATAGCTTGAAAGGGAAAAATCCTTAATCGAGCGCCCAAATAAACAAGGCAGCACGCAACTGACCTCCCTGTGGTGCCTACGTGTAAATCCAGCATTATTAACAGATCGAGGTATGGCGAGGTCAGCATCATCACCAATGTCAGAATCCATTACAGTTACCAGAATGCCCCCTGTGTTTGCCCCCACTCTTGGTAAGGTTTTATGTTTTTCTTTTTTTTCTTTTTCTTCTACCATACATAGTCAATGTATCTTTACATTCTATCAGATATGACCTTTTTTACAGCCATTTCAGCAACACACACACACACACACACACACACACACACACACACACACACACACACACACACACACACGATATGTATGTGTACACACACATAGATATGTTTCCATGTTAATCACTTAACTTCGTTTTTGTGATATTATATTGTGGGAGTGTGTGTGGTGATGCTGGTTTAAAATGTGCGCACTGATGACTCTATGTGCAGTGCAACAGTTCCATCATCCACACACACTCCACGTATAGCTTTATTTGAATTTCATGGATACCCAAAATGAGAGTGATTGTGTTTGAATCTAAATTCTGTCTCATTTTTTATTTTACTCTAAAGTTTTGTAAGTGTATTCAGAGTTTGCGGAACTGAAAAAATTTATTTTTAATTGTGCTTCAGATTTGAGAATACCAATATAGGTTGGTCATTCTAGAAAATTCTAGAAAATATGTGTAAATCGGGGAATCAGTTTGCAAATTCTCACATTTGTAAATTAATTGAAGAATACATACACAAACCACCACAAAAACTGTCAACAAATACATCAATATACAATTATACTTTTGGACCAAATTGCCTGTCGAGCAATAACATGACAGATGACAAAATACTTAAGAGTGAAATTAAACTCCATAACTGTACTCTGAACAGCAGTGTCATGAACATGCAATTGCAAGCTGTTCTTGTGTTAGTTAGGCACTTATTGTTAATTTTTCTTTCTTTTTCTTAGTTTCTATAACGACTGTTCTCCAGATGTTTGTGCGAAAAACAGTCAATGGGAGCTTGCCACTGTGTTACGATCTCAACGAATTCATGCTTCTTAAACTACTGCACAATCCCAACAGAGGTCACTACTGAGTCATTTAAATTCATATAATCCGACTTGTCTGTCTGTCTGTCTGTCTGTCTAGCGTGATGTATATAAATCTATCTATCGTGATATATATAAATCAATATCCATCTATCGTGATATATAAATTGATATCTATATCTATCTATCGTGATATACATGAATCGATATCAATCTATCTATATATCATGATATATATAAATCGACACCTATCTATCTATCTATCTATCTATCTATCTATCTATCTATCTATCGCGATGTTTGAATCAATATCTGTCTATCGTGATATATATAAATCGATATATATATATAGTTATATATATATATAGTTATTTATATAGTTGTATATGTTATATATATATATTGTTTTCATGTATTTAGCTATTTGTTGTTAAGTTTATCTTTATTGCATTTATCATCCAGAAATGACTTACAGCAGATATGTCCCCACTCTGTAGAGCTCTCTATAAATGGTCAACTGGAGTCATATCCCAATGTTGGCTTCAAAAGGATTGTTATCCACAACCAAAACCAAAGCATTGACATCAACCAGCGTCATATACGCGTGAACGATGGACAGAATGCAACAAAGATCCGATGGGAGCCGAATATTATTGATATCCAAAGGTGACCAACACACACTTCATAATCCACTCAGAGTTTGGTCTTATTTCAAAGCTTTTTTATGTCCAAATTAGATAAATATGTGTGACAGAAGGTACTTCTTTTATAGGGGAAAACTGATTCAGAGCCACAACAAGACCACCATAATGATCGAAGACTCGCTCTTGATCATAATGCGTCATGAAAAGAAGGGTAAAAGCCTTCTCTGGCCAATCTTCAGTCAGGTCTCCAACGACCCAGTCGAAGGGCTTCTAGGTAACTCGAATACGCTCTTTCTGCTTTGAGACATGGAGTACTTGTTTAAAACATAGGTGTATTTGCTATTTCATTGTATCTTTTAAAACCAAACAGACCAATCATTTGAATGGTTTGTGGTTGCCTTTCAGCTGTCAAACCGTTGGTCTACGAGAGCGTGTCTGCTCCGTCCGGGACAGTCACGGTCAGCGGCAAAACGTTCACGGTTTCAGAGTAAGATTGTTGATCTTTCTATTGGCTCTCCCACACACAAATATTACCATATGGCATTTCCCTCTCGTGATGTGATTGTGATTAGACTTACTTGCGCTGAAATCAAAATAATTACCTTTTCGACAGGGGCGACATTTTCGACTACAGTGTGACATCTCCGCCGAGAATAAAGTGTTGGTTAACATCTGCAGAGAATGCCTTGGAGGGACGTCTGTTCGATTTTCTTGTCACAGATTTATAAATGAATAAATTAGAAATGATCTGCAATGCAATTCCTTATTGCACTGTTGCGTTCCTCAGCTTCAGAGGCATTGTCATGTCAACTGTTGGAAGTAATAAGAGCAGACAAACATTTGTTCAAGTAATTAATAAAATGAACATGAATGAACATTGTTTGAGCGTATTGTTTCACAATCTATACTGACTACATACTGTATGGGATCTTCAATTGCTCTTTGTGTTTGGATTAGGCTACAAGTTGTATAGTGGACATTCATCAATGTTATCATAATGTATCCGTGTTGAATTGAGAAGGGAATCAAAAGTGCCCCTATGGAACATGACAAATGCATATTTGGAAGAGTTAAGGTTGAAATCCAGCCTGTCCTCCTAGAAAATACGACCGCATAGGTCGTTTGTACCGCCCCAAATTACGACCCACTGGAGCGTATCAAAATGT
The DNA here is from genome assembly GCF_031168955.1 of Gadus macrocephalus. NCBI lineage: Eukaryota > Metazoa > Chordata > Actinopteri > Gadiformes > Gadidae > Gadus > Gadus macrocephalus. Next base: position 19,694,556 of record NC_082394.1, on the reverse strand, counting down.
AGCGCCTCTAGCGGTCATGCAAATAACGACATTCTGAAGTCTCGGGGCCGCTCGTGGACGCTCGTGATTGCTCGGGACGCGCGTAGCCATATTAATCGTTATTATCTGAATGGGAAATGCAATATTTTAGGATTGATTCACCGTTAAACGTGTTCCTAATAACATTTCTAGCGAGAAATATACTTTTTACTTGCATAATCTTCAGTCAGTGATTGTGTCTTATCTTTAGTTTTATAGTTATTAGGAAGATTTAATCGTCTCGCTCGCATGTTTCAACGACGTCAGGTTGCTAGGGATGCTGCTTTCGCTAAACTAGCAGCTCACGTGTTTCCTGCGTTTGTGTTATTAAACCGTTACTTTATGTAACTTTTAATGATATTGTAATAACCACAGGCGAGGTATTGAGCGAAGTAAGCTTGATAGCAGGTTTATTGAATTCCACAATCGGACAGGCAGGCACAGCTCCACCGGAAAACTACAACAACCAAAACTCCCGCCCGGAAGGAAACCCCCGGAACCCCCTCTCAGAAGGCCCGCACCTTCCTCCCAAACCCTGTGACGCTAAAATATCATCTTGTTAGAAACCCGTTTATCTGAGAGCCAACCCAGTAGCCAAAAGCATACGTTGACAGTGTACGTTTTCGTGAACACTGGATGACGTCGCATTTCAACATAAAATAGCGTGCTAAGCACACACACACACACACACACACACACACACACACACACACACACACACACACACACACACACACACACACACACACACACACACACACACACACACACACACACACACACACACACAATGCATTTCGCTGCAAAAACAACAACTTGGGCTGCTTCTCGGACATTTTGGGTGGATTTTGAACGGTATGTGGGCAGGACGTTTTTTGCAGGCAGGACCTGGCAACCCTGCGCTGTTGCCCGAGGTGCAGAAATGCTCCGGAGTAGATCTGGATCCACCATGGCCAAAATAATTGTCATGAATAGCATGAATAGATTCATGCATTTATTATCATTCAACTTGAACATGTGTTTTTACAGTATATAGTGTCGGAGGGATGACGTATGTTGGCAAACCCGGAAGTGAGCGTCGACCTGGGTTTCCCTTGACAAAAAGCCAACGGGTTTTTCCATTGGATTTTTGCAGAAAAATTAGCATATTTGAAGCACCTCCACAAAAACTGAAAATAAATAAATAAATAAAAAATAGAAGAAGAACAGAACAAAGTGTAAACCAATGCATTCTGAATGGGAGTGTTTCTCCGATTTTTCCATGCTACACAGAACGAAATGTAAACCCATACAAATAAAGACTTCATGGTCATAATAATTTAAATATCATTAAGCTACTACTGAGTGTGTAGGGAGGTATTCTATTTTTTTTCAACGGGGCTGAATCCAGTCACTTGACCGTCATGGTTGCTATAGAGTGGCGAAGTCACGCCCCTTCCGGTAGGGCTCATGGGACCTATGAGATCGAAAAATATGAATGGGTGTCAATGGAGAGAAAATAATTATTTTCTGGTCCCAGTCTTTCTATGCCCTGGATTACACATATGTTGTTTATGGATTTAAATGATAATTTTTCATGCAAAGAAAACTAAAAATGTTCGTGAAGAAGTTTGATAATTTTAGGTTTTATGTGAGGCCGCTTTGTGAACTACAGCTCTTCGCTGCTCTCGACGCATATGATATACGTCACCACACCCGCCCTTGGAACTCGGCACAGAAATGGCGATCTCTCTGCCCCACTTCACCGCTTTTTCCAAGGGGAGGATAAAAGCATCGAAAGAGGTGAAAACCATTATAAGTCGGGGCACGTGCAGAGTTTCAGTTATGCCGATGGGAAGATTGTCGGTCTTCTCCACGCCAGTCGCAGGGAGCGTGACGTCACATACGAGCCGTGTAGTCTTTCTCGTTGTGTTTTCTCTACAGCCTTTATCTGAACAATTGCACAATAAACGGTCGAACTCTTTGCATGAAAAATTATCCTTTAAATCCACAAACAACATATGTGTAATCCAGGGCATATAAAGACCGGGACCAGAAAATAATTATTTTCTCTCCATTGACACGATTCATATTTTTCGATCTCATAGGTCCCATGAGCCCTACCGGAAGAGGCGTGACTTCGCCACTCTATGGTGGTTGCTATCGACCGCCCCCTCTCGTGGCTCTAAAAACCACGCGGCAAAGGAGCTACCGTCAATTGGGTTGTTTTTGTCGTAAACTAGGGTCCGATGGTTGAAAAATAGACAGATATTCCAAGGTATCCTTAAAAGGCAGCTTGGATGTGTTTATTTTCTGCAGTTTGGACTTCTTCTATAACTAATTTTTGTAAGCAAAACACCAAGCTCATTGATTTAATGAGGGAGGGTTATTTGAAACAATTTATGCAATAAATATTTGTGAGGGGTCATTCCTTCTCCTGATTTTACTTCCTATTTATGTCTAGGGTAAACCCCTACTGTCCACAAGCATCCCCCCCTCCCCATATGGATTTGGAGAATTGTTGCCACGTCCCAGTGGTGGAGGTATCATATATATATGAAAGAGGGCATTCAATTATAGCCTACTACAATGATCAATTAGGAGGCCGAAGCCCTAAAGGAAGTGATGCAATAGGTCACTGAGTCGACAACATTTAAGTAAGCTGTATAGGGTCTCTTATATATCAAAGGGGGTCTCAAAGGACGCATACGCTTCAACCTGTGGCTCCAGCACTACAGGAAATGACTCAGCAAGTGCTCCATCTCGTTGCAACTCACCCAGCGGCTCGCTTGCAAGATTTTGGCCTGAAGTTCTTCCCAGACCTACACCCTAGCCATCCAACATGCATATCTGAGAATCAGGCCTCTCTTCAATAATGACAAAAAGTTATGAGAGAAACACACATTAACTTTTTGTTATCATAAGCGGTGGTGGTGCCGGCTCCTTTTGACCTTTTGACCCCCGACTTCAAAAACGTGGCCACAGGCCAGCTGTGTCTACACACCTTTAGCCACAAATGTACACCTCCGTCCCACAAAAAATGGGGACTAGAAACGAACCTCTGTCTTATGTACATTTACTGTACTGTTGGAGGTCACGCCCCTTTGCCGACCTTTTCGAGATAGCTAGGGATGCTAAAATGTTTACACACATTTCCCGGGGCCCCGTGAACGACATATCCGAGATTTGAAGTTCTAGCCCTTAGAGAAAAAAAGTTTTCCCAAATGGAGTGTCATTTGGACAAAGCCCCTCAGAAGTGTAGCCTGCAAGACCTAATGGTTCAGAATGTGGTGGAAAAACAGTTTTTGAGATAGGAAGGTCCTACCGCCCTGAAATTTTAATACCTTATTCTAGGGCCTAACTTGGACCTCCGCGCCGAAACTTGGCCCGGTCGGACCCCGAGGGCAGGAAGGGGGGGCCCTTCCTGCCCGAAACTTGGCCCGGTCAGACCCCGAGGGCAGGCCCCCCCCAAGCTCTTTAAAGTAGCCTGCAGCTCTCACAGCTTGTAGCAAAGGCTTGAAAGGTGATAGAGATAGACCTGTTGATAGACATAGCGCAGGGTTCGGTGTGTTGTTCTCCCGAAAGCGGATTTAATTAACACCTCAAACAAGACGGACACGCTGTATTTAAAGGTTTAACATAAAAAGTTGTACAGTGTTTTATACCATATAGGATGGGCTCAAGCTTTAAAGGCACCCAGTGCAACTTTCGAGGCTTAAAAATAAACATTCAATTTCTAGTCTTTTTTACACGTAGTAAGTTTCAATAACTCCATACCATTACATACCGACATTTAAGCAGCAAAGATGAGACGTCGTTGTGTGGTGAGAACTGATACAAAATCGATAACAACAACAATGCCGCCATTTTCTTTATTTTTTGTAACCTACAATAAATAAAGCAGGCTTCCAGTCAATGGAAAAATGGCTTCTCCCCACCGGCGATTGTTGTTGTTTACGATTTTCTATCAGTTCTCACCACACAACGACGTCTCGTCTTTGCTCCTTGAATGTCGATTTAATGGTATGGAGTTATTGAAACTTACTATGTGTAAAAAAGACTAGAAATTGAATGTTTATTTTTCATTGAATGTTTAAATAAAGTTGCACTGGGTGCCTTTAAATCATTTACACCTGAATAAAATGGCTAAAACCCTAAATGCACAGAGCAAAAACATATATGTGGCATACATACCTCCCGCGACCTGTAGAGGCGCTCGTTTTTGATACGCTCCAGTGGGTCGTAATCCGTGGCAGTACAAACGACCTATACGGTCGTACAATTTTGCGGACTTGTTGTTGAAATCTCTGCTGCAAATTGCATGTGATTACTTATAGGCCTAAGTCAAACCTGTCCAACGGGTCAAACTTTAAACTTTATAAAATTACCCTGATGAGTCCCTCACATGCGGAACGCCGGGTAACCCTCACATGCATGTTGAGCAAGTATGTTGTATGGATGATGACGTGTATTCTGATGAAACATAAATTTGATCTTCTGTGGTATGGTTGTTTCGGGCTAGGTCTGACTCTAAGATGCTTTTACACTGCAAAATATGCCCCTCTTATGCACGCCTTTTTCCCGGCATGGTTCACTTGGTTACACTGCCCGAGGTAAATTGCCAGTTTGAGCTAGAACCCCAAATTATCCTCCCGGACCCTACACACATTGGCGGTTTCATTCTGATGTAATTGAGATTAGACGGCTCGGCGGTTCCAGGGGCGGGACTTGGGTAGAGGTGTTGCTGCGTTGTCTAGACAGAGACAACGCAGCGATATCAACGTGTTATAAGTTGAGATACAGTGAAATCCCAGAGCTAGTGATCATGCGAGAGAAGGTGATGAAGTCGCATTAAACAAGGACGGGGGAAGGTGGTGCAATATACGAGAAAGACGCAGAGGAACTTTCCTTTTGAGGCTTTTGTCGGGATAAAAAACAAGTTGTCAGCAAAATTAAGAATTGGTTGGCGTTTTTGCAATTGTAAATGTTTCATCGCGTTTGTAGCCTACACTTAGATTTATACTCATTGGCGGGATGATAAATAAGTCATGCCTACAGGGTCTGACTTAACACGGATCGACCGATACAATTTGATATGGTGCACATAGCAGACACTAGTCAGAACTGACGTATAAAAATGTTTGCTTTAATATCGGGTGGTCTAATATGGGCATTTGCATAAATTCCAATGAGACACACTCGCTCAAACATACTCTGTATGCCAGTGGCGGTTTTAGGCATGGGCGAACCGGGACGCCCTATTTGTGGGGGGCGGCAAATTACGTGGGGGACGCCTCTAGCAGTCCAAAAAAAAATTACTCAGCTCCGCGAAGCGATTTTCTATAACGTACCATTACATTCTGTACAGGATTGGCATATTGGCGCCCCCTCTGGCTGGAAACCCCCACTTAAGTCAGTAGGACCCCCCCACCCCCACCCTTTCGGAGGAAGTGTTGCCCGGGGCGTAACTGGACGTAGAACGAGTTAGAGAGAAAGAGAGAAAGAGAGAAAGAGAGAGAGAGAGAGAGAGAGAGAGGGGGAGGGACTAATCTTTGAGTGAATAGGCTACCAACAGGTATTGTGAAACCAATCCTATTGAGAAAGTTGCCTCAGCCTGAAGAAGTGTAATCCTGTCTACGCAGAAGTAGAAGAGTAAAGTTTTGGTTCCTTTTCTGATCCACCCACATGACACTACAAACACAGTAAGTAGCCTAGCCAAGTTTATTTTAAGTTAACGTGATGAGTAATTTCAAATGCAATGAGGTGAAGGCTCGTAGACATGGTTTAAGTGATCGTTTAACTATGATTAACTGTTTGAATAGGTTTATTTAAACAAGCCACTCACGTTATAGGCTACATCGCACTTTATTTCGTTAATAGTCCCGATAGTTGCGCAAAATAGAAAAAGGTATAAATGAAGGGAGCTCACTGGCTGTGAACGGGAAGGTCAGAAGTTAAACTCTAGAAATTAAACTCGGGCGGGATAGGATCAACTGGAGAAATGTCTGTCTGTCTGTCTGTCTGTCTGTCTGTCTGTCTGTCTGTCTGTCTGTCTGTCTGTCTGTCTGTCTGTCTGTCTGTCTTTCTTTCCTTCGATCTTCCGCTTCACTCGCTACTGCTAGAATCAATGTAACTTTGCAACCGTGTAGGGTAGCCTACTGCAAACAACAGCCACACTCGCTGTGTATTTTTCTTCTTTGATGTTGGTTACGTGACGATGTGCCGCGTGCTGCGCAATTGACGTTACGCGCTGTACATTTTCTAAAAGGAGCTACGTATATATATATTTTTTTTTTTAAAAAATAGGAGAAGGACACACCAACAGTTGAACCGCTTGACGCGATGTTTACCGTTTAATGGGAAAGAAGGCTCGTCGCCTTTATTATGTCCGTGGTCGTCGCATTGACTATACGTCATCCAGCTCAGGTTGCGTAGCGCGTGTCGTCTCATTAGCATCTGTACCGTAGCGGCCCGTAGCAGCACACCTCTCCCAAGTGGCCAAATTGGCCCGGCCTGGCCAGACTGGCCACACTCACACTGGCAGATTTGAGCACGGTTAGGTGCTAAAACGGCCACGGCCAGATGGCCTAGTGTGAGTGCACCCTTATGCCGCTTTTCCACTGCATGGTACCAGCTCGACACGACTCGACTCAGCTCGCATTTTTTGCGTTTCCACCGCGAAAACATGGTATCTGGTACCTGAAGTGGCTGCTTTTTCTAGTACCGCCTCGCTCTAGGTTCCAAGCGAGCTGAGCCGATGCTAAAAGGTGACGTCGGCAGACGGCCGGCCACTGATTGGCCAGAGAGTGTGACGAAGGCACGAGAGCGACATGGCAACCATGCTGGTAACAGCCATAGCAGCGCCGCAGCCAACATATTCCACTTCTTCAACATGCCAGCTAATATAACGAACATGAATACCATCGCATCAATGTTCTCCATTGTTGTTATGTGGGTTCTGTCCATGTGTGGGTTACGTAGGTGTTGTTTGCGTCGCGTACAAAAATACGTCACGGCCCATTCGCGCAGCCGACCCCGCCCACGTCCCGGAGGTACTATTTGCGGTGGAAAAGGACCCGCGCTGCTACCGTGTCGAGTCGTGTCGAGTCGTGTCGTCTCGAGTCGAGCTACATGTGCAGTGGAAAAGCGGCATTAGATAATAATCGGTTATGAACAAGAACACTTTAGAAAAAACACTTTATTTAAATAAGAAACACTGAACCACACATCTAAAAATACACACACATGCATCTAAAAATACACACACACGCACACCTAAAAATACAAACACACACACACACTCTCTCTCAGCTTTTGAGAGAATGGTGGAGAATCACATCTTCTCCACCATTCCGCCAACTTTGCCTCGCTCTCCTCATGCCTCGCCTGCCCCCTGGCACTGGGGTGGTGGAAGAGGTGCCTGGGGTGGAGGAGCATGAGGGAGAGGTGGGGGGGACTGGTGGCAGTGGACTCAACGAAGTCCTGAAAGAAAACGAATAAGAAGGAAATAGGAATTATATGCCAGAACTGGTTGATATGGCCATATGTTATGTACAATATATATTAGCTATGTACACAATATAGTCCTGCCAAAAAATACATTGATCAACCATGTAATATTACTAATATAATATAATATATTAGTATAATAATACTTATAGAATATTACTAATATAATATAATATATTAGTATATATATTACTTATAGAATTTTACTAATATAATATAATATATTAGTATAAAGCTTATTTTTAACCTGGAGTCACTAGAACATGGAAGATCTGGATATCATACGACATGATATCCAGCCCGGTCGTATGCAGCCCGGTCTGCAGCCCGGCCGTCGCCCGGTCTGCAGACCGGCCGAATACCGGGGTCGGGCGGCCCTTGAAAGTCGGCCGCGGACTTTCGCGATCTTCCGCGAAAGTCGGCCACAGACTTTCGCGATCTTCCGAGAGTCCGCGGCCGGGCTTCGCAGAGTATGCAGAGTATAATTAATAAAATAATTACTAGTTAATTACAGAGAAAACACTTACATTTGTGTTTTTCCAATCCTGTCGCATCTTTTCGCCCTCCATCTTGTCTAGGATATTTCTTGATTTTCCGTTTTCTCGCAAGGTATTGTGGGAGCAAGTCAGAACTGAAGCGCTTTGAGGGTGCCCATCGAAAATCTCAATTTTGAGGGGATGTTAGCCCTCCCCCTACCCCTTAAACTACCTTTAAAATGCTAATGGGACATGGCTCCACGGCGCGTGAACGCGCAACAGCGAGGGTTAGGGCTGAGATTTTGAAGCAAGCAAAGGAATGAGATTCAAATCGACAGTATGGGGATCAATTGCAAGTGTTTATTGCACTAGAAGTTATGGATAAAGTGCTATGTGCTAGAGTGCTTAGTTCTAAAGTGCTATGTGCTAAAGTGCTATGTGCTAAAGTACTATGTGCTAAAGTGCTAACCTATTTATTGCACATCATTCTATTGCACATTGTTCATCAGCTTAATGGAGGCTGGAACAAATGATAATTTAAGGCGGTTTGATCACGGAGTCTTCTCCCTGATGGCAGGGTTTTATATTCAGGGAAGAGTGGGTGTTGGGAGTTGGAAATAATTTTCTTTGCTTTTTTCCTAACTGCCTGCTCATATGCTCTGTATAGGCTCATATTCTTTCCTCCCTACGATTTTCATTGCTGTTTTGTGCATGCCGGCCAGTTTGCTTTTCAGCTTAACGGTTAGGTTGCCAAACCATGAGGAGATCCCATATCTAAGGATGCTCTCTACAATGGCACGGTAGAAAATCATCATGGTGTGGCTGCTTAAGCCGTACAATCGTAATCTTCGGAAAAAATATAGCCTCTGTTGCAGTCTATTGCACAGGTTTTCAATATGTGTCTTCCAGCAGAGAAGATTATCAATATGAACCCCTAAATACTTGTATGAGGATACCCGGGTGATTTTCTGATTTTTGATGACCACAGGCTCATGGTCAGTCACTTGCCTCGGATCCAAAACCATTTCCTGTGTTTTGGTCACATTTAGAATGAGATGGTTGGTGTCACACCACTTAATAGATAGGTCTATCTCATCCTGGTACACAGAGGGGTCCATATCGTATCGTCCGCAAATTTCACCATATAATTGTTAGGGTGCACAGTCCTACAGTCATTGGTATACAACGTAAACAGTGTTGGTGATACAACGCAACCCTGTGGGACTCCTGTGTTACAGTGTTTGGTGTCTGACAGTGTTCTGTTGACCTTCACTTGCTGTGTTCTGTTCGTTAAAAAAGAGTAAAACCATTTGATCAAGGTGGGGTTTACACTCATGTCTTTGAGCTTCTCTAATAGTATGTGAATTTGCACTGTATTAAAAGCTGAGCTGAAATCTACAAATACAATTCTAGCATAAGCTTTTGTATTCTCAAGGTGCTTGGAAATAAAGTGCAAGGTGCAAAGGATTGCATCATCAGTACTGCATTCCTGCTTATACGCAAACTGGTACACGTCTAACTTTGGCTCAACGTCCTTCATGAGCAGTGACACAACAAATTTTTAAAAACATTTCATAACAATAGAAGTAAGGGCTACGGGACGGAAATCATTGTTTTCTGTGGCACAGGGCTTTTTAGGCACTGGAGTTATAATTGACTTCTTCCACAGAGCTGGAACTGTGTGAATGTTAAGTGACTTTTGGAATATTGGACACCATGCTGTTGTTAGTTCCTCTGCACAGCTTTTGAGTAAAAAAGCTGGCAGGCCATCAGGGCCTGCGGCCTTGCCCGTACGTACTCTACTAAAGAGACGGAGGATGCTGGTCGGGTCGACTTCCAGGCAGCAGGTGTCATCAGTGTCTGGCAGGGACTGCAAAACCCTGTCACACTCCTGAGAGAAGTTTTGACTGTCGAATCTCAGGAAAAAGTCATTCAACTCGTTTGATTTTTGGTGCTCGTCCAGGGTGATTATTTGTTTCTTTACAGGGTTCATATTAGTGACTGATTTCATTGTGTCCCAAAGTTTTTTTGTATTTGACATTTGGAGGTTATGTTCCATTGTTTGCCTATGTTGTTCTCTTGCATTAGTGAGAAGTTGTTTGAGTTATTTTTGGACAACTGACAGCCCTGCTCTGTCTTTACTTCTAAAGGCCTGCTTTTTCCTATTTATACAGTCTTTTATTTCTTTTGTTACATCGGGTTTGTTATTGGGCTAGACTACGATGTTTTTCTTGGGTACCACAATGCAGACATGGGGGACTCGAGTCACATGACTTGACTCGAGTCAGACTCGAGTCGCAAATTTGAGGACTTGAGACTTGCTTGACTAACACTGATAAAAGACTCGACTTGACTTTGACTTGGTCTTCATGACTTGAGACTTGACATAGACTTGAGACAGATGACTCGAAATGACTTTTCTAAAGTTAGATTATAGGTTGGATACGTGATTTGCGATACGCCAGGAGATTTTGAAAAGACGCAACTCAAATGGTCCTACCCCCACTCCTTCAACGCTGACTCTGACTCCACCCATTTCAAGTACATGGACGCGCAATCACACAAGAGCGCGAACACAGATGCGCGAGAGTGGGCCAGGGCAGGCTAGCTAGGTTGGAGTTTAGGGTTGTATTCTAGCGCTAGGTCCAAATGTGGATTAGCAAGTAAACTAGCTCCAGTAGCTACCGCAGGATAACAACAAACAGAAGCTTGCTCTGGCACGAGCTTTGAGCACGTGCACGAAGAGGTCACGCGCGGGGGGCTGGGGGGAGTGCAGTACGACCGTTTGATTGACGTACTTAATGTCCAATGCCACTCGGTGTTTCTGAAAATCATTGGCTGGAGTTTTTCGAGCCCTGCCCGTTCCACAGATGATTAACTTGTTTAATTTTCATGTCAGTAGGCTACTTCTAACTCAGTGGTTTTAAGTGTCTTTTTGTTCAAGGTGGAGGTACGAGTTATAGCATTCCCTGCATCAAGTGCACCTCTTGAACGTGTGTTCAGCCATGGTGGGGTGATAATGTGACCGCATCATTCAGAACTCAGTGACAAAGTACTGTCAAATTATTTTTTTTGCAAATGCAATGCATTGTAAGTCGATGTTGCGAGGCAGCAAGATTGCTACCAGCTTTCAGGCTTGTGTATTACTATTTCCCCTTCCTACAGTATGTGTATGTGAAATTACTTTTGAAATATTCTTTTTTTTCATGTCTGATGCCATGTGTTGCAAATAATATTCTACAACATGTAGGGAGATTGAGTGATTGACTTGAACTGTTGTCGTATACAGCTACCTAGAGGTTATATTTGATTCTGTTCATAGGTTGGAGGTAATGATCATAAAAAACATTTTCAAACTATGCACATAATGGTTTTGGAATGTTTTGAATAGTTTGAGTTATTGTTATTGTTAAGACATTGTTATTGTTAATGTTGAAATAAAACTCAACTTATGAACCACTCTCTTTACCGATTTTTAAATGTGGAAACTGGGTTAGATCATCAGATTTTTGTATGACTTGACTTGTGACTTGCTTGACCTGAGCAATGACTTGACTTGTGACTTGCTTGATTCTCACCACAGTGACTTGGACCTTGCTTGAGACTTGAAGGTTATGACTTGAGACTTGCTTGTGACTTGCACATGAATGACTTACCCCCACCTCTGCCACAATGCCAACACAAAACTCTATGTAGTCCGTTATAGTTACAGTGGCCTCATCCAGTTCTAATGCATGGAACAGGGACCAATCTGTGCACATGAAACACCCCTTTAAGGTCTCAATTGCGTCGTCTGACCACACGTTAACCGTCTTATGTTTAGGTTTGCTTGATTTGAAAACAGATTTATATGCGGGTATTAGATGTATGGTGTTGTGATCTGAGTTGGAAAGGGGGGGCTTTGGTTTTGCTGAGTATCCTCCCTTTATATTGCCATAACATTTATCTAGAATCGCGTTATTTCTTGTGTCACATTTTACAAATTGTTCAAAGCCCGGAAAAGCTGTCTCAAGTTTACAGTGGTTAAAGTCACCCAAAAAGAAAACGCGAGCTCCGGGTGTGTGCTGCAGCTGTTCGTGTGCGCACTCTGCTATGCACGCAGCAGCTCTGCCTGCATTACCGCTGGGTGGGACATAAACAGCGGCTATGATGATGTTGCCAAACTCCCTAGGCAGGTAGTGAGGTCTCATGGATAAACACAGCAGTTCTACATCGGGGCTACATATGGTTTCTTTCACAGTGATCTGTTTACACCACTTGTCACTCACGTACACGCCGACTCCACCCCCTTTTCTCTTCCCGGATGCGTCAGAGCGGTCTGCGTGCACGAGTGAGAAGCCATCCAGGTTGAGCAGAGAATCCGGGACGCCTTGGTGAAGCCACGTCTCGGTGAACACCATGATGTTGGATTCCCGGTATTCAAAGCAGCTCTTTAGGTTGACACGAAGCTCATCCAACTTTGGTGTCAGCGATCGCACGTTGCTGAGTATTATTGACGGCAGCGGTGGTCTGTTGATTCGCCGGCGGAGGCGTTCTCGGACACCTCCCCGTCTGCCTCGCTTGCGTTGTGGCCGTGTGCTGGTATGTGTCGCTCGGATGGCTGCCGGTAGATGTTCCGGTGGTGTGGATTGGCGTGGTGTGGGTCGGAGGGACAGTAAGGCATCTCTGGAATAGACGCGACATCCAGTCGATGCATAACGCAACCCCAGTCAAACGTTTGACTGCAGTATCTTCTATTCTATGCGCCATATAATCCGGTGCGCCCTATATATGAAAACAGTTTTAAAATTGGCCATTCATTGAAGGTGCGCCTTATAATCCGGTGAGCCTTTTAGTGCGGAAAATACGGTAGTCCTTGTTTCTTTCGAAATGGTGAACTTTTGCATGGTGCCATCTTCTATGTGAGATCCAGTACCCTCCGCCATTGTAATCAGTTTTATCAACAGCCTCTGTTAGCTTAGCTTCAGACGCTGTGCATGTTAGTTTCTGCTGGTGAAGTCCCACCCACTTGCACTGCTCTAATAGGTCTATAGCGTTAGTGGGTCCCACCCCCTAGAAGGGGGTGGGACCCCCTGGTGGTTGTAGTCTTACGAGAATCATCCCCTCTTACACTTCCTATTTTCTTGTACGCAAAAATCGTCGTATTGCGTCATTGTAAACAGGAAGTGTTGGAGATTGATAAGGATCTCTCGTCTCTCCAGAAAATAAGGGAATGATGCTCGACCATTCAAAAATATGAGCAGGTTTCTAACGATACAAAGCTTAAGTGAAATGGGTGAAGTTGCCCTTTAAGGAATTGACCAACGGAGTAACTGAGGGGTTGGTGTTGTGTAGTACCAAATGGTCATTTATTTGTGTATCCAACGACAGATCTCCCACAGACCAACAGGTCTTGGGCCCATCTTACCCAGGTATCGCACCCCACCAACTGTTCTACCTAGAGAGGGTGTAGGCGGTGTGTGATTGGCTTCATTTGAATAACGTTAACCCAATAGGAATCAGGGGGTTACACCTTTTGCTATGTTAACAGGTAATGATTGGAAGGTAACTGATGCTTGCCCTTGTCAATGGTTTTGATATACTGTTGTATGTGTAGAACAGCACGGCGGCAGGGTCCGGACTTAGCCGCAATTAGCCGTACTTATCGCTCAGTGCTCCTCCATTGGGGTACCAAGCGGTCTGAAAGGGGGCCAACAAGTTCAAACTACATATGCCGTCCGTTGATTGGTCGACAGAATCGTCACTTCCGGGCGACAGGGGGATAAAAACAAACAAACACGGTACCCGCAAGGTACTTGCGTAGCTGCTGCGGCTATCGCCATCCGGCTTAAACCCTGCCCTACCATGAAGGCAGTGGCGGTGGGTCAATAGAGGGCGATAGGACGCCGCCCCTCCGGGAAATATTCACTTGACTATATCTGCCAACTATGAATCTACTATTATAAATATGAATTAAATCAACAAAAATTCATAGCGTATATCCTTGTTTAATTGTGTGATATATACCGTACTTGCCAATGCAAGCAACCATTTAAATGCGCCTGAACTTCAATGATTTGGGCTAGGCTAGTTATTGGTAAATCGAAATAGAGCCCTCCTCCAAGTCAGGGGCGCCGCCCACGTTGAAGTCAATGTAAGATGGCACACTTTTTGCTGTATATCAAGCAGAGACAGCTTTTCACTGGCGCACGGAAATTGTGTGGCCACCAATGTGTGCCCCAGGCCAATGGTATCGTTTTTTTTTCTTTTTTGTTATCACCACATGATTGGACAAATCAACAAATCAATCAAATTGGCTAACTCCCTCAGCACCATTCCAGCAACACAACTACATGTAGAGAAGTGATAGATCGCTAACTGGCAGAGAGTTGTGGGCACTTTCCACCCATTTCAGTGGAGGAATTAGACTCCCAATGCAATGTAATACTTAAAAGGAGCAAGTAAGTTACATATTAAATTAGTCTTTTGGCCTGTAGACTATAAACAAAATAAAGCAACTGGAAAAATGGACGTTATTGGACAGTGATGCAGTCTCAATATCAGAATAACAACAATAGGTCAAATAGTAATAGCCGGTGAATGGCCCTAAAGTAGGTCTGTATATGCAGTGTAAGCTTGTCCAGGCCCTGCAAGTCAGGATGTAGGCTATGAATCTGAATGAAGAGTAGGTAATAGGTAATGGGTAGTGATCATCCCCAGTATGCACCAGAATACAGGAAAGACCAAGAAGAAGCACTTTTTTCCTTATGAAAGTAACACCAGCATTGTACGACCAACCAATCGACCAACCAACTATAACTTGATAGCCCTAGAGATGTGTGTCCGACTTAATTTTCACAGAATATGAATATAATACTACAAATACACATTATACCATTATTTACAAACTTCAAGATAATAAAGAGATCTTGGACTGTCATGCCAACACAATAGGAAATATATTGCGTGTTACTCATGATTTTTTTTATTCATGCTTATAAACTTTAATATTCACAAGAACTCTGGAATTTCTTCCGATAGGAAACCTTTTGGTGTAACTGTTTGCACATAAAACGGACCTGAGTGTTTCCAGTGTACAGTGTGGACTCCCCAGTCCAACAGAGAGCAGCTTCACTCCTGAATCCTTCAGATCATTGGTACTCAGGTCCAGTTCTCTCAGACGAGAGGTGTCGGAGCTGAGAACTGAGACCAGAGCTTCACAGTATTTCTCTGACAGACCACAGCCATTCAGCCTTTATACAAAATAACAGGAAAATGTTAGTTATTTTTTTTTATTATTGATTAATGTTATCAATTTTATTTATGTAGAACTTATGTCGAGTCATTTGGTTGAAGGTGAAAAGTGCTCTGTGAATGTTTTGGATATTATTACTAGTCTATTTGTAGTTTACTGTAAATTGGCTTGTTAAACATGTGCACCTACAGAAATGTTTTGGAATTTTAAATACTGGCAGCAGCTTCAGAAGGCCCGTATCTGAAGCAGAGTATTTTTTTAGGTCAAATACATCCAGCCCCTCTTCTGATGACTGTAAGATGAAGACCAGCGCTGAAAAATGAGCGGGAGAGAGAGATTCTCTGGAGTGACTTCCTGATGTCAGGGACTGATGGATCTTCTCCACAAGAGAACGGCATTTTAGCTCATTTAGACAGTGGAAGAGATTGATGCTACTCTCTGGAGAGAGATCTCCTATCATCTTCTCCCTGATTTAACGGACTGTTCCATGATTGGTCCTTGAACTACTTCCTTTCTTCCTTTCTACAAGGAGACCTCGTAGGAGTTTCTGATTGGTCTCTAGACAGAGGCCCAGGAGGAAGCGGAGGAATAAGTCCAGGTGTCCATTCTCACTCTGTAAGGCCTTGTCCACCATCCACAGTACTCTTGTAGAGGAGGAGTTCATCTTCCATGGAGGTTGGTTCTTCTGAGAGCAGATTGACACCAGTGTCGATGAAAGACAGAAAGACATGAAGGGCAGCCAGAAACTCCTGGATGCTCAGATGGACAAAGCAGAACACCTTGTCCTGGTACAGCCCACACTCCTCTTTAAAGATCTGGGTGAACACTCCTGAGTACACTGAGGCTGCTTTGATATCAATGCCGCACTCTGCCAGGTCTTCCTCGTAAAAGATCAGGTTGCCTATCTTCAGCTGGTTAAAAGCCAGTTTTCCCAGAGAAACAATGATCTCTCTGCTCTCTGAACATTGTTGTTCTGTTTCAGTTCTGTCATGATATTTCATGTCCCCCTGAATGGACTGTACCCGCAGGAAGTGGCTGTACATCTGAGTCAGGGTCTTCGGCATCTCTTTTCCTGTGATGTTCTTCAGAACATTTGCACCGATCCAACAGAAAATTGGGATGTGACACATGATGTGGAGGCTTCGTGATGTCTTGACATGGTCGATGATTTAGTTCGCTAGCTTCTCGTCTACTGAAAATTTCTTCCTGAAGTACTCCTCCTTCTGTGCGTTGGTGAACCCTCTTACCTCTGTCACCCTGTCAACACACTCAGCTGGGATTTGGTTGGCTGCCGCAGGGCGTGTGGTGATCCAGATGCAAGCGGAGGGAAGTAGGTCGCCCCTGATGAGGTTTGTCAGCAGGACGTCAACAGAGGCGGACTTTGTGACATCAGTCCAAGTTTGGTTGTTCTGAAAGTCCAGAGGAAGTCGACACTCATCGACAAGGGCGTCAGTTTGTTTTTAGAAGTGGTGGGGTCAATAACCATAAGCTTGAGTGTGGTTTGAAAAGTGCTGGGTACCCTTATGTAAGCTATTCATCAATTCAACGCTGCATTACAATATGCTCTACAGCAGGCCTATTCAACTAGCGGCCCGTGGGCAAAATGCGGCCCCTCTTAATTATTTTCTTGCCCGCAAGAGGTTGCATGCAAAAAAAATCAATAAATAAAGGAGAAACATAGTTGCATGCAAATCAGGTTTCTGTGTGTAGCCGGTGATACTAGCCAGTATCAGTACCCCACAATCAGGAACTGGCATCACTTATTCTGACAATGTTTGGCTCAACCGATACGTGTAAGGCTAACTTTTCTCATATGAATGCCATCAGAACAAGGGCACGTTGCTCCATGACCTATGAGAAGCTGCATGAGTGTCTCAGGATGAGCCAAACTAGGCAAACAAGGCAGTGCAATCTTTCTCACTGACTCACTGGCTCAAAATGTCTCATATGTACAGTAGTGTTTTGTGATGATTCAAACAACATTGTTTGATTCTAAATACGTGTCTAAAATATGTGAGAACAAAATCTTTTGTAATGATACGATTAAAAGTGAAGAAGGTAGGAATGCGTCTGACAAGTTTATTCCATGTAGTAGTACTATATATATTAAGTTAACACTACTTTAAGTACGATTTATTTGTAGCGAATCATTCACGTAGTTTTACTCTGTTTGGCCCATGAACCCCCAGTGGTTTTCCTTTTCGGCCCACTTGTTAAGGAGGTTGAATAGCCCCCCTGCTCTACAGTGTATAGTCAGGTGTTGAAAATCCTATTCGAACAATATGTTGAAAACACAGTTTGTGTTTCGGCTTGTTTTGCAAAACGGCGTTGGAAACCCCAGGGTATTGGCTCGGGATATGTAATACTAATACACACAGGACAAAGAACAGTGTTTGTCACAACTTCAGCAAGGCTGTAGTTTTTCATTTGTCTGTTCCCTGTTTTGCCACACTAACACATGTCATTTCAGACTCTGCCACTCCCCCCTGCTCTGCATTACCTGCTGTTCCCATTCACCTGCCTGCCACCCTGATCTCTCCTAATTAACCAACCACCGTCACCTGTGCTCCCCCTATATCAGTCCTCTCCTCCCAAACATTCCCTGCCAGATTGTCTAGTGTGTTAACCTAGCTCTCCTACGTCTTCTAATCCTGATCCTGAACCTGCCTGCCTGTGTATCGACCTGCCCTTTTGGACTTTGGACCTTCCTTTTGCCTGCTCCTACCGGATTGACCTGCCTGCTTGGACTTTGGACCTTCCCTGTTGCGGTGCCCCTAGGAATAAACACTATTTCTTCCCCTGAACTTTTTCCCGTGTCGTGCTATTGGGTTCTCGTCTGCCATTTGGTGAAACCTGACAGTGTTGGCAATTTAACACTTATCTTGACATCAACAAAGTTTACCAGACAAACAATGCCAGACTGTAAAGGGGGTACGAAATGAAACGAGGTACTGAGCATCAGCCTTTTGAAGACGAGCAAGGGCTGCTGGTAGCATATGTTATGCTGCATTAAAAACAAAACAAAAAAAACAAGCGCCCAGAGGAGAATTGCATCTGCCAAATCCTGACCACCAGTAAACACTTGCGAAGGACCAATGTAGACTTCACTCGTTGCAACATCATAAGCAAATTGCCTGCAAATAAAATCCCCTACAGTTTAGGATAATCACACAGGTTATGCGAGAACATATTTATGTCAGGATAGGCCTACCAGGCTCCAAGTCGTCACATATCTCAATCAGACAAAACAACTATAACCACATTGGCATAGCAATCGCACCGTGTGTAGCTGCTACTAGCTGCAATCTATACAATGCATACTAGCTGGAGCACCAACCAGAATCAGATCACAATCGCTTAGGACCGTGGATAACCTTTGGCCAAGTCATCACGAGCAAACAGAACCAGCAGCAAAGTTTACGTAAATTTCTTACCTTATGTGGCCCTCCACATGCAGGCTAGATGATGTATCTATATCGTGTCACAGACATCCTTTTTACAGGAAGCAAAAGGACCGGCTATTTTCTGAATAAAAATGTCGATTTTGTCTATCTTGAAACTTCTCCAGTGCGTTCACACCAAACGCGACGGGGCAACAAGATCCCATACAAAGTGAACGTATAGACGCGTATCCGGCGAATTTTTTTGATTTGTTTTGATTTGTCGCGCCACACTTTCGCCGTGCACAGGCGAACGCGTTCACAAGGATTTGTGGCACGACAAATTTGCTCGAGTTGAAATATTTCAACTTTGACACGAATTTCGCGTGATGACAGCCAATCAGCGTTCAACAGCGTGGCCACTGAGTGACATGTGTAACGTAACAGTCAATCAGCGTTCAACCGTCAAACTCTGCAGCATGGAGGAGAAAGTGATTGTTGCCGTTTGCGACTCTCGGAGCTCTATACATAATAGTATATAATATAATATAATTGTATATATAATATCACGGCCAAAAGCTCTGTGCGCCTCCGGATGGCCGTAGCGCGGGGAGCTCATAGGGATTGGGCTTCTCGGGAGTTGGGGTTTGTTTACCGGCGTTGCTATGGGTTCCGGTCTTGTGTGTTCCAACGGTTTATTAGGTAGGTCTATCTAATAAATGATGTCTTCGTGCGTGGTTATCGCATGATTTTAGACTCGACGATTTCGGTTGAGTATGTGGGGATTTTTTCAGTCGCAATTGGTTTGCACATTTTTAAAAATGGTGGGGACAAAATTCGTATTTCAAATAGTGGGGGGGACATGTCCCCCCCGTCCCCCCCCGTAATCTATGCCTATGCTCATCGAGACCATCCAAGATGAAGACAACTTGGTACTGGTCGTATCTGCAGTTTCCTGCTTCTTTGGTTTCAATAAAGAAGTGATGAAGAAGTCCCACCAAACTAAACTCTTTCCCTTTCAGTAAATTTAGCCCTCTAAATGTGATGGGAAATTTGAAGTTTATGTTGTGGTTTGTTTTGCCTTCAGCCCAGTCCAGAGTGAACTTGTGCGTTAAGAAGGTTTTACCAATGCCGGCAAGTTGTTATTAGTGTTCTGATTGGTTGATCTTGTCCAGGTAAAGGTTTTAAGATGTCTTCACATTTGATTGGGTTTTCCTCCTTTGCTGGTTTCCTGGAAGCAGTTTCAATCCATCTGACATCATGTTCCTGGTTGAGATTTTGCCACATTAATATGATTGCTAAAATGACAGTAGTATTTTGTCAGGACAGCATAGCATTTTTGCACTGCCAAGCCGGTACGGTTGCAGCTTGGCACTCTTCAATTTCACTGTCTGGCCTGTGTTAAACCGAGGGGGTATAATCCGCCATCGTCAAGGAGCTGGCTTTCTTGGTTCATTGGAATAGGCGGGTCTACGCACGGAGAGTAGATACCTTTAGAGTAATTTGAATATTCCAAATTATTATTATATATTTTTTTCAAGTCACTCGCGTTAAGGAATTAGTAGACGACATCTGAGTGTAGGCTGCATACACGACTGTCTATTTACAAGTGCATAAACGCCAACATATTCTTTATTTAGCTGACCACATGTTTTTTATCCAGACAAAAGCCTTGCAAGTGTAGCCCTTTTACCCCTATAATAAAGAGGGCAGGGCCCTAGGTTCTTCTATCAATCTTAACAGAACTAGTTTTGATTTCCTATATTTGGTAACCATACAACAAGAGCATCCTTAATAAATATTAAACACTGAACATACACAATATCAACACTGAATTAGTAAGCAGCCAACAAAAAGGTAAGTAGTTGAACGTTTACTTATTTTAGAACAAAATATAAATGCATGTGCATGTCACAGATAATAACATCACTAAACTAAGCCGGCATAATATATAAAAGAAAACATAAGAAAACAATCCCGTACAAAAAGAAAACCCTGTTGCAGGCCTGTTGATGAGTAGTAGTCCTCTTCGCTCCTCCGAGCCGAAGAGAACACGGTAGGCTACTCACACGTCCAGGTGAGCGGCAACGGGCGTCCTTGAATGTCCGTGGAAAGACCAGTATGGGGAAAGTCTGCGAAAGTCTGTCTAAAGGACAAAGGCGCTCCTCACTGGCTTGTTGCTTGATTCCTCTTCGCCAGAGGAAGGTGAGCCAACCCTCGTGGTCACACCCACTATCTGGTGCGGAGGTCCACGGGAAAATCCCTTGTAGTAGCGTCGCTAGCCGCGCTGGTTAGCAGGCCACTACTGTTCAGCTACTTTCGTTAAGCAACTGACCGGGTCGTTTATGTGGACTGGTCCGGTGGAGCTTTCAGTAAAGTTCGTGTTGAACTTTATATTGAATTTTAAGAGTTGCTGATATGTCATCAACAGACTGTACTCCATCGAAAACCATGTGCTCCATCCAACGAACGTCTTTCCTCCTTCCTTCCCAACTCCGGCACCTCCCCCCTTTCCTCTACTTTCCCGCCTTCCCCACATTCACCCCCGAAACACCTCATCGCGCCCCCTCCTGGCTGGATGGCCACATCACAGTTCAATTAAGCAAAGGACATATACAACATTTACAATACATCAAATAACATTTACAAAGTTTGCAATCATTACACAAACGCCAAAAACATTATGTAAAATAATAAACTCTTATATAATGTTTATTCTTATGAATAATTAGAACCCAAATCCCAACTGGGTTACACCCTCCCCCTTCTAAAAAGGTCTGCATGTCCTCATACAACACTAAAAGACTCGAACTAAGGGATATGGAGAGTTACAAATGTTGCTTTAAGTATGTCCAATCTTAATGACAATACCTCTGTGTACAATTGTCAAAGGCTGATCTCTGGATCTACCCGGCTCATCATATGTAAGCCTGACTGGTGGCCTTATTACTCTCTTTGGCCTAGGCTCAGATCTTAGCCTCCCATTATCTTTGGACACATTGAAAGTCTCTTGATCAGGGCCAGACTCTGAATCTGTATCACTGGTGTCACCAGGAGCTAACTCTCGATCAGACTCTTGGTCTCTCAACCTATGGTGCTCTGGCTCTGCGTCATCATCAGATGAGGATATAGCATCAGCAGCACCACTTCCATCTGCCTGATGGTTCTCTTCTTGAGGAGCAATTGTGTGTCTAACATTGTCTAGAGCTCTGTGAAACAACTCTCTCGGGTAAGTTCTGCAAGGTGAATACAACTCAGGGTCAGATGACGAATCAGACATTTCCTGCAACTCCCTTTGTACTTTTTGCGTTTCAGGTGAGGATATTTCACTCCTCCTACAGCTCTGGTTTTTGGTCTGACAGGTAAATCAATCACCGGGTCTGTGTTTGGCATTCTCACAAACTGCCCGATGGGAAGGAGATTGTCTCTGTGAATGGTCTTGGTGCCAGTTCCTCCATTCTCACGTTTTATCTTGAACACCGGAAGATTAGGCATCTTCCCCACCACCACATAAGGATCAGGGCTCCATCGGCCTTCTAACTTGTGTTTCCCTCTCAGGCCCCAGTTCTTGAGCAGCACTCTGTCGCCAACCTCCAACGACTGTATTCCGACTCTTTGGTCGTAAGCCTTCTTGTTTCTCTGGTGCCTTTTATCTGCAGCCGCAGATGCTAGCTTAAAGGCTTCTTTCAGGTCTTCTTTTAGCTTTGCTACATAGCGGGAATGACAACCCTCCTCAATGCCATCTGGAGAGGTTCCAAAACACACATCAGCAGGGAGTCTGGCTTCTCTGCCGAACATCAGCCGATATGGCGAATATCCGGTGGCGTCAGACTTTGTGCTATTGTAAGCGTGGACCAGATTACCAACATGCTGGCTCCAGTTGCGTTTTTTCTCCCGGCCCAGAGTCCCTAGCATGGACAATAGGGTTCTGTTGAACCTCTCTGGCTGAGGGTCTCCCTGAGGATGGTAGGGAGTTGTCCGCAATTTGCGAATCCCCATCAAGCTCAGGAGCTCTTTTATCAGTCGG
Organism: Gadus macrocephalus; assembly: GCF_031168955.1. Lineage (NCBI taxonomy): Eukaryota > Metazoa > Chordata > Actinopteri > Gadiformes > Gadidae > Gadus > Gadus macrocephalus. The sequence continues at coordinate 19,671,933 of NC_082394.1, read as the reverse complement.
CTTTCGAAATCTCTTCCTTGATCAGAATGGATCCTCGCTGGTAGTCCATAATGTAGGAAATACTTTTCCACTAGGACCTTTGCTACAACTTGAGCTTTCTGGTTTCTTGTTGGGAAAGCCTGCGCATAGCGTGTGAAATGGTCGGTGACCACCAACACATTGCTGATGCCTTTCGAATCGGGTTCCATCGAGAGAAAGTCGATGCACACCAGGTCCATAGGACCTTTGCTCACGATCTGGTGCAAGGGGGAAGCTCGCTGAGGAAGAGATTTGTGGGTGACACACTCACCACAATTCTTAATATACTGCTCAACCTCTAGAGACATCTTTGGCCAGAAGAATCTGCTCCTCAGTTGGTCAACGGTTCTCTCAACCCCCAGGTGTCCTAGGTCATCGTGCATTGACCTCAGAACCATCTCTCGATATTCCTTAGGCAGGACTAACTGACTGACAAATTCCCCAGTAGATCGTTTGCTCAAACGATGCAGCAGTCCATCCTTCATGCTCAACTTCCCCACCTCTCGCTTTAACTGGGAGAGTTCTGGACTGGCATGTTTCTCTACAGGCCATTTTCCATCTTTGATAGCCTGTATGGCGGGTCCTATTGCTGAGTCCCCTTCCTGTGCCCCCTTAAGTTCCTGCCTTGACATCTGTTTCAAGGTATCTGAGGCCAAGAAGGTTGAATGAGCATAAACATCTGGAATGCACCGAGGAGATGCTCCCAACTGATCTACACAACGCAGGGGATGGGTAGGAGTCTCAAGGGTGCAGACACGCTGGCATATGGCCCTCACACCAGTCTGTGATAAAGTCACCCATTCTTCTGAGCTCTCTTCGTCTGGTGCCAATCTTGATAATAGATCAGCATCTATGTTGTGACGGCCAGGACGATACTGTAAATCAAACTCGTACGTTGACAAAGCAGCTAGCCATCTGTGCCCTACTGCGTTGAGCTTTGCAGTGGAGAGCACGTACGTAAGAGGGTTGTTATCTGTACGTACTGTTAATCTGGCCCCATACAGATAATCATGAAGTTTATCAACTACAGCCCACTTTAAAGCTAAAAACTCCAACTGGTGGACAGGGTAGTTTTTCTCTGACGGTTTCAGTTTTCTACTTGCAAAGGCCACTGGTCGCAAACCCTCCGTGTACTCTTGGTACAGTACTGCACCAAGTCCCTTCAAGCTTGCATCCACGTGCAGGATGTAAGGCTTTTGGGGATTTGCAAATGCCAAGACAGGTGCGTGCGTCAGGCAGTGAATGATCTGTTGAATGAATTTGTGCAAGACTGATCCCATCTGTCCCCGAATGGCGCTGACTCTTTCAGATAGATCTTACTCCTGTCATGAGCAGTTTTCTTGCTCTTTTGGGTTGGAGCGTAACCTTTTGTGAGCTCTGTCAGGGGTCGAACAATAGCTGCATAACTGGCTATGAATCTTCGATAATAGCCGCAGAATCCTTAAAAGGACTGTAAGGTCTTCAAGTTTGTTGGTTGAGGCCAGGTTGTGACTGCTTCGATTTTTTCGGGATCAGGAGCAACACCGTCAGCGGACACTATGTGTCCAAGGTATTTCACGCTCGGCAAGCAGACTTGGCATTTGTCAACAGACAGTTTCAGTCCAACCTCTCCAAGACGATCCAGCACCTTAAGTAGTCTTTCCTCGTGCTCCTCAAGAGTCCTTCCGAAAACTATCAAGTCGTCGAGGTAGACCAACACCTGCAGCAAATTCATGTCGCCTACTGCCTTCTCCATTAACCTCTGAAAGGTTGCCGGAGCTCCACTTATGCCCTGTGGCATTCGCTCGAACTGGTAGAAGCCTAACGGACAGAGGAATGCCGTTTTTTCCTTGTCCTCTTCAGTCATTGCTATCTGATAATAGCCGCTTCTGAGGTCCAGGACAGAGAACCATTGGCTTCCTGTCAAGGCGTTCAGCGCATCGTCAATACAAGGTGTTGTGTATTGATCTGGGATAGTACGACTGTTCAGAAGCCTGTAATCAATGCACATCCGAATGGTTCCATTTTTCTTCCTAACGACAACTATAGGGGAAGCATAGGGACTTCGGGACTCTGATATGATACCGGCCTGCAGAAGTTCTTGAAGGTGCTTGCGCACATCTTCGATGTCTGCCGGTGCCAACCGACGTGAACGCTCACGGAACGGTCGTGCGTCGGATAGTCGGATATGGTGTTCTACCCCTTTGGCTAGGCCGACATCCCACTCTTCCGTTGAGAAGACATGGGATCTTTGTGACAGCTTCTCACAAAGTCGGGTCTTCCATTCTGTCGAGATTGGTGAGTCTCCGAAGTTGATCATACTTGCATCAAACTCTGATGAAGTTGTTTCTTTGGGAGGGATGGTAGCGATTGATTCAACCAGGTGTATGTGGCCAATCACTGTTCCCATTGGTATGGCTGTCTCTCTCAAAGAGTCATTATTTATCCATACTCTGAAACTATTGATGTCCATTGCCTGACTGCACACAACCATGGGCTGAAATATCACACCAGCTGGAAGTGGGTTTATTGGGGAGGAATCCACCATCAAGATTTCCTGGTCAACAGCATGTGTGAGATCGATTTTGCAAACAGCCTGCACATCACCACCAGGGGGTATAGTCAAAGGACCGGGTCCTTGCCACCTCACACAGCCAACCTCATCTCTTCCCTCCTCTAGCACTTCTGGAGGAGCCTCGTCGCCTGTTTCATATGCTTTGATGCCCAGGGTCTGAGTTACATCAATTCCACTGTCCCTGCATTGCTTCACTAAGCGTCTAACATGACTGGTATTTGTTCCAACAATGACAGAGGTCTGATCTGCCGTCTTGGGGCTCGGACATATGAGGGCGAGAACCGTCACAGTTTGAGGGGTACCCACAATTTCTGCAGGATACTCCAGGTCTACCACTACGTAGCCACGGTAGGGATAGCTGCCGCTGGATTCACTTAAACCCCAAAGGGCTAAACCGGAGACAGGTTGAATGGGTATATCTGACAAGTACTTTTGGTACCAGGGCTCAAATATAATCGTCACCTGAGACCCACTGTCTAACAGGGCGGTGCAGGGTTGACCACTAACTTTCAACTTGACGAGACTAGGTGGCCCAACCAAACCGTCAGGGATAGTTGTACTCTGCACAGACACTGCACTCTTCTTCACCCCACAGTTCACATCATCAGCTGCAACATATCTTGTCTGTTGCTTGTCTTTTGACACTCTGAGGGCTTGAATCAGTCTCTTGATAACCTTAGCCTGGTTTTCAGAGTTTTGACACTTTCCTGCATAATGCCCACTCTCCCCACAACGGTAACAGAAATTCTCCTCTGCAACCGTTGGTGGTCCACGGGGAGAACGGGAGTCATATTTTGAAGCTTCTACTTTTGAGACTGCAGCCGCAGTCTCTTGGTTAGTTGCCTTGTAGGTGAACTTTGTTTGTAGCCGCTTCATTTCCTTTCTCAATGCCTTTAGCTCAGAGTCAGGACTAGGCTCACTGTGCAGAGATGCATTGAAAGGGGTTTTCTCAACATGTTCTAGCATGGCCTGATCTGGCCTAGTCACCACAGCAGCTACTAGGGCCTTGAGCTCTTTTAGTTCTGCCTTTAAGCCCTGGATTTCAGCCTGTTTAGTATCAATCTCTGGCTTCACATTAACACTTTGCACCGCAGGGTTGAGCCTTTTCCTTGAGGCCTCATACTCCTCTTCCGTCCTCAACTCTTTCAACAGCTGAAGAAAGGTTGGCGGCCTGTCTCTCCTCTCTCTTAGACGGAGATTGACCAACATCAAGTCAGATGCTACAGCACCTCTCAACAGCTGCTCAAAGCGTACTTGATCTACTCTGTCCAGCAGGACACCACCTTGCTTAATCACTTTATCTAATGACCGCTCAAGACGCCTCAGGAAGTCGGAGGGCTTTTCACCTGATTGCTGCTGCATTAAGCGAAACGCGAAGTACAGATCATCTCCAGACTCTGCTGTCCCAAACACATGCTCAACTGCCTCAAGGCACTGTTCAGGGCTAACATCCGGATCGCCGGCTTTGGCTGCTTTGACTATTTCCAGCGCAGGACCTTTTAGGCTTTCCATTAATCTACGCCTTTTCTCCTTAACAGAACAGTCACACTCCTCGACCATAAGCTGTGCTTGCTCTAGCCAGTGTTCAAACTGCTCTTCACCTGCTGGAGTGGGCAGTGTTCCAGAGAAAACACGTAAGCGGCGATAGCTTCCATTATCAATAGTAGGCTTTGTCTTATCGAGCAAATCACCAAGTGCACGCAGAATGGACTCAGTTTGGCTACTGGGGGAAACTGGATTAGGGGACATGCTCTGGGGTTTCTCCCCTGTCCTTTCCTCAGCCTGCTGTGCTCTGGCTAATAACTCACTGAAGTTATCTACCGGTGTATGTAGGGTTCCACCTACTATGACAATAGGCCACGCCTCATTACCATCAGAAGGCATCACTTCAGCAGGAACATTTTCCCTATTTAACTCTTCACGACACTCACACAGGATCATATACCGGTTGCGCCTCATGTTGTAATTCCTACCTCGGACACGAACACGGCCCAGACATTTAACTGTGTGCAGGGTCTCTTCAATTTGAGTGACTTCCACATCATCTCGAATGAGAACCATAAGGGCATGAGCCTCATCCAATATTTCTCCACGGCACCAGCCCTTTAGCTCTGACACAAGCTCAGCTTGACTTTCCATTCTCAAATATTTGTCAAAAACAAAACAAAACAAAATGTATACTGCAGCTTTAATTTCACTAATTAACTGGTACTGGTTATCTTGAAACCCAAACTAATCCCAGCGGGGCCTCCATTTTATGTAGCCCTTTTACCCCTATAATAAAGAGGGCAGGGCCCTAGGTTCTTCTATCAATCTTAACAGAACTAGTTTTGATTTCCTATATTTGGTAACCATACAACAAGAGCATCCTTAATAAATATTAAACACTGAACATACACAATATCAACACTGAATTAGTAAGCAGCCAACAAAAAGGTAAGTAGTTGAACGTTTACTTATTTTAGAACAAAATATAAATGCATGTGCATGTCACAGATAATAACATCACTAAACTAAGCCGGCATAATATATAAAAGAAAACATAAGAAAACAATCCCGTACAAAAAGAAAACCCTGTTGCAGGCCTGTTGATGAGTAGTAGTCCTCTTCGCTCCTCCGAGCCGAAGAGAACACGGTAGGCTACTCACACGTCCAGGTGAGCGGCAACGGGCGTCCTTGAATGTCCGTGGAAAGACCAGTATGGGGAAAGTCTGCGAAAGTCTGTCTAAAGGACAAAGGCGCTCCTCACTGGCTTGTTGCTTGATTCCTCTTCGCCAGAGGAAGGTGAGCCAACCCTCGTGGTCACACCCACTATCTGGTGCGGAGGTCCACGGGAAAATCCCTTGTAGTAGCGTCGCTAGCCGCGCTGGTTAGCAGGCCACTACTGTTCAGCTACTTTCGTTAAGCAACTGACCGGGTCGTTTATGTGGACTGGTCCGGTGGAGCTTTCAGTAAAGTTCGTGTTGAACTTTATATTGAATTTTAAGAGTTGCTGATATGTCATCAACAGACTGTACTCCATCGAAAACCATGTGCTCCATCCAACGAACGTCTTTCCTCCTTCCTTCCCAACTCCGGCACCTCCCCCCTTTCCTCTACTTTCCCGCCTTCCCCACATTCACCCCCGAACACCTCATCGCGCCCCCTCCTGGCTGGATGGCCACATCACAGTTCAATTAAGCAAAGGACATATACAACATTTACAATAAATCAAATAACATTTACAAAGTTTGCAATCATTACACAAACGCCAAAAACATTATGTAAAATAATAAACTCTTATATAATGTTTATTCTTATGAATAATTAGAACCCAAATCCCAACTGGGTTACACAAGGAAAGTTCCTCTGGGTTAAATGCGATTGCATCCCCTTCTCTCCCATGATGGTCAGCAGCTCGCCGATTTCACCGTCTCTCCAGTAAGAAACACTCATGTTTATTTCGCTGCGTTGTCTCTGTTGTAGAGACAATACAGAAGCACCTCTACCCAAATCCCGCCCCTGGTACCACAATGTGTCATGTGAGCCTTTTCAGATTGCACACATGATTAAGGGCTATGCAAACCAAATCAACTGGAATATCAAATGCTTTTTTTGGTTCAGGGCTGCTGTTGTTGTTGGGGTAGGGGGTTTCCTTACCCGGTCGGGCATGGCTGCTTGCTTGGGCAGGTAGGGTCATACCATCAAATACAAATGTGTTCCCTAGTGGCTACTAACACATTTTAAATTCAACAAAAGTGAAGGGATGAACCCTAAATATCTGCATTAAAAAGTGTCCATCCAAAATAGAAAAAAAAAAAATTCACTTTTTTTTGTTTTTTATAAAATTATCTTACAGCCATTTTCAAAACCACTTCTCAGTGTGTCAGCCAGTTCCTCCTGGTTCATCTCCATCAGGCAGTGCTTTGTGATGTCTACCACCCCCTCTATGGCGCGCCTCCTCTGCTCCTTGTTCTTACCATCCACCTCCTCCTCCTCCCACTGACTGTCTGAGTATTGTGGGGAACCCTCAGGAGAACCCTCCTGAGCTTCTTCAGCTCCTTTTCCAGGAAAGCGTGTGCGTTCTCCTCAGCCCTCTAGAACAGAATAAACATCAACGAGAACTCTGAACTAACTGAGGACATCAAAAGCATTTGTCAAGGATTCATGTCTTGCTGGTCTAAAGAAGGAAGCTATAGAGACTATAAGCACCACAAGAAATGCTTTTTGATGTTAATGTATGTAGTCAAAGTCAAATCTATTGCTTACATTAAAGCTGAATTTACAGTTCTGCGTACAGCATTTCTCCGAAGATCCACATTTGAAATGATGACATATGTCTCACAACCTGGATCTTTGCAGAGCTGCCTGCATTTATATGTCCAGGTAAGGTTTACACATGTGGGCAGTGTAGTGTCCCAAATGTCCATGAACCGAAAATGAAGTCAGTAAACTGAACAGACTACCACCAGGCCGAGTCTGCTCCATTGAAAATGGGTTGAAGCAACAATATATCCATGGGAAAAAGACAAAATCATTCCGATGTACGGTTATTGTACTGTTGAAAAGGGAATTCAACCAGGGTTGGGTTAACGCGGTACAGTAAAACATTACTTTTAGAGTACTGGAGTAATCCAAAAGGTTTGTTACAGCGCTCAAACTGCAAGTCCACACCAATATAAGGCAAGGCAAGGCAAGGCAACTTTATTTATATAGCACTTTTCATACACAAGGCAGACTCAAAGTGCTTCACATATAAACAGTGTCATACAATGAAATAAAATAATAGGCAAGTAAAAGAAAAACATATGCAAAAATAGAAAGTTAAAAAGGCATTTTAGTATTAAAATAGAAAATAAAGGCAAAGTTGTTTAGCAGAAAGCTATAGCAAACATAAAAGTCTTCAGTCTTGTTTTAAAGGTGCTCAGAGTTGGGGCAAGTCTTAAATCCTCTGGGAGTTTATTCCAGCTATTTGTTGCGTAGTAACTAAATCCTGCTTTCCCATGTTTTGTGTTTACTCTGGGGATAATTAACAGATTGGTCTCGGAGCTTCTTAGGGGTCTAAAAGGCTGATGTAGTGGAAGCATATCAGTTAAATATTTTGAGCCTAAACCATGTAGGGATTTATAGGTAAGCAACATGATTTTAAAATCAATTCTCTGACTTACAGGAAGCCAATGTAACGATTTCAGAATTGGTGTAATATGATCAAATCTTTTGGTCTTTGTTAGAACTCTAGCAGCAGCATTCTGAACAAGCTGAAGCTTCCTCAGAGTTTGTTTTGGGAGACCTGTAAGGAGACCATTGCAGTAATCAAGCTTACTAGTGATAAAGGCATGTACAAGTTTTTGTAAGTCTTCGGTGGACAAGGGGCCAAACGGTAACAATAAGGGCCATGGCCGTGGGTGGACTGTCCACACATTTCTCAAATGGTGCACCATGGAGGCTAATGCCCTCAGCGCTGGGCCGAATGTGTCCGCCTGCTTACATCAGATTTTTGTAAGTTAAATTATAACCACTTTGGCTATGTTTACCACCTTAATATATTTAACCCCTCATTGTAAAGATACTAACATTGTCTACCTAGTGGTGAGTTAATTAGAGCTCCTCTGTGGAATAGTTACATTAAAAAGGCTAATGTAGACCATAGGTCTCAGTGGTGTTATAAGTGTAGTTCAGGATATTCTACCATATTCTACTCATCTGCAACAATAATGTCATGTAATAATGTATTTTGAAATTAAATATCTCCATTTGAGGGCTTTTCCAATTTTTATATTGCAATTAATCACTGTTAATTCACATCATGTGATCAATCCGATATGTTGGTTCGACAGCCCTAGTTAAAAGCATAAAAGTCTATCATTTCCTACAGACCAACCAACCTCATAAACAACAATGAGACAGCAACGAAGAAAATACAAAGAGCTTAACGCTCACTTCATGGTGACATAACTCCTCCTCTCAAAGCTAACTTCATGGTGATATAACTCCTCTCACCGTTAACTCCATGGTGATATAACTCCTCCCACCGTTAACTTCATGGTGATATAACTCCTCTCACCGTTAACTCCATGGTGATATAACTCCTCTCACCGTTAACTCCATGGTGATATAACTCCTCCCACCGTTAACTCCATGGTGATATGGAGGGTTAGGTGTCTTGCTCAGAGATACCTCGACACACCTCGACATTGGGGATCTAATTAGAAACTTTTGGTTGATAAATCACCCAGCTCAACCTCCTGAGCTAACCCGACCTTCGCCTTGATCTTTGCATTCACGCTTGATTATATACTTAAACTTATATACTTAAACACACCTTGATAAGCTCTATTTGAGCCCTGGTAACCTTTGACCTCTCCTGGGGTTTTCTGTGGAGAACACACACACACACACACACACACACACACACACACACACACACACACACATACAAAACAAACACACTCAAAAAGGATCTATGGAGTTTGTCCCATCTTCTAAACATCAGCACTAGGTGAGTACGATAACAATCTTCAGGTCTGTTTTGTCAAACTCTCACCTCTCCTCTCCTATCTTATCTTTAAATTGGTCAGGAGGGTCCATAGACCAGTCACTCTTCATGGAGACCCAGTTGGGTCCCGGAGAGTCTGTATCCTCATGCTTGACCTTCCTAGAACAACCAACCCATCTTGAAGTTATGGTGAGTGGATGTTGATGTTTAATATGATAATATATTGGTTAAAACCCCACCTTTTCTTAACTGGTTGGGGATTTCCATCATTGAGATTAAAAGGATAATCCATAGAGCAGTCCCGCTCCATGGGGACGCTGGGTCCAGGGGAGTCTGCTCTCACATGCTGGACTCTTCTAGACGATCAAGGTATAGGATTTATGGACGTTTGATAGATTCTGTATTGTTACAATCTCTGATAAATTCTCACCTTTTCTCAGTAGACTGATTTCAATCGTCAAATTTAAGAAGTGGTTCCATAGACTGGTCTCTCTTCACTGAGGCACAGCTGGGTCCAGGGGAGTCTGCTCTCTCCTGATGGTGTCTTCTATAAAAACAAGAATCTCGATTTATGCATGTTCAATAGAGGCTGCATTTGTAAATTAAGCATGTCAGACTCGTTATTGGAAAATAATGCACGACAAGGCTGGTGATGTGGCCAAGGAGAAACCGAGTTTGCTTACCAAAGGATTACATTTGAAAGTCCTACCTTTCCTTTCTGCAGGGGTGGCCATCTTTAAACATGACAGGTGGATCCATAGACCAGTCACTCTTCATGGAGACACAGCTGGGTTCAGGGGAGTCTGCTCTGTCCTGCTGCTCAGGGCTTCAATACGAAACACACGCAACTTTGACTCAGTTTCAGTCATGAAACTAATAGTTTCATGGTAAATCAGTGTTGACCTCTGAGATGGACATAAACCCTCCCAGACAGTGAGAGATCCTCTTACCTTTTAGCTTCGCTCTGGGGGCCATGTTCCCTAGACATGGTGCTTTTAGAAGTAGGACCCCCCTCCTCCATCTCCTCATTCAAGGTAGACGGTAGACCTGGACACAAACACAACTACATATCTTGTGGATTCCATTTTAAGACTTCATATGCTCCTCCACAAATGATTTACACAACTCTCTCTCTCTCTCCGACCCAGAGAAAATAACTGAAAGGGCCGGGACACGGATCCGGTCCGGGTTCTGAAGGTTCTAGACAGCTAGGTTAAAGGGGAGCATGCAGATATGTATTCCATCTGGATACTTTCACTGCGCAGACATCTGAAGTCATTGGGACTGTTCAGGAGAAAAGCCCAGTCGGACCTGCTACAAGTGGCTCTCTTCCTGCAGGAGCAGTTGAACCAGTACGGGATGCTTCGCGGATACAAATTGTATCCATATGTATTAATGGTGCTGTCGATGGATTTTCCCGTATGGTCATATGGCTACACCACAAGTAGCAATCCCCGTGTTATTTCTGGCTACTTCCTTGATGAAGTGGAACCAGTTTTCTGAGAGATGCTACATTACCGGGGGTCATCCCTATGTTCCCCAGGTCCTATGTTCCCCGGGTTCTATGTTCCCCGTTTTTCCCAAAAAGGGTCCTATGTTCCCCTGTAGCCATACATACCGGGGAGCATAGGACCCTTTTTGGGAAAAGCGGGGAACATAGGACCCTTTTCTGGGAAAAGGGTCCTATGTTCCCCGCAATCTATCAATCTTTAAAGATATTTGAACTTTGACGCGAAATTCGCGTGATGACAGCCAATCGGCGTTCAACAGCCTGGCCACTGAGTGACATGTGTAACGTAACAGCCAATCAGCGTTCAACCGGCCAACTCAGTGCAGTGCAGTCCGGGGTGAACTGCAGCATGGAGGAGAAAGTGATTGTTGCCGTTTGCGACTCCCGGAGCTCTTTATATGATATTATACAACGGGGGGCCTAAATCCAGCGATCTGATTGGTTCATAACTGTTGTATAATGAGCGTATACATAACTGCCATGACGCCCAATCATTTTGTGAAAGTTTGCATATCACTCCGTGCCTGGAAGTAGAAACAGTTACAAAGTAAAACATATGTAGAATCAGTGTTGGGAAAGTTCACTTTCTACATGAACTAGTTCAAAGTTCAGTTCACAAATTTTTAAATGAACTAGTTCAGTTCAACGTTCATGATTCAACATTTTGAACTAAGTTCACAGTTCCAAAAAATGAACTAGTTCATAGTTCTTTTTTTCAATATGTTGCTGTGAGCTATTCGTTTTTTCCGGTATTTTGAACATTGAGCCCGCTTTGTGGTTTGTCTAGGATGAAATAGAGTGGTTGAATCAAGTATCGTAGCGAAAGACAGTTTCTATCGTGTTTTATTGCACATTTAGCGCATTTTGTAAATCCCATTGATTTCTGTTGGAAGGCTCATTGCTTGTTGGCCGGAAACGTAAAGGCGGGGTTCGGTGGTTGTAGTCTTTTTGCTCGGTTCTATCCATACTGTTGACACGGAGAACCGAGTGAAAAGACTACAACCAAACGTAAACAGCCCCCTTTTCCGTTTCCGGCCAACAAGCAATGAGGCATTCTAGTCCGCTGAGCTATGAGCCAGAGAATTAACGTTATGGATTGTACATATTCATAATTCGAAATTCGTCTCAGCCTTTACACCACAGATACTATAGGGTCTAAACGCATATAACCGCGTTGTCTGATTACAGTTGAATTAATTTTTCCACATTTTAACAGCTATCGTTTTGAAAAATAATCACCCCGCCATTCGTTTCAATGGGAATCGGCGTTGCAATACTTTCAACATAAAGTGTACATATTTATAATTGGAAATTCGTCCCAGCCTTTATACGACAGATACTATAGGGTCTATAGCATATAACCGCATTTTCTGATGACAGTTTAAAGGTTGGGTACGGAATTTGCTTTTTTGGCCATTTTTGCAAAATTACTTGAAATCCTTATCATAACCCGCTTACAGCCACTGAGTTAGAAGTACTGACATGAAAATTAAACAAGTCAATCATCTGTGGAACGGGCAGGACTCGAAAAACTCCAGCCAATCATTTGGATTGCCACCTCGTTGCATTGGACAGTAAGTACGTCAATCAAACTGTCGTACTGCACTCCCCCTCCCCCGCGCCCCGCGCGCGACCCCTTCGTGCAGTACTCGTGACCCAGAGCTCGTGACCCAGAGCAAGCTCCTGTTTGTTGTTATCCTGCGGTAGCTACTGGAACTAGTTAATCCACATTTGGACCTAGCAGTAGAAGACAATTTCCATGGCAGACAATACGCCACCATCCCCACCACCACCACCACCACCACCAGCAAAGAGAAGGAAAACTCTTTTTCAGAGAGTAATTGATAATAAAAACGCTGAAAGAGAAAAACTGAAATCAAGAATAATCCTAGGCGCTGCTTTTGAACGTTGGCGGCAACTGAAGGACGAGAAGGGTCTAAAAACCGATGCTTGTGTGGCGGTTGACATAGTTTCAAAGTTTATACCGTTTATACTCGGTAATACCGGTGTTGAGACGAGTGTATTACTCGTTGTGAAAATGTCCACACCGCAGCAACCCTAGTGAAAACCAGGACTTCCAATACAATTATATGAAACAAACATACATTTTCTAAAAATAGTAATGATTTATGTGACCGTTTAATGTTTATAGCATCTGGTGCAACCATAGCCGCGAGAACGTATTCTCAGCAGGGGGTGCTGGAAAAAAAAACCTCAGCCTGCACTAGACTCGCAACTCGTTACATTGATAAAAAAGATATATAGCAGCGCAGCTCAATTACACCAGTGCATACGCGCACAGTTGAAAATCGATCGTTCACTTTCTTCACACCATGGTTCACATCCAGCTGCTCACAGAACAAGTTTAGCGCACCACCGCTACCCTCACACTTTTTCATATAACCTTTTATCAGCACTAGGTCATATGAGCATTAAATAAATGCTGCGTCTCAAAATGCCTTGGACAGCAGCGAGGATGACTCGCTTTGCCACGGGCCGAAACAGTTCGGAGCGACCACAGCCAGAGCGAACACAGCGGGGCAGAGGAGTGTCAGGAATAGTCTTTGGTGTACACACATCAGTACGGCCTATTTGCACTACTGTTTAGTGGCAATGCAGTGTTTTATTCTATGCCTTTTTATTTTCGTATATTATTTCAATGAATACAATTTATTTATTCATAAAAACAAGATCTGGTCTTCAAATCTTTTTTCCAAATATAGGTCGTCTTACAATGGGGTTTGTGTTTATATTCGGACCAATACGGTACAGCGGGCGCTCACATGACGTTAAGCATTTCCTGGTGCATAATGTGACGCTTCAGAACCTAAAATCCCGTTTCTCCCCGTTGACACGACAACACATAACCGGCGTTTTCAGAAATCTCCACTTTGGCCGGAGTTTTTAGAAATGATCGTTTTCTGTGATAAGACAGGGCCTCGGACAGGGGGTGTTGCAGCATCCCCAGCACCCCTACTTCCCGCGGTACTGGGTGCAACTTACAGCTGAATGTAGTGCCATGTTGTTATACGAAAACCTACCCTAGCCTGGCTCGCTCTCGCGCATCTCTGTTCGCGCTCGTGCATGATTGCGCGTCCAGGTACTTGGAATGGGTGGAGTCAGAGTCAGCGTTGAAGGAGAGGGGGTAGGACCATTTGAGTTGTGTATTTTCAAAATCTGCTGGCGTTTCGCAAATCGCATACCCAACCTTTAATGTAACAGTAAACTGAACTCACCGCAACTTCAAATTAACCACACGGAGAGTAGCATGGCAACCGGTCAAACAACACGGCGTTCTGCGCGCGCATCCGCCGTGTTGATAAACAAATAACCCCCATATTGAACGAAGTTAAACTAAGCTAGTGTCCCGTTCACAGGCACCAGAATGAACGAGTTCACAGTAACGTTCATCAGGCAGTAATACAGTACGTTCAGTTCACGTTCGCCCAAAATATGAACGAGTTCATGAACTACCGTTCAATGAACGCGTTCGGGCACAACACTGTGTAGAATGATGTAGAGGGTGTAAATGTTGTTACTCCGGGAGTGAGCAAGGAGATGGAGAGACTAACGAAAGCTTAGGCACACGGCGAGAGGATAAATTGCCGGCGAACCGCTCTAGCCGAGCCTTCTCTCGGAGGGACGCTAAAGTGTGTTGCATAGCGACCGTCGTGCATTTTGAAGGCAGCCAGGAGGGACTACTTTTTTTTATTCTTTAATAAAACAGCTACTTTGACTTTCTTGTTTATTTTTTTTAATGTAGTGTGTCTATGACTTTCAATTTGCCATAATAGTAACCGTTGTATAAAAGCCATAGATCACTTCAGTCAGTGGTATGTGCTCAACCACTGTGAAGTTTTTTTTTTAATAATTTAACAACTGACAGGGTTTGCCTTTACTATGAACATAGTATTTTAAATTTGAATACATTAATTATGTGACATACTGTCACAGCCAATATTAAAACAAAATCTAATGTGGGCAGTGGGACAAAAATTCTATTGGTCAGGCAATGTTGACATACTTATATTAATGCCCTCCTCACTTTTAAGGAACATCCATATTTCCCAATGCCTCAACCCGAGCAGGAAATAAAATACGATAGCGTCGGATAGCGTCATCTTTGCCGGCCAATGACTTCAGATGTCTGCGCAATGTTGACATACTTATATGAATGCCCTCCTCACTTTTAAGGAACATCAATATTTCCCAATGCCTCAACCCGAGCAGGAGATTAAATACGATAGCGTCGGATAGCGTCATCTTTGCCGGCCTGCAGCTAGCCAGCAATGTTATTGATGAATGAGAGGCGTGATCCTTTTCTCGTAAACGAGATCCTTATGTCGTAAATATATGATATCTTATCTCGTAATTACGAGATCCTTATCTCATAATTACGAGATCCTTATCTCGTAATTACGAGATCCTGATCTCGTAATTACGAGATCCTGAGTGTGCTAACGGCTACATTAGCTGTGAAACTTTTTTTTATTTGGTGAATGCTCAGCGCCACCTTAAAAGTGCATGGGAAATCCGATATGCTGAAATGAATAATCTAAAAAGTATTTAATGGTATATTATTATATATTTTAATTATTGCATACTTTGTATAATGCAAAAATGACAGGATGATAATTTCTAAGCACGTTTGTCAGATAATAATTATTGACAACGTATCAATTCGTTTTTTTCAACCAGGATAAAGGATGATGCGATCTTAATTGTGTGTTGGGCTAGCGTTCTATCTAGGTCGCTCCATAATTAACCTTTGAATGTATTACAATTACAAGTCCTAGCACCAGAGGGGGCTGTTGTTATTTATCCGAAATACATTTTCATCTGGTTTCGTTTGGTAATTGTATCTCTTTTGAGCAGCTTGGGTTAGCTCAGGACGGAAGGCCTGAAGCCCTGTCAGAGGTTTACAGGCCCCCAAAACCAAATCATAGTGGTATCTAGGATTTATTATGATAAAATGCTTGTATAGCTGGATTTTAATCCCTATGATTTCTGTCAATTTGTTTCACATTTGATCAGTACTAGAATCTAAGTCTCACATACAAGATTCAAGATTCACTTTATTGTCATTTAAAAAAACTGTACTTCCATACAGGAAATGAAACGAAATGCCGTTCCTCACTCGTGCATATACAGTGTTTAAAATGAATTGGCAGTATAAATAAATAAGAAAAAAATTATCAGTCTCTCATATAAAACAACAAGCAAACCACAGACATATCAATAAAAACAGAAATCAGCCTGAATAAAGTCCTGGATATTCAGGAGTGCCCTTGGGAGTTTCCTGGCTGTCAGTCTGTAGATAGGAGCTTTGTGTACCACACAGTAAGGGCCACACAACAGACACTATTACCCTTCAATTTATGTTTTTTTTCCCGTTGTGACTGATTGTTTTTATTCCATTAGATTAATACATAATACACATTTACAAACTAATGCTTCCATTTGGGTTCCATTCAAACCGGATTGGGCTGTTGGGTTTTCAGTATGATGGATGTGAGTCATGGTTTTTGCGTGGTTGTATGTTCTCCACAGAACAAACAATATTTGTTTTGTGTGTGTGTGTGTGTGTGTGTGCGTGTGTGTGTGTGTGTCTCTGTGTGTGTCTGTTGGGCATGTGTTTGGCCCAGTTTACTGCAGCCTTGTCGATGAAAAACAACCATTGCATCATGACTTTGAGAATAAAAGTGCTCTGCATAACCCAGTTAAACCTGTATTACGACAAAATGGGAAAGATAGTGGTACAGCTCGCCCTACTTGGACTGATGCTGGCAGTCGTCTACACACTACCAAACAAGGTAGGATTTAATATTATCCTATCTGTCATATAAAATGATCTGATTTGAAATTATATCATACTATATTACATTATGATATATAATATGATCTACAATTGTATCTCATTAAATTGTATTATATGAGGTTATTAAATGATTCGGTATTAGATTATATATTATCTAAGGTATTATATATTATAATATCCAGCGGTTGAAGGAGCACTTTACCTTGCATTAAGTGCTTTTTAAGTCAGTTAAAGTAGTAATACCGCACTGTAGGAATGCTCTGTTAGTAAAAGGAAATTAATGAAAGTACATGAATGAACAAAAGTATGAGCACCGAATATACTTAAGGAACAAAATTAAAAGTACTCATTATGCAGTATGACCCAACATTATTGTTTTATTGGATTTATTATTCACAAAAATTCAATTTATTGATGCATTAATGTGTTAATCACTTTAATGTTGCATCTGGAAAGGTTGGAGCTCATTTATATATAGCAAAATGCTTAATCGAATAGTTATACAAATGAAGTATGATTATATTTTCTATTTCTAATATGAATCTGCAAGTAACTAAGGGTGTCAGGTAAATGTAGAGGGGTAGAAATAATAATATTTGCCTCTGAGATGTAGTACATGAGTAAAATGTAGCAGAAAATAGAAATAATAGCCTTATAATCTGGTGTTTCTCTAGTTCGACTCTATCTCTGACTCTGATTATTCTACCAAATTACAACATTATGAACTATGGCTCTTTGACAAACATCAGCAACTACAGAGTAGCTGCTGGACTTCAAACTTTAAAATCAATACTATCAGTACAACTAATATTATGTTAGATAAGCACAATTTATTGTGCTATTATATTGGTTATGAAGCTCATATAGTTTCCTGAGACCCTATTAGGGTTAGAGGTGGAATAAACCTATTCACAGGTCTTTAAAGTTAAGGGTTAAAAAACACAATTAATTTATATGGAATATTGATTCCATTTGATACCGAAGTCTTTGCATTACTCAATCCTCTTGACAAATGAACAGCACCGTTCTGTCTAAACACTTGTTAAACACTAACCCAGACTGGCTTTGGCTGGACAGGAATTAAGATCCTCATATGGATGAACTGACTGATGAACTGGAAAACCCTCCCAACAGGGCTGATTGGTATTATCACTCTAGTAATTTTTTGGGAGATGCTTTTATCGGGCTTGAAGCCAGACTGATCTACACTGGGAAATAGAAAGTGAACTTGCAAGATCAGTATGGTCTCCCAAGGCAACTGTTTACCACTAACCACAACTATGGCAGTTAAAATAATAATAATGTTAGAACTAATCTAGTGAATCCGGGAATCATCGGATTAAGCATATAAACGTACTGAACACGACAGACCAAACGTCTGTCATGGTCTGTCGTGTTTTGGTGTGTTTCCCTCCTGTGTTGATTACTGTTCCCTCCCCTAATGTGTCTCAGCTGTTCCTCGTTGTGTTTGTTACTTAAGCCCTTGATTTTCCTTTGTTCCTTGTGCTATCATTGTGGTTGTTCATCCTGCGTGTTCCCTGTTCCCTGTTCCCTGTTGTCACCTGAGTTCCCTGGTTCCTTGCCTTAGCCTTTTGGCGGAAATAAAGTGCCGTTTTCCCTAAACCGCTCTGCGTCTGGGTCCTACCTGCCTGCCTGCACCCGCACCCCCGTAACAGAATGATAGCACCAACATTGGACCCAGCGGACGCTCAATTTTGCCGTGAGTTGGAGGATTTATTGATGTTCATAATCAAAGAAATGGATTTCTGGGAGAACATTCCCAGCAAGAAGGAGCAGGAGGCTATCTTGAAACGTCCACGCAGGGCTGTCTCGTCAAGGCCCGAGTTGGAGGACGCCTTGCCCGAGTGGGCAGTTGAGCTGCTCAGCCCACCAGTCTTTTGGCCTGAGAGCTACATGCCTCTGCCACCGGACTTTTGTGACCGGCCTAAGCCTCCACGCTCCTACTCTCAGCCTCTGCCCCCGGTTCCCCGCTCTCAGCCTCTGCCCCTGGTTCCCCGCTCTCAGCCTCTGCCCCCGGTTCCCCGCTACCAGCCTCTGCCCCCCGGCCCCCCGCTACCAGCCTCTGTCCCCGGCCCCTAGCTACCAGCCTCTGCCCCCGGCCCCCCGCTACCAGCCTCTGCCCTTGCGGACAATCAGAGTGGGGGTGGTGAGTTTGGGGTACCACCCGGTTCCTCCTGGCACTCCAGCTTCCGCACTGACTCCAGTCCCCGAGCCCTGTCCGGTTCCTGAGCCCACTCCTCGCCTTCCAGAGGGGGACCGGCCTCTTCGCCTCTCTGAGGAGGTCCGCCCTGCGCTCCTGCCTGTGGAGGTCCGCCCTCTGCTCCTGCCGGAGGTGGCCCGCCCTCCAGACCGTCCAGAGGAGGCACGCCCTCCGCTCCTGCCTGAGGGGGCCCGCCCCCTGCTCCTTCCAAAGGGGGGCCGGCCTCTGCTCCTGCCGGAGGGGGCCCGCCCTCCAGACCGTCCAGGGGAGGCACGCCCTCCGCTCCTGCCTGTTGGGGTCCTCCTCCACTCCTTCCCGAGGGGGGTTCCTCTTCAAGGCCTTCCAGAGGGGTCCCGCCTTCCAAACCTTTTGGAAGGGGCACGCCCTCTTCCTCCAGAGGGGACCAGCCCTCTACCTTGCCTTCCTGAGGGGTCCCGCCTTCCAGAGGGGGTCCGCCCTCTACCTCGCCTACCTCCAGAGGGGACCAGCCCTCTACCTTGTCCTCCAGAGGGGATCCGCCCTCTACCTGGCCTTCCTCTACCTTGCCTTCCTGAGGGGTCCCGCCTTCCACAGGGGGTCCGCCCTCTACCTCGTCTACCTCCAGAGGGGACCAGCCCTCTACCTTGCCTTCCAGAGGGGGTCCGCCCTCTACCTGGCCTTCCTCCAGGGGGAACCCGCCCTCTTCCTGGCCTTCCTCCAGAGGGGACCCGCCCTCTACCTGGCCTTCCTCCAGAGGGGACCCGCCCTCTACCTGGCCTTCCTCCAGAGGGGACCCGCCCTCTACCTGGCCTTCCACCAGAGGGGACCCACCCTCTACCTGCTCTTCCACTAGAGGGGATCCGCCCTCTACCTCTCCTTCCTCCAGAGGGGACCCGCCCTCCACCTCGCCTTCCTCTTGAGGGGACCCGCCCTCTACCTCGCCTTCGCCGGCCTACTGAAGGTTTCCGCCTTCGCCACTGCTGGCCTTCAGAGGGGTTTCCTTGCTGCTGCAGGCCTCCTGAGGGACTGAGCCCTCATCGTCCTTGCCGCCGGCCTCCTGAAGGGTTCCGCCTTCACTCTGCCTCTGCTTGCCCCCCAGGCCGTCCGCCTGAGGCTCCCTGCCATGCCCTGGGGCAGTTTTCTGGCCGCCCGCCTGACGCCCCTCCGCTCTGCCCCAGTCCATTTATTTTTTTGGATTCCCCCCTCCTGGCGCCCCTCCACCCACCCGTTTTGGGTTTGACTTTCTTCGTTTTTTTTTGCTTGTCGTGGGTCGCCTGGGAGTCGACCCTTAAGGGGGGGGTACTGTCATGGTCTGTCGTGTTTTGGTGTGTTTCCCTCCTGTGTTGATTACTGTTCCCTCCCCTAATGTGTCTCAGCTGTTCCTCGTTGTGTTTGTTACTTAAGCCCTTGTTTTTCCTTTGTTCCTTGTGCTATCATTGTGGTTGTTCGTCCTGCGTGTTCCCTGTTCCCTGTTGTCACCTGAGTTCCCTGGTTCCTTGCCTTAGCCTTTTGGCGGAAATAAAGTGCAGTTTTCCCTAAACCGCTCTACGTCTGGGTCCTACCTGCCTGCCTGCACCCGCACCCCCGTAACAGAATCAGTACGTTTACATGTACAGCTTAATCAGATTAAAGCCATAGTTCGACTATGCTCCTCAATCAGACAACTGCAATTGTCCGATTATTCATTGCGGTGAGAAAATCAATTCATTAGCCGAAGCATGTCACGATAGGTGGCGCTGTGCCCATTTCAACTAATAGAGCCACCGGCGGCATTCAAGAAAGATGGGGCCTCTACAAATAGTCAAATTTCCTAACCTTTATGCCTCCTTTCCTTTACCTTTGTGGAAAACGTCATCGGGTCAAGGAGGATTAAAAAGGTGCTTCCTTTCATCATCATCTCATCGTCATCCGCTTATCCGGGGTCGGGTCGCGGGGGGAGCAGCTCAAGCAGGGGGCCCCAGACTTCCCTTTCCCGGGCCACATTGACCAGCTCTGACGGGGGGATCCCGAGGCGTTCCCAGGCCAGTGTTGAGATATAATCTCTCCACCTAGTCCTGGGTCTTCCCCGAGGTCTCCTCCCCACTGGACGTGCCTGAAACACCTCCCAAGGGAGGCGCCCGGTGGTCATCCTTGCCCACTGGGCAGGTCCGTAGTTCTGAGCTGGTCCGTAGTTCCACGTCCGGGGCGAAAACCGCATTGTTCCTCTTCAATCTGAGGTTCGACGATCGGCCGAACCCTCCTTTCCAGCACCTTGGAGTAGACTTTACCAGGGAGGCTGAGAAGTGTGATACCCCGGTAATTGGCACACACTCTCTGGTCCCCCTTTTTGAACAGGGGAACCACCACCCCGGTTTGCCACTCCATTGGCACTGTACCCGACTCCCACGCGATGTTGAATAGGCGTGTCAACCATGACAGCCCCTCAACACCCAGAGCCTTTAGCATTTCTGGCCGGATCTCATCAATCCCTGGGGCTTTGCCACTGCGGAGATGTTTGACTACCTCAGTGACCTCCACCAGGGAAATTGACGACGAAACACCATCAACCTCGAGCTCTGCCTCCAACATAGAGGATGTGTTATTCGGATTCAGGAGTTCCTCAAAGTGTTCCTTCCAACGTCCGACAACCTCCTCAGTTGAGGTCAACAGAGTCCCATCCTTACTGTACACAGCTTGGATGGTTCCCTGTTTCCCCCTCCTGAGGTGCCGGAGAGTCTTCCAGAAACACTTTGGTGCCGACCGAAAGTCCTTCTCCATGGCCTCTCCGAACTTCTCCCACACCCGCTGCTTGGCCTCCGACACGGCAGCAGCTGCAGCCCTTCGAGCCTGTCGGTACCCTGCAACCGAGTCAGGAGACCCCCAGGATATCATATCCCGGAAGGCCTCCTTCTTCAATCGGACGGCTTCCCTGACCACCGGTGTTCACCACGGTGTCCGAGGGTTACCGCCCCTTGAGGAGCCTAAGACCCTGAGGCCACAGCTAGCCACCGCAGCTTCAGCAATGGAGGCTTTGAACACCGCCCACTCCGGCTCAATGCCCCCAACCTCCACAGGAATGCCAGAAAAACTCAGCCGGAGGTGTGAGTTGAAGATACCTAGGACAGGGGCCTCCTCCAGACGTTCCCAATTCACCCGCACTACTCGTTTGGGCTTACCAGGTCTATCCGGAAATTTCCCCCATTCCCTGATCCAACTCACCACCAGATGGTGGTCGGTTGACAGTTCCGCCCCTCTCTTAACCCGAGTGTCCAAAACATGCGGCCTCAGATCACATGACACGATCACGAAATCGATCATCGATCTTCGGCCTAGGGTACTCTGGTACCAGGTACACTTATGAGCACCCTTATGTTCGAACATGGTGTTCGTTATGGATAATCCATGACTAGCACAGAAGTCCAATAACAAACGACCGCTCGGGTTTAGATCAGGGAGGCCGTTCCTCCCCACCACGCCTCTCCAGGTGTCTCCATCGTTGCCCACGTGGGCGTTGAAGTCTCCCAGCAGAACTACGGAGTCCCCTACTGGAGCCCCATACAGGACTCCATTCAGGGTCTCCAAGAAGGCAGAGTATTCTGAACTGCTGTTTGGTGCATACGCACAAACAACAGTCAGAGTTTTCCCCCCTACAACCCTTAGGCGCAGGGAGGCGACCCTCTCGTCTACCGGGGTAAACTCCAACACCGCGGCGCTCAGCCGGGATTTATGAGTATCCCCACACCCGCCCGGCGCTCACGCCCTCGGCAACTCCGGAGAAGAATAGAGTCCAACCCTTATCCAGGAGTACGGTACCAGAGCTGAGACTGTGCGTGGA
The DNA here is from genome assembly GCF_031168955.1 of Gadus macrocephalus. NCBI lineage: Eukaryota > Metazoa > Chordata > Actinopteri > Gadiformes > Gadidae > Gadus > Gadus macrocephalus. Next base: position 19,649,544 of record NC_082394.1, on the reverse strand, counting down.
GGTAAGCCCCACCAGATCTAACTGATAGCGCTCCACCTCCCTCACAAGCTCCGGTTCCTTTCCCCACAGCGAAGTGACGTTCCACGTCCCCAGAGCCAGCTTCTGCCGCCCGGGTCTGGTCCGTCGAGACCCCTGACCTTCGCTGCCACCCATGTGGCTGCGCACCCAACCCCAACGGGTCTTCCCACAGGTGGTGGGCCCATGGGATGAAGAGAGGGGGGGTGCCACGTAGTTTGTTCGGGCTGTGCCCGACCGGGTTCCGTGGCAAACCCGGCCACCAGGCGCTCGCCATCGAGCCCTCCGTCTGGGCCAGGCTCCAGACGGGGGCCCCGGGCTTCCTCCGGGCCGGGTCACATCTCCTCTTTTTACGTTATTCATTGGAGTTTTTGAACCATTCTTAGTCTGGCCCCTCACCTGAGACCACTCTGTCATGAGAGACCCTACCAGGAGCACAAGGCTCCAGACAACACAGCCCTCAGGTTCACAGGGACACGCAAACCTCTCCACCACGATAAGGTGACGGTTCCTTTCAAACATAGGAAAAGACAGCACTGTTTAAAATGTATTCGGGAATATTTTTGGCCACTTGAATCCCAATTCACATGTGGAAAAAAAGAGGCTCAATTTACGTTGATGTTGAAATTAACTGCCCCCTAGCCTGGGTATACCCATGCTGCCTTGCGCACGATTTCAATTGGCGCTGCCAGGCAGCCTGGATTCCATGGATTCCATGGATTCGATTTTCGCCTGAGATAGGGAACCAATCACAGAACGGGGAGGGACGGCAAGACGATGACAGCAACCCACCGAAGCTATCGTAAACTAAGCCTGGTCGTAACTGCTAAGTAGGTCTTAGTTAAGACCTGGTGTTAGAATCGAACTAACACCGGTTGCACCAACGGGACATACGCCTGGTCTTAACTACGCCCGGTCTTACATTTGAAAGTCCTACCTCTCCTTTCTACAGGGGCGGCCATCTTTAAACGTGACAGGTGGATCCATAGACAATAAGCATGTGAGTGACATGCTCTGACAAATACTTACCTTTTTTCAATAGACTGATTTCCATCTTTAAACGTGACAGGTGGATCCATAGACCAGACACTCATCATGGAGACACAGCTGGGTTCAGGGGAGTCTGTCCTGCTGCTCGGGGCTTCAATACGAAACACACGCAACTTTGACTCAGTTTCAGTCATGAAACTAATAGTTTCGTGATAAATCAGTGTTGACCTCTGAGATGGACATAAACTCAGACAGTGAGAGATCCTCTTACCTTTCAGCTTCGCTCTGGGGGCCATGTTCCACAGACATGGTGCTTTTAGAAGTAGGACCCCCCTCCTCCATCTCCTCTTTCAAGGTAGACGGGAGACTTGGACACAAACACAACTACATATCTTGTGGATTCCATTTTAAAACTTCATATGCTCCTCCACAAATGATTTACACAACTCTCTCTCTCTCTCCGACCCAGAGAAAATAACTGAAAGGGCCGGGACACGGATCCGGTCCGGGTTCTGAAGGTTCTAGACAGCTAGGTTAAAGGGGAGCATGCAGATATGTATTCCATCTGGATACTTTCACCGGGGGCGGTGTGTTAGAATGGTTTAGTAGTGCCCATTAAACGGCTCCGGGCAATCGTTAACCACGCCTCAAATACATGAGAATGAATGTGTGGTTCCCAGACCTAATCTCAATGTAGATGAGATGAGGTCTGGCGTTAGCCAGGCTAACTGCCCCCAGTAGTCTTTCTTAAATGTGAAGTTGGCCTTTTATTTTCTTACGGTTAATACTGTGTGCTTAATAACCAGCAATAAATGAATTAATTTAGATTCAAATAATGTTTCTGGAATTGGTATCCATTATTATCATTTGTATTTCCTTCTCTTATCTTCTTCTGCTTTACCACATCTCTCATGCATCTTTGAGTTAAGTAAACTTATTTGTTAAAGCAACATGCTTGGCATGTTACTTTATGAATCCCGTTTCATTGCTCCAAGCAATGAATATTGCCGCCATAAAGGATTATGGGATATCACTATCTCCTTTCCTTTCGTAAAGGTTGCTCAGGAGTAACGTATTCTAAAGGAGGGTTAAGGATGTATCGAGGTCCCTTTCCTAAGAATTTATAGAATTCGAACCACCTTTCCTCAAAATTCCTATGCAAAATAAGGCCCTGGGCCTCTACCACAACAGTGCGAGTATCGTCGCCTTATACTTCCGGCTCACGGCCCCGGGAAAAGATCTCGTTCATGCGCAGAACACAAAATCAGATTCCAGTCAAATTAAATGTATACTATACATGCACGCTTGATGCCACTATCAATCGAATAATCTAGCTGCCTTAATCCGACTATGAGTAACCTGATTCGAGTCGACTTTAGTCCAACTAAGGTGTGTACATGAATCTTAATAATCCAATCATGGTCGGACTAAGCCAATAATTAGATTTTCTTGAGTCATGTAAACGCAATGAATGAGTGCGTTTATATTGGCACATTGCTTTGTTGAATGATTTGTGTTTTCCATACCTGTTCAGGAGGACTGGGACATCTACAAATACCACATCAACTCCACAGTGACCGACGGCTATGCCATCACTATCATCACCAGCCGCGTGGTCAATCGCAGGGATCAGCCAACGGAAATAGAATTCCACGTCAAGATTCCAAAGAACGCCTTCATTAGTCAATTCAAAATGTGACTGGCTATCAAATTCACCTTGAATCGTGTGATTCAAATTTCATTCAGACTTTGTGCAGTTCAAACAATGTTGGTGTTCTCCAGGTCGATCGAGGGTCAGATGTACGACGGAGTGGTAAAGGCCAAGGAAGAGGCTCAGCAGCAGTACAGCGAGGCAATGTCCCGTGGTCAGAGCGCTGGGCTCGTCAGGTAGGTCTACATTGTATATCAGGTGTCTACAGACATTATCGGTCTACATACATTATATAACATCAGGTTAGTGCAAATTGAGGTTTGTCAAAATTAGGTCGGCATTAGGGATCTGGTATGCCAACATTATAAATCAGGAAGATCACCATAATAGATTTGGTAGTTCTACATTATAGATCAGGTAGTCCTGCAGTACATTATATATCAATGTCTACATACATTATAGAACAAGTAGGTCTACGTGATAGATCAGGTAGGTCCACATCATAGATCAGCTCTATTGTTAGTAATGCAGAATATACATGGTAAAAGTTTTTTTTTATTGCATGAAAAAGGATTAACCAATTGCTAGGTATTGCAAGGCTTCCCTTTACAGTGCAGTGTTTCAGCTTTCGTTCACTAAATTCACTAAAATTGTGAATTGTACAAACATCTGCAAGAATGTTCCCAGTATTTAAGAAGGTTTACCATGACACTAGAAGCAGAATGGTACTGTGGAGGTTGTTACCAGGATAGTATTGATCTAATTTCTTACTTAAAGGTTGGGTATGGGATTTGCGAAACGCCAGCAGATTTTGAAAATACACTCAAATGGTCCTACCCCCTCTCCTTCAACGCCAGTGTTAATTTCGTTAACGAAAAATATGACGAAAAATGTTCGTCAACTAACCTTTTTCCGTGACTAAGACGAGACGTTGACAAGCTAAAAATAGATCTTTGATAATAAAAACTATGACGAAATGTCATTTTGTTTTCGTTGACGAGACGAGACAGGACAAAAATGTTAGTGGTGTGCTATTTGGACATTCAAAATGCACGATATTTTCCAATCAGTACACTCCCGTAAGGTTCTTATGCAACTGTTCACTCCTCCAGTAAATAGGACGGACCTTAGCTACGACTTGGCAACGGGAGGTATAGTCCACTCAGCTGTGAGCTAACGTTATGCATTGTACATATTTATGATTCGAAATTCTTCCCAGTTTTTATTCCACAGATACTAGGGTCTATAGCAGGCCTATTCAACTAGCAGCCCGTGGGCCAAATGCGGCCCCTCTTAATTTTTTTCTGGCCCGCAAGAGGTTGCATGCAAAAACAATAACAAATGAAGGAGAAACATAGTTGCATGCAAATCAGGTTTCTGTGTGTAGCCGGTGATACTAGCCATTATCAGTACCCCACAATCAGGAACTGGCATCACTTATTCTGACAATGTTTGGCTCAACCGATACGTGTGAGTCTAGCTTTTCTCATATGAATGCCATCAGAACAAGGGCACTTTCCTCCATGACCTATGAAACTGCATGAGTGTCTCAGGATGAGCCAAACTAGGCAAACAAGGCAGTGCAATCTTTCTCACTGACTCTCTGGCTCAAAATGTCTCATATGTACAGTAGTTCTGTTTTGTGATGATTCAAACAACATTGTTGAATTCTAAATACGTGTCCAAAATATGTGAGAACAAAATCTTTTATAATTATACGATTAAATGTGAAGAAGGTAGGAATGCGTCTGACAAGTTTATTCCATGTAGTTGTACTATATATATTAAGTTAACACTACTTTAAGGTCGATTTATTTGTAGCGAATCATTCACGTAGTTTTACTCTGTTTGGCCCATGAACCCCCAGTGGTTTTCCTTTTCGGACCACTTGTTAAGGAGGTTGAATAGCCCTGGTCTATAGCATATAACCGCGTTTTCTGATTACAGTTTAATGCATTTTTCACAATTTACCAGCTATCGTTTTGAAGGCTGAACAGACAAGAGTACTAAAGTGTGACGTCACGTTTCGATAGCAACAGATTTTCGGTTCTACACAAACTAAATTAACAAGGGGAAATCCTATGCCAAACGAACCTTTTATAGAAAAGGAACAATCTTTTTGCGAATTGATGTGTGAGTTTGCTTTACCAATGATGTAAGTAATATTGAGAATAGATTGTCTTCATATTAAAAAAAAAAACTAAACTAAACTAACGTTTACAAACTTTTCCTTTTAATACCCCAGGGGAATACATGAACGCCTCGACAGAAAGAAACAACACATGGAAGCAATGGAGAACGCCATCTCTCGTTCGGTAGTTTAGAACTAAAAATCCGGTTGCCAGGACAACGTAACGTTTTCACTTTAGTACTCTATTTGAGTGGAACAATTTAGCAGGTGTCCATATATATAGGGTTAGCCTAATTTAACTAGTTTAAAAAGAGAAAACATTTTGACTAAAATTAATGACTAAAAGTTGACTAAAATGTAAGGACTTTTCGTCAACTAAAACTAGACTAAAACTACAAAGGAAAACAATGACTAAAATGTGACTAAATATAATAAGCATTTTCGTCAAAAGACTAAGACTAAGACTAAATCTAAAATAGCTGACAAAATTAACACTGTTCAACTCTGACTCTGACTCCACCCATTCCAAGTACCTGGACGCGCAATCATGCACGAGCGCGAACACAGATGCGCGAGAGCGAGCCAGGCTAGCGTAGGTTTTCGTTAAACAACATGGCAACATTAAAAAAACAACATGGGGATGGTGGCGTCTTGTCTTCCATGGAAATTGTCTTCTACTGCTAGGTCCAAATGTGGATTAACTAGTTCCAGTAGCTACCGCAGGATAACAACAAACAGGAGCTTGCTCTGGGTCACGAGCTCTGGGTCACGAGTACTGCACGAAGGGGTCGCGCGCGGGGCGCGGGGGAGGGGGAGTGCAGTACGACCGTTTGATTGATGTACTTACTGTCCAATGCAACTCGGTGGCTCTGGAAATCATTGGCTGGAGTTTTTCGAGCCCTGCCCGTTCTGATTGACTTGTTTAATTTTCATGTCAGTACTTCTAACTCAGTGGCTGTAAGTGGGTTATGATAAGGATTTCAAGTAATTCTGCAAAAATTGCCAAAAAATGCGAATTCCATACCCAACCTTTAAGTAAAAACAGTTTAATTGTTTCTAAGGAACGTCTAATGAACAATGACTATTTCAGAAAAATAATTAATCGTAATCTTAATTTCTGCATAATTAAACTTGGGCTGTTTCCAACATTATCATTTGATAACTATATTGTAACATGAATTGATGTGTAATAGAGGAGGTGCTTCTAAGAATTGTTTGCCTAATTTCCTAGGAAGTATGCAATTATATCTTAGTTATTACCAACCTAAAACTATTGCAATTACATAGTATTTTGTTGAGTTGATGGATGATAGTGGACGTTTTTCTTTCAGTTGTGGTTTCTCTGTATTTACCTCTGATGTACTGGTCGTAATTGCCCTATAAAATAATATAATTTGCCATATATTTAGCAGGTAAGTACTACTTCAAGGGACTGAAAAGGGAAGGGTTACCAATATGGTTAAATGTATTATCTAACCATGGACAACACAATTTAACAATTTTGGGAGAAACGTTGTCTTGTGATATGACTTTGTCGATATTTCACAAAATGTATATTGTCATTGTTTTCCCACATTTTTCTGCAGAAAACCTTTAGGGGAACCCCCCTTTAAAACAATGATTATCAGGTGTTTGTTTGTTTGTTTGTTTTTTATTTGTGCAAATAAACAAGATTAAAAAAAAAAAAAGGCAAGAAGATTTGCATAGACATACATAGATGCACGGGTGGGACAAAAGAAACCCCGAAGGGCTTATTAAGGATGTCCACCTGACATTAAAATACAATAAGGTAAAGAAAATAAAGTAAAAAAAAAAAAAGACAAACAAAAGTAGAATTATAGAGATAAAACAACTACAAAGTCATTTTACAAAAATGAGAATACATTTGAGTAAAAGTAAGAAAGCAAAGTAAAGATGTTCTCTACTATGTTTCCATAATGAATAATCTTGCCTGCAGTTCTGTTGGGAGATCCCTCGAGGAGTTTACGACCTCTGTCACTGTGGCTGCTCACCAAAAAGTGACCTTCGAGCTCACCCATGAGGAGCTGCTGAAGAGGAGGCTCGGGCAGTATGAGCTCCAGATCTACGCTCGGCCCATGCAGCCGGTCAATGATTTCAAGGTACGCTGTCATGGTTTTTTATACAAATTAGTATTACAGGTTGGAATACGTATTACAAATGCAGCACTGTCAAATTGCTTTTATGTGGCCTTGACATGGACAAGTGTCTGTATCTCTTTGTCTCTGGAAGATTGATGTTAGCATCTATGAACAACCAGACATAGTGTTCTCAGAGGTTAAAGGAGGATTAAACCACCCTAATCTTGCTACCATCGGTGCCGCAGAAAGTCAAAATCAGGTACAAAATAACCTGCACCGAATACAAACACAAAATGAATACCTTATTTCAGATTGCATTACATTGCAGAAGAATACTCTTGACGATCTCAGTCCCCTCATCAGATCTGTGCTGACCTTTCTGTTTCAGTTGGATGTCCATTTCCACCCAACAGTGGAGCAGCAGACCCTTTGCGGGGCCTGTGGAGATGACGGTTTGAACGGAGATTTGGTGATTGTATATGATGTCTTCAGGGATGACACCCTGGGACACCTCAAGGTACAGTCCCAGTGAAGAGAGCACCATTCACCAACTATTATATCTGAAAATCCCATCTAAGAATCCTTCATCCACCTTCTAATGACCACACCTTCTTCACTCCGCCTCCAAGGAATCGGACGGGTTTTTTGTCCATCACTTTGCTCCAACTGGATTGGCCCGCATTTCAAAGAACGTCATCTTCGTCATCGATCAAAGTGGCTCAATGCATGGCAGGAAGATGCGCCAGGTAAGGTTACCGGGATGAGGTACTGCTATTTAGGAATGCTAACATTGGATTTGTCAAAAGAAAAATGGTAAATATCCAGTTTATTATTCCGATAATGACATATTGAGAATGATTAAATGTTGTGTGAACCTGTTAGTTATGGAAAACACAGATGGCTGTCATCCAGTTTCTAAGGACCACATTATGTGCAATCCATAGGCCACACATTGGCAAAAGGTTAAAACATCTCAAACTATTACTTGTGTGTCTGTGTGAGAGTATGATTAAATTCAATAGTTTGAAATAGCTTTAAAGTGAAGGTTTTTGATGGTGTCGTAAGCACCTTGCAGATTTTCACATGACTGCTGTACTTTCCTCCTTTAACCTTTGCTCAGACTCGTGCTGCATTAGTTCATATCCTTGCAGACCTGGCGACGGATGACTATTTTGGTTTGATCACTTTCAACCACGCCGTCCATCCATGGAAGAGGGAACTTGTCCAGGCTAACAAACACAATGTTGGTATTGCAAAAGAGTTTGCACGAACAATCGAAGATAGCGGATGTGAGTGTATTAACATGAAACCTATCTATATGTATATTAGAGCTGTCAAGCGATTAAAATATTTAATCGGGATTAATCGCATTAATGTCATAGTTAACTCACGATTAATCGCAAATTATTTTTCTATGCTAAATATCCCTTGATTTTTTTGTCCCATAATTCTTCTCATTTTAATTCTCTTATCAACATGGTGAAGTGCATCGGCTTGCCTTGTGCAAATGATTTTTTATTGATAACAACATTGGCATATACTGATCAAAACAGGACGATACAAAAAAAGAGCCTATAGTGCAATTAAACGACTGCTTTGACCAAATGTCATTTGAACATAGCAGTCAGGCTACTGCTTCTTTGTTTTGAGCCAAAGAAATTATTATTATTATTTTTTTTTTTTTAAATAAAATAATTGCGTTAATTGCGCGATAATTTTTTTAACGCCGTTAAAATTGGTTTGCGTTAACGCCGTTAATAACGCCTTTAACTGACAGCTCTAATATATATATTTTGTTTTTTTACTTACATCTGTATGTCATTGCGGGCCGCCAGGAATGTTTCTGCGGGCCGCACTTTGAGAACCAATGACTTAGAAGTAACATTAATGAGTTACCCACTGTAAAAAAGAAAAACTTCACTTTTTGTTACCAATAATAAAAATCCCTTTGTGATTTCTTTCCCATTGGTTAAAACAGCGTTCACTACTCACTAATATGGCTGCGTTTGTCACTGAGTATAAGCTAAATTCAATCCAGGAGGGTAAACTGAGCTTGCTGCAAAGGGATATTTCAAATCACATTTTGCAGGATTTTTGCATGCGGCAGAGTATTTACAGTTTTTTTACAAGCTCCTTTCAACATTCCTCTTCCTGCAAAAAACACAGTAATCTTGTTGAAATATTGGGCAGCAGACAGTGCGCTATGTGTCTACACTACTGTATCGTAAATAGCATCGTTCTAGCTGAGCTTCACATGCACATTTCACAGGTACCCTCGAACAGTAGGAAAGAAACAGAAACAGTGGCAATGCATCTGTTATTTTAAAGTAAAAGATGCTTTTCTGAAAATGTAACAAACTAACGGATTGCTTGAATTGCAAAACTAATGCATTCCTTAATCTTAGTTATGTGATTGTCCCTTTGTAGCACAATGCCTCCAACACGATATGTATATGAAGACTATAGAACATGACATATCATCCTATTCTACTGTTAATGGTCACTCTTTTTGTCATTTTAGTGACGGCCATTAATTCCGCCTTGTTGGAAGGTGCAAAAATGCTAAATCAGAACCCCCGAGATGGTTCAGCATCTATTCTTATTCTGCTCACCGATGGAGACCCTACCACCGGTAAGACACAGTTAGACCTAACAACTAGTAAGACCCTACCACTGGTGAGACAAAGTTACGTAGACCTAACAACTAGTAAGACCCTACCACTGGTGAGACACAGTTAGACCTAACAACTAGTAAGACCTTACGAGTAAGACCAAACCATTAGAAAGACAGTACCACTGGTAAGACACAGTTAGACCTAACAACTATTAAGAACTTACGAGTAAGACCAAACCATTAGAAAGACCCTACCACTGGTAAGACACAGTAAGAACCAACAACAAGCAGGACCTTATGAGTAAGACCAAACCCGTGGTACGACCCAACCACTAGTAAGACTTAACCATTAGTAAGAACGAATCACTAGTATAGACCCAACCCCTAGTAAGACTTAACTACTAGCAAGAACTAATCACTAGTATAATACCCAGCCCCTAGTAAGACTTAACCAATATTAAGAACTAATCATTAGGATAAGACCCAGCCCTAAGATTTAACCAATAGTAAGAACTAATCCCAAGTATAAGACCCAGCCCTAAGATTTAACCAATAGTTAGAGCTAATCACTGGTATAAGTCCCAAATGCTAGAAAGAACTGAGCACCAGTAAGAACTAATCACTAGTATAAGACTCAACCACTAGTAAGACCCAACCACTGTTTTTTCATTGCAGGGGAAACAAATCCTGTAAAAATACAGAAGAATGTGATGCGGGCCATCAATAAGAAGTTTCCATTGTACTGTCTTGGTTTTGGTCATGATGTCAATTTTGAATTCCTGGAGAAAATGTCCCTGGAAAACAGCGGAGTAGCGCGACGCATCTACGATGACGCTGATGCCGATCTTCAGCTGAAGGTGAAACAAAAATAACTCATGTCATTATACACTCTACACAATTATTATAATCCAGACCATCTGCATGTAATCATGAAGTTATCATCAGTCAAATACAATTATGAATTATCATCCATCTGAATACAATTATTATCATCAATCTAGATACAATCATGAAGTTATCATCCATCTGAATACAATTATGAAGATATCCTAATTCTAAATACAATAATGAGGTTATCATCCATCTGAATACAATTACTATCATCAATCTAAATACAATTATGAAGTTATCATCAATCTAATGGATAAAAAAACGTTCACAAATGTCTTCCTCCTCAACTCTTGTTTACATGTCCACACCTCTTATAAAGTTCTATTACCTCCACAGGGTTTCTATGCAGAGGTGGCTACTCCTCTGTTAACCAACGTGATGTTGATCTATGAAGGCGGGGCAAATCTCACACAGACTAATTTCAGCCACTATTACAACGGCTCTGAGATTGTTGTCGCTGGCCAGATCACCGACAACAATATTGAAACGTTCTCTCCACGGGTTGTAGCCATCTCGGTAAGAGTGTCAACAGTGTGTGTCATATTTTGCTAGTTTGGTTTACATATAAAATAAACAAGCTGTTTTTTTATTTTACTTATCAAAATGTGTTCCATCTGTCACCCAGGGAAACAAACATGTGGAATTTTCTGAAACAAATTCCAGTACTGTAATGACAGCATCTATGTCAGAGAGCAACACCAGAAGGCTTTGGGCCTACCTGACAGTAAAGCAGCTCCTGGATAAAGAGTATTTATGTCCAGTGTCTCATAGAATCAATTTTCAAACTGAAACATTGAGTGATCTCAAACAGCTTTTAATAAGAACATGTTTGTATAAAGAGATATTTCACGCTGTGTCTAACATTATGAATCCAGGTTACAGCTAGATGGTGAGGAAAAGGAACGGGCCAAACAGGAGGTGCTTGAACTGTCTCTGAAGTACCGATTTGTGACTCCACACACCTCCATGGTGGTGACAAAACCTCCCGGAGAGAACGCACAAGTGCTCCATAAACCCAAGGAAGGAGAAAAGCATCCATCGCCTCAAGGGGGATCTTTTGGATTTGTTCAGTCCTCAGCGCATTACGATGGTAAGCTTTACTTTAACACATGTGCATTGTTTATTGTTTTAAAGGGAAACCTCACCCATTTGCATTAAGCTTTGTATCGTTAGAAACCCAGTCATATTTTTGAATGGTCGTGCCTCCTTCCATAATTTTCCCCTAAACGGGAGAATCCGTATCTACCTCTAACAATTTTTGCTTTAAATGACGCAAAATTTCGTCTTTTAAAGCAGGTAGTGTAAGGGCAGATTCATACCTCCGGATCCGGACGAAACTCGTCCGTCCGTACCAAACGTTGTCTCCGAGACTACCTTTCATACCTCCGTCCAGTTTCAGCGTTGTTATGGATGTTACGCAATACATCCTCTAGAGGGCAGTGACTCTCGTGTCCTAAATTTCCGGCATCGACAATCGCAAACATGGCATCTGTAGAGGAGTTGATTTTGCTTTGTGTCACCCGAAATCGGCAAAAAAAAGGTGCAAAAAGTGTACCTTTTCTGTTTAAAATCCTGGAACGTGTTGTTGCCAAACAACTCATCACCTACCTTCACACCAACGACCTCTTTGAACTCTTCCAATCCGGTTTCCGCTCCAAACATAGTACAGAAACTGCCCTCCTCAAAGTGACCAATGACCTTCTGCTATCCTCTGACACTGGCTCCCTCAATATCCTCATCCTCCTTGACCTCAGTGCTGCCTTTGACACGATCAATCACTCCATTCTCCTCTCCCGTCTCCAATCCACCCTTGGCATCACTGGCACCGCCCTCTCCTGGCTCGGATCCTATCTCTCCGACAGACATCAATTCATCGTCATCAACAACTGTGCTTCAACCACTACTCCTCATCCACGGTGTCCCCCAGGGTTCTGTGCTTGGTCCACTCCTCTTCATTCTGTACATGCTTCCTCTTGGTCAGATCCTCCGTCACCATGGACTCCGGTTCCACTGTTACGCCGATGACACACAGCTTTACCTCCCCTCCAAAACCATCAGTCCTTCCACCCTCTCAACCCTCTCCAACTGTTTGACTGACATCAAGACCTGGATGCAAAACAGCTTTCTCAAACTCAACTCCAACAAATCCGAAATTCTCATCATTGGTCCTGACACCCTCACTCACTCCACTCAGAACTTCACCCAAAGTCCTCAGAAAAATTCAATAAGTCCAGAACTCAGCTGCACGTCTCCTCACTGGTACCTGCTCCAGAGAACACATCACACCTGTCCTCCGTGAACTCCATTGGCTTCCACTTAAACACTGAATCAACTTCAAAATCTTACTCATCACCTACAAGGCCCTCAACAGCCTAGTCCCCCCCTACCTTGCCGACCTCCTCCATCACCACGCCCCCTCCCGATTCCTCAGGTCCATCTCTGCCAACCTGCTACAAGTTCCACGGACTGAGTGCGGGACTTGGGGTGATCGGGCCTTCTCAGTTGCTGCCCCCACCCTTTGGAATTCACTCCCCTCCCACATCAAAGTCTCTCCAACCCTCTCTTCTTTTAAATCTGCACTCAAAACATACCTCTTTACACTAGCCTTCCCCACCTAACTCCCACCTTATTCTTCATGTTTAACCTCTGTTTTTCTTTTTTTTCCTAGTCTGTCTTGCATAGTTTTGATAGGGCAATATGTAAAGCGTCTTAGTGTACCATATTAAGCGCTATATACATTTAATTTATTATTATTATTATTATTAGGCCTAAGTGTGGCATGTGACACCCCTCACCAACACACAGATTCTCTCCCCAAAATGTTGCGCCATTTTTAAATGACCAGTTGCAACTCATTGCCAAAGCAGGTGAACAATAAAATAAAAAGGTCAGGTACATAGTATAATATAAGTATAAAACTTTAACAATACAATATATATACAGTGCCGCTGCTAGCTATTTTGGGGCCCTAAGCATAACTCCTTTATGCCCCCCCCCCCCCTGAAAAAAAGAATTGGTTTCTGCCAGTTTAACATTTTATTAAAACGCAAAAGTTAAATCTACTTTGTAAACACAGTTCACAGAACAGCCAAAACATACATACAGTACACACAAGTATTGGAATGTCCAAAATCTTTTAAATTAAATAGTTATCCATAAATACAAACTTAAAACCAGAAGTATACAAGTAAGAATTTTTTATTGTTTTTTATTGTTTTTTGGGGCCCCCCTCAGGACTTGAGGCCCTACGCGCAGCGCGTAGTGCGCGTTATGGGAGCGGCGGCACTGTATATATATATACATATCAGATATTATACTAGTCTCTCGACTCTATGTGAATGGTTGGACTTCTGACTCGATCTCCGTTTGTATTGCTCCGTCTCCCGGAGCACTCCGGATTCGTAAGCTCAGAGGCGACGGACCCACTGACAGACGAAACGAATGCTGGTTACAAATAAATTGTAAAAATACACACCATGAAGTAATTTTTTCGTTCAGGCAAGTATTCATGTAATAAGCGGGATAATGTATAGAACGTCGCCGACGCCGACACAAATTGTGTGGGTCACCCGTCGAGTACCCCAGCCCGTGCAAGACTCTGGCCAAAATAACCCCCACTACAAGTCTTTACTTGTTCTGGAAGTACCAGAGACGTCCGTTAACCCAACACAATCTTTAATTCATAATATCATCCGGAGGCACACACAGCTTTTGTTTGTATCGTGAACCTACAGACTTCAGTGGGGGTTTCACCCCGTCTGCGCACGGAACCTTCTCAACGAGCAGGTGTGCGCCTGCAGCCAGAGGGGGCGCCAAAATACCTATTCCCAACACAATGTTATGCAGTACTTCATTGATATCCGCTACGCAGCGCGATTTTTTTTTTAATGCTCGTGGCGCCCCCCATGTTACTTGGCGCCCCCCACAAATATGCCGCCCTGGGCGGCTGCCTGGTTCGCCCGTACCTAAAACCGCCACTGGTCCCGGGAGTTTGCAAACGGCAACATCACTTCTCCTGCATGCTGCTGTTCACGCTGTACTGCAAGGAGTGAACGCTGATTGGCTGTTATGCTACGTCCATCAGGGAGTGAATGCTGATTGGCTGTTATGCTACGTCCCTCAGGGAGTGAATGCTGATTGGCTGTTATGCTACGTCCCTCAGGGAGTGAACGCTGATTGGCATTGTGGGAGTTGTAGCCTTCAATCCGCCAAAATTACACTGTGCCTTTTCTCGGTCAAGAAGGCACAAATTTTGAAATTGATGTTACAATTCAACTAAATATATGACCCACTTTCAATACAGATTCATGTCTCCACTGGTGAAATTCTCCTTTAAGATTTTGCACTGTGTCTGTATCTCTTGTTCATCCAAATCTCTTCTCTCCCAGATCTCTCTTTCAAAGCTGCAATATTACATGGTATGATACCTTGCTTCTGAATATTGGCAGGCCAGCAATATATTTTTATGAACTTTCGAAAGCATTATGTCATTCATGTCATATTCCGTTCCAGGAGGGGGGCTTGATTATGATCAGGACAGTATGGATAGCGGTAAGTCTGTTTATCACGTATAAAATGCCTGATATTTTCTGAATCTACTTTTTTAAAACTTAACTTTATTAATGCTTCAAAGTTGCTGTGATTCAATATGCTGCCATTTTGAAGAATTAAATTGTTACTGTATTGTGACCAATTGTTTCTGCTAGAATGTGAACACAATGACAATGTGTTTTGGGCCAAGAGTTCCAACACGCAACACATGATGAGCATGCAACACATCCAGATGTGCAACACTTCTGCACACAAATAATTATGAACACTTTCATATCACTGGTGTGCTGTATTTCTCTGCCCACATGAGTTATCATATAGCTTGAAAGGGAAAAATTCTTATTTGAGCGCCAAAATAAACAAGGCAGCACGCAACTGACCTCCCTTTGGTGTTTATGAGTAAATCCAGATCAAGCTATGGCGATGTCAACATCATCACCAGAGTCAGATTCCTTTACAGTCGTCAGAATGCCCCCTGTGTTTTCCCCCACTCTTGGTAAGGTTTTATGTTTTCTTTTTTTTCTTTTTCTTCTACCATACATAGTCAATGTATCTTTACAGTCTATCAGATATGACCCTTTTTACAGCCATTTCAGCAACACACACACACACACACACACACACACACACACACACACACACACACACACACACACACACACACACACACACACACACACACACACACACACACACACACACACACACACACACATTATATGTATGTGTACACACACACAGATATGTTTCCATGTTAATCACTTAACTTCGTTTTTGTGATATTATAGTGTGGGAGTGTGTGTGGTGATGCTGGTTTAAAATGTGCGCACTTTGAGGAGGTCTCTATGTGCAGTGCAACAGTTCCATCATACACACACTCCACGTATAGCTTTCTTTGAATTTCATAGATACCCAAAATGAGAGTGATTGTGTTTGAATCTAAATTCTGTCTAAATTTTTATTTTACTCTAAAGTTTTGTAAGTGTCCTCAGAGTTTGCGGAACTGAAAAAATGTATTTTTAATTGTGCTTCAGATTTGAGAATACCAATATAGGTTGGTCATTCTAGAAAATTCTAGAAAAGATGTGTAAATCGGGGAATCAATTTGCAAATTCTCACATTTGTAAATTAATTGAAGAATACATACACAAACCACCACAAAAACTGTCAACAAATACATCAATATACAATTATACTTTTCCACCAAATTGCCTGTCGAGCAATAACATGACAGATGACAAAATACTTAAGAGTGAAATTAAACTCCATAACTATACCCTGAACAGCAGTGTCATGAACATGCAATTGCAAGCTGTTCTTGTGCTAGTTAGGCACTTATCGTTAATTTTTCTTTCTTTTTCTTAGTTTCTATACCGACTTTTCTCCAGATGTTGGTGCGAAAAACAGTCAATGGGAGCTTGCCACTGTGTTACCATCTCCACCAGTTAACGCTTCTTAAACTACTGCACAATCCCAACAGAGGTCACTACTGAGTCATTTAAATTCATATAATCCTACTTATCTATCTGTCTGTCTGTCTGTCTGTCTGTCTGTCTGTCTGTCTGTCTGTCTGTCTGTCTGTCTGTCTGTCTGTCTGTCTGTCTGTCTGTCTGTCTATCTAGCGTGATATATATAAATCCATCTATCGTGATTTATATAAATCAATATCCATCTATCGTGATATATAAATTGATATCTATATCTATCGTGATATATATAAATCAATATTAATTTATCTATCGTGATATATATAAATTGACACCTATCTATCTATCTATCTATCTATCTATCTATCTATCTATCTATCTATCTATCTATCTATCTATCTATCTATCTATCTATCTATCTATCTATCTATCTATCTATCTATCTATCTATCGTGATATATGAATCGATATCTATCTATCGTGATATATGAATCGATATCTATCTATCGTGATATATGAATCAATATCTATATAGTTATTTATATAGTTATCTATATAGTTAATTAT
Organism: Gadus macrocephalus; assembly: GCF_031168955.1. Lineage (NCBI taxonomy): Eukaryota > Metazoa > Chordata > Actinopteri > Gadiformes > Gadidae > Gadus > Gadus macrocephalus. The sequence continues at coordinate 19,632,608 of NC_082394.1, read as the reverse complement.
ATAGTTATATATATAGTTATATATGTTATATACATATATTGTTTTCATGTATTTAGCTATTTGTTTCTGAAAGCTTATCTTTATTGCATTCTTCATCCAGAAATGACTTACAGCAGATATGTCCCCACTCTGTAGAGCTCTCTATCAATGGTCAACTGGAGTCATTTCCCAATGTTGGTTTCAAAAGGCTTGTTATCCACAACCAAAACCAACGTATTGACATCAACCAGAGTCATATATGCGTGAACGATGGACAGAATGCAACAAAGATCCGATGGGAGCCGAAGATTATTGATATCCAAAGGTGACCAACACACACTTCATAATCCACTGAGAGTTTGGTTTTATTTCAAAGCTTTTTTATGTCCAAATTAGATAAATATGTGTGACAGAAGGTACTTCTTTTATAGGGGAAAACTGATTCAGAGCCACAACAAGACCACCATAATGATCGAAGACTCGCTCTTGATCATAATGCGTCATGAAGAGAAGGGTAAAAGCCTTCTCTGGCCAATCTTCAGTCAGGTCTCCAACGACCCAGTCGAAGGGCTTCTAGGTAACTCGAATACGCTCTTTCTGCTGTGAGACATGGAGTACTTGTTTAAAACATAGGTGTGTTTGCTATGTCATTGTATCTTTTAAAACCAAACAGACCAATCATTTGAATGGTTTGTGGTTGCCTTTCAGCTGTCAAACCGTTGGTCTACGAGAGCGTGTCTGCTCCGTCCGGGACAGTCACGGTCAGCGGCAAAACGTTCACGGTTTCAGAGTAAGATTGTTGATCTTTCTATTGGCTCTCCCACACACAAATATTACCATATGGCATTTCCCTCTCGTGATTGTAATTGTGATTAGGCTTACTTACGCTGAAATCAAAATAATTACCTTTTCGACAGGAGCGACATTTTCGACTACAGTGTGACATCTGCGCCGAGAATAAAGTGTTGGTTAACATCTGCAGAGAATGCCTTGGAGGGACGTCTGTTCGATTTTCTTGTCACAGATTTATAAATGAATAAATTAGAAATGATCTGCAATGCAATTCCTTATTGCACTGTTGCGTTCCTCAGCTTCAGAGGCATTGTCATGTCAACTGTTAGATAAGAAATAAGAGCAGACAAACATTTGTTCAAGTAAATAATAAAATGAATGTTTGAGCGTATTGTTTCACAATCTACTGACTGTATGGGATCTTCAATTGCTCTTTGTGTTTGGATTACAAGTTGTATAGTGGACATTCATCAATGTTATTATAATGTATCCATGTTGGATTGAGAAGGGAATCCAAAGTGCCCCGTACGGCCACACCAACCGCGTTACTCGCGTTGGATAACGCGAGTAACTCCCCGTGCCCACTACCTCCGTCCGTTGACTGATCCCCATTGACTATGAATGGGGACGGACGCGCAATGCATTGTGGATCCGTCCGTTCCGTTGGAGCCTCCGGCTCCGTCAAAAAGTTGAAAAATGTTCAACTTTTTCAGCAGCGACGGATCCGTCATCCAATCACGTATGCAAATTTAAGCACTGTGACGCGACTCGGGCTCTGACGATACTGGAAAGCGGGAAAGCGGGTCATCTTGCATCGCAACAAGCAGGAAGTAGCGGGAAGAACCCGGCGAAGCGATTTGATTGGCTGACGGATGCCTCTGCAAAGACTACTCCCCCATCAGTCAGCCACGCCTTCCCACGTCCGTTGACTGACGGAGGTAGTGGGCATGTAGGGTAACCTGACGCTTGATCATTGTGTGGTGGTTCAACGCTTCCAACGCGTCAACGCGCCAACGCAGCTAGATGAGTCCATGTCCATGCAAGTGAACGGAGCGTTCCCTCTTCGTCATAACTATCAAACCAAACATCCTTCACATTCACCGAGCGAACATTATGAAAGTAAAATGCACATTTCTAGCTAAAAATGTTTCCATAAACGCATTTAATGGCGTAACTATGTTGCTATTTCCTCCCAGAATAAAGAAAGTTGTCGGCCGTGGCTGCGCTGGAGTCCGAGGTAGGAAACCCAAACGCCGCCTTGTTTGGGAGCATGATAGAGTTTAGATCGGGTTAGATTAAATAATCTCGGATATAAATAACAATAATCGGGTTAAATAACTTCACATGTTGTGTCTGGTGTGTTTCCAGCATTCGTAGTGTTGATCAGCAGAGATATAGTCCGCCAAGACGTTGAGGTTGTTTAGCAACCAGAGACTGCAATTGTATCCAGCTGCAGCCCCGGAGAACAACACCCTGGCGTGACCGAACACCCTGGCGTGACGGAAGTACTGTGGCTGGACGGAAGTTACCTCCGATTATTTCCTATAGACAAATAAACGTATTTATCGCCGGAAGTTACCTCAGATTATTTTCTATAGACAAATAAACTTATTTATCGCTTGAATTAACATAAAATAGAAATAAAAAAATATTTCGACACGTTAGTAGCCATTTTTATAGCTTACAAAATGTTTTTTAACGTTATTTATACAAATACCTCAGGATTCTTTGCGTTATTGAACTTATTAGACCAAAACATTTAAATAATAAAACATTATGACATGTCAGTAACCATTTTTATAGCTTAGCTTATAGCTTTTTTTTTTTTAACGTTATTTAGACGAATAAACTAGTTCAGTGTGTAGACATTTATTGAATGGAATTGAGTGTATTATACACTTTACTCATTAAGTAATTTACCATTAGAATTAAGTAATTGATTTAATATGTCTAATATAATCAAATTAAATTTTTGGTCAAGTATATCATCATAATTTGATATAAAGATACATTGAAGAATGACCACTCCAAAGTTTCCTCACAATTTATTCAACAAATAATATACAGAATCTTAAAGATATAGGTTCTTCATGCTGCCATCAGCTCCAACTCACTGTCAAAAGAATCAAACAGTCAAGTCAATATTAAGCCTATACAATATATTATTTGTATTCTGTCACTGGAAACGTCATTCAATTCTCTTTTTCGCTTCAGTCTGAAGACTGGTTGAAGTAGTCCAACCGCCATTTGTTTGGCGGTTGGACGACTAGAATAACAGAGATTAGTATCGTAAAGTTGGGCAAGAAAATCAAAGTTACTATCAATATATTTAAATACTACCCATAACCTGATATTGCGAAGCTTATCTTCTAATTAAATGTATCCATCTTTCAAAGTGAACTGGTTTTGTGTGGAATGGGTCATAGGCATGAATGCTTTGGTTTAAGATAAATGCACAATAGGTTAAACACACTATAGGGGACCTATTTATTATTATTTTCTATTTTTTATAATAATTCAAAGAAAATGTATAAGTTGATCACTATTGAATTACAGTAACATTTCACAGTTGGTTGTGGTATTCGTTATGGTCATAAGATTGCATGACTTATAATAGTAATAGCCTTGTTTTTATACAGGCTAGGTTTTAGTAGCCTATTAGATATTCCCCAGGAGAAACAGACACTTTTCTGCTCCGGTGGCCAGTTTTGCTAAATTGTGTTGCTGTAGCATCACATTGGTGATCATGGATGACACTAATTTTTCTAAAAGGGCGCAATATTATTATATTCGAATTTAGCGAAAAGTAAATAAACTACGGCAAGACTTTAACATGAATATTACTTAATATATTAAGCATATTGACAGTCACACTTACTTCCATGGTTCATCTTCGGTTTCCGATTTTCCGTCGCGCCTGGGTTGTTGTCACGCCAGGGTGTTGTTCTCCGGGGCTAAATAACGTTAAAAAACATTTTCTAAGCTATAAAAATGGTTACTAACGTGTCGAAATATTTTTTTATTTCTTTGTTATGTTAATTCAAGCGATAAATACGTTTATTTGTCTATAGAAAATAATCGGAGGTAACTTCCGTCCAGCCACAGTACTTCCGTCACGCCAGGGTGTTCTGTCACGCCAGGGTGTTGTTCTCCGGGGCTGCAGCTGGACCCTACTCAGAGACTCTGTCCATGCAAGTGAACGGAGCGTTCCCTCTTCGTCATAACTATCAAACCAAACATCCTTCACATTCACCGAACGAACATTATGAAAGTAAAACGCACATTTCTCGCTATTTTTTTTTCCATAAACGCATTTAATGGCGTAACTATGTTACCATTTCCACCCAGAATAAAGAAAGATGTCGGCCGTATGCTTCTGTGCAAGCTCACTACTCTCTGCCAGTGACGTCGGGTCAATCTCCACGCTGATAGGCTATCGCGGCTAAGCGTCACGCGTTGGAGCGTTGAAAGTTCACATTTCTGAACTCCGGGCGTTGGTGCGTTGGGCACGTTACTGCGTTTATGTGCGTAATTACGTGCGTAATTACGTGCGTCTGCCGCGTCTAAAGGCCCATTCACACCCTACAGTAAATACGGATACGGGCCGTTTCGTCCGGTCCCGGAGGTGTTTCGTCCGTAAATGGGTCCGTCGCCTCTAAGCTTACGAATCCGGAGTGCTCCGGGAGAACCGGAGCAATACCACCGGAAATCGAGGCGGCAGTATAGAGTCAAAAGTCACCTCCATATCTACCCGGGACTCTCTAAATCGACGCCACTTCGACCTGGGCGGGACTTTACGTCCTACGTCACTCGCTATGGGTGTGCATGTGTGCGCGTAGCCGTCACTCGCGATGGGTGTGCATGTGAGAAAGGTTTTGGCTTTTAGTGTCTATGGGTTGGTAATAACGGTTATGATGATTTTTCTGATGGAAAAGTGGTCTTTTATTTCCAGAATCTTTGTTCAGTGAACGCATAAACCCGTTTGTTAGTTAGCAGTTAAACAAAATGCGATCTCTTTGTTTACAGATACCAACGACCAACTGATGATTGGGGGTTCGATTCCCTAGTGATGCAAGGTTTTTTCTTTCAATTTGGACTGCACACACATTGCGAGTGACGGATAGTCGCACAATGTACACACATCACTGTCTTTACAATTTCTAGGCAACCGAAGTTTAAAGATTGTCAAGTGGTTAACTCTTGAATCGCATGTACTAAGACCTGATGGGTTAGTGGTCAGAGAACAACTCATTAACGCGGGGATAAGGGGTTCGATTCCTTAATGAAGCCAGCTTTTTTCTTTCATATTGGACTGGATGTTTGTATGCCATTTTGCGTAACTTGTAGTTTATGATGAAGAAATGTTACTGGGGTTAAGGTTAGGGTAACGGTAAGACACAAAGTGTTTTTGCAACACAATATTTCTTACAATAACAAAGTCCAAAGTTTTGATGACTCCAGTAGGAAACTTAAGATACTTAGAGAAATGCGTGAGTGCTCACAAAACAACAACAAGTCAGCAGTGTGGTACAGGGTGATCATTTCTGATATACAGTACAAAAGCTGAAACTATTAGCCAGGAGTGGGAAAGATGCAGATGCAGACGTGGGAAGCAATAAGACACACCAACACACAGTTGTCTGTTGCAAAATGGTTCAGAGTTTAATAGAAATAGTTAAGGTTAGCTGGTATGGCGTTATCTGGTATGGCTATAGTCTAATGTTAGCTTAGTTTGTATTGTTTCGTCATGTTAATCGCTAGAAATAGTACGTCATTTGTAGAAATATAGCCTATCATCACAGACTGTAGGAATGTCACCCACCCTCCATCGCATACGACACTGACGCTAGTAATCCTGTAGTGCAAGGGAGTTCGTGCCCAGATCCCTGAGACAAACGGCTACGCCCACACATGCACACCCATAGCGAGTGACGTAGGACGTAAAGTCCCGCCCAGGTCGAAGTGGCGTCGATTTAGAGAGTCCCATATCTACCCCTCACCACTGGATGTCGCCCTCTTTCGTTTGTGAGAAACAATTACGAGAATGGACGATGAGAGGCTGGTCGTCGAGGTGGAAAAATATGTCGAATTGTATCACCAATGTTCCCGTCATTACAAAGACAACTCCAAAAAGGACATTGCCTGGCGAGCCATAGCTCTGGAGATTGGCTCTTCAGGTGAGAAATCAACAATGCTGGGCTAAGTACCCAAACCATTAACCATAATGGGAAATAGACAAAATCAAGTCACATACAGTTTAATCACACCATGTAGGTAGAAACCAGATTACTTGTAATATATATATTTTTATTTAAGGCAAGGCAACTTCATTTATGTAGCACTTTTCATACATGAAGCAGACTCAAAGTGCTTCACATAGAAATACAATAAATATACAATACAATAAAATAGATAGGCTAAGTAAAAGAAAACACAGGCAAAGTTCAAAAATGCATTGTCATGTATTAACTGTCTCTCTGGGTTTAAGGAAAAATAACATTAAGGGTCTCAAGCGCTCAAATAAAATAGACTGCTGAGTCCAGCACAGCAATAACATCACTGTATTTATCCAGAGGGATCAAATATATGTATATATATATATATACATATATATATATATATATATATATATATATATATATATATATATATACATACATGTATATATATATACATACATGTATATATATATATATATATATATATATATATATATATGCAAAAGAGTATTTATACCAGAGAGTGATAATAACTAAATTATAGGTCATCATAGGTTACACCATACGGTTCTGCCATTGCACACTTCCTAGCGGCGAATTGAAATATTGGCGGTGCCTCTCTGCACGGAGCTCCTGGACCAGATTGTGGTATACCCCCTGTTCTTGTCTCCGTTCATTGATGGGGTGCACCCAAACCCTTCGTCTTCTCCTTGCCCGCCTACGGCGCAGCAGAAGAAGGGCAACCACCCTCTGTCTGGCAACAATTGTTCTGTTGAAATAAAAAAAACTCAATAAAATGTGAAATAACTTGTGTTCAATTAAAATGGATAACTACTGGCTGCATACATGTAAATGTGTGGCTATGTTAAGGCTATATAGATGGATAGATAGATAGCTACTTTATTGGTCACAATGGGGACCAATAAAGCCATCCAGTAGCTCAATACAATAAATACACACTAACAATTGGCCTTAAAAGGTGACTGCACTAAAAAGGCTTAATAGAAGGTCCTGCACTTATTGAGATTGTTGATGCAGTAGATGAATAATTGCAAAATATAAAATAAATAAGAAATGACAGTAAATAAAACGATAAAGTGCCCTACAAACTAAGTTGATCTGCTGCTTGAAAACATACTTACACTGCGCAGATTATACATTTTTCAAATTATTCAGCCAAAAAGATGGAAGATAAATAAACTAGAATACAATAGGCTACTCACCCATTGCGTTTCGTCTCTTTGCTGCGGTTGATTGACAGGTGACTTCCTGATTTTATACTGCAGCGCGGCCGTCGCGCCACCTCCTGGTGCTAGGGGCTGCTTTTGACGCGCGTAAAATGCGCGCCGCTGCGCTGCGGCGCCGGTGTATTTAGGCCTTAACGCGGTTGGTGTGGCCGTACCTTTAGGAACATGACGAAATGCATATTTGGAAGAGTTAAGGTTGAAATCTCTGCTGCAAATGGCATGTGATTACTTATAAGTCAAACCTATCCAACGGGTCAAACTTCAAACTTTATAAAATGACCCTGATGAGTCCCTCACATGCTACTCCCATGTTGAGCAAGTATGTTGTATGGATGATGAAGTGCATTCTGATGAAACGTAAATTTGATCTTCTGTGGTATGGTTGTTTGTTTCGGGCTAGGTCTGACTCTAAAATGCTTTTACACTGCAAAATATGCCCCACTTATGCACGCCTTTTTCCCGGCATGGTTCACTTCTTTACACTGCCCGAGGTAAATTGCCAGTTTGAGCTAGAACCCCAATTTATCCCCCGGACCCTACACACATTGGCGGTTTCATTCTGACGTAATTGAGATTAGACGACTCGGCGGTTCCAGGGGCGGGACTTGGGTTGAGGTGTTGCTGCGTTGTCTAGACAGAGACAACGCAGCGATATCAACGTGTTATAACTTCAGATACAGTGAAATCCCCGAGCTGCTGATCATGTGAGAGAAGGTGATGCAGTCGCATTAAACAAGGACGGGGGAAGGTGGTGCGATCAACGAGAAAGAGGCAGAGGAACTTTCCTTTCGAGGCTTTTGACGGGATAAAAAACAAGTGGTCAGCAAAATTAAGAATTGGTTGGGGTTTTTGCAATTGTAAATGTTTCATGGCGTTTGTAGCCTACACTTAGATTTATACTCATTGGCGGGATGATAAAAAGTCATGCCTATATGGGTCTGACTTAATACGGATGGACCGATACAATTTGATATGGTGCACATAGAAGCAGATAGTCAGAAGTGATGTATACAAATGTTTGCTTCAATATCGGTTGGTCTAATATGGGCATCTACATAAATTCCAATACATACACACTGACACACTCACTCAAACATACTCTGTATGCCAGTGGAGATTTTAGTCATGGGCGAACCGGGGCGCCCTATCTGTGGGGGGCGCCAAATTACGCGGGGGACGCGTCGAGCAGTCCAAAAAAAATGAGTCAGCACCGCGAAGCGATTTTCTATAATGTACCATACAATTCCGTACAGGATTGGCATATTGGCGCCCCCTCTGGCTGGAAAGAGAGAGAGAGAGAGAGAGAGAGAGAGAGAGAGAGAGAGAGAGAGAGAGAGAGAGAGAGAGAGAGAGAGAGAGAGAGAGAGAGAGAGAGAGAGAGAGAGAGAGAGAGAGAGAGAGAGAGAGAGAGAGAGAGAGAGAGAGAGAGAGAGAGAGAGAGAGAGAGAGAGAGAGAGAGAGAGAGAGAGAGAGAGAGAGAGAGAGAGAGAGAGAGAGGAGGGACTAATCTTTCAGTGAATATGCTACCAAGGTATTGTGGAACCAATCCTATTGAGAAAGTTGCCTCAGCCTGAAGAAGTGTAATCCTGTCTACGCAGAAGTAGAAGAGTAAAGTGGTTCCTTTTCTGATCCACCCACATGACACTACAAACAAAGTAAGTAGCCTAGCCAAGTTTATTTTAAGTTAACGTGATGAGTAATTTGAAATGCAATGAGGTGAAGGCTCGTAGACATGGTTTAAGTGATCGTTTAACTATGATTAACTGTTTGAATAGGTTTATTTAAACAAGCCACTCACGTTATAGGCTACATCGCACTCTATTTCGTTAATAGTCCCGATAGTTGCGCAAAATAGAAAAAGGTATAAATGAAGGGAGCTCACTGGCTGTGAACGGGAAGGTCAGGAGTTGTGAAATTAAACTCGGGCGGGTTAGGATCAACTGGAGACATTCAGATTGAGATCAGTTTGAGAATATAAACACGGTTCCATTATTATAGATTCTAGTGATCAAGTTATAGATTATTATTTTAGTAGTCTTTCGGTATTTTTATATCTATGATCACGTATTGAATGAGCATAGAACACGATGATCTCGCAACTACAACCCTATGAAAACATGACATCTCCTCCTCTGAAGGTGATCGCAGCATGAATCCCGCCCCCGGGGTTCTTGGGAGCGGTTACCGCGACGCACGGTGAGAAGCACGTGAGACAACATGGCGGGATTACCTGTGGGGTGTTTGTTGTTGCTGGTTTGTGTCACGGCTGTTGCTCTTGAGATCCGTGGAAATGACGCACGAGTCCGCTGCTCCCAGGTAAGCCTAGACTTATGTTTGCCTTTTAACATGTGCAGTTCCAGTGTTCCTGCGATCAGAAAATACTAAATTTCCTGTTGCCAGCGAAATTGCAATAGTTAATTTCCTGTCAATGTAATAAAAAATTTCAAATATTTGTTCACCAAAGGAAAAAAACAATAATCTGCCCTTCCGGCACCACCTCATCCATTCTGCAAAGATCAAACTACAGATTTAATTGCTATGAGGAACTCATTGTTACACATGTGTGCTTTCCGTGTCCGTGGTTTTCAATTTCATCCTGTGGCTCTTTGAAGGGTCTGTCCGACTGCCGAGTGAGTGATTGGCCGATGGACGCTTGGTTTGAACCTATGGAGGATAAGGTGGTTGTGCAGGGGGTGCAGGCGCGGGCTCAGCTGTGCTGTAGAAACAGACGGCAGTGTACCCTGTGTCTGGCTGTAGAGCTGCAGATCCACATCCCCCCTCAACCAGACACGAGTGAGGACCACGGGGGAGGAGGAAGACCCACCAACGGTCAGAGACGTGAACTGAGTCCATATCTTTGAATTGGGATAGAGATTGACCAGTTGAGTACAACCTGTACGATTAAGCAGACGGTACAGAGATAACTACGGGTTTTACATGTGTGGGCATGGGCAGCATTCATACTTTTTGGTCAGTGTTCATACTTGAATATGCCAATGGGCTGAGACTTAACAGTTTGGCCTGTACAATAAGTCCATATCGTACAGGCCAAACCAGAATGCAGAGTTAAAGGGAGATATTAAGCGTATGATTATGTTAAAAATAAACACCCCCCCCCCACGTTTCCCCCCATGTGTTTCAAAAGGGATACTGGGTTTTGCAAGGCCTACTAGTGATGGATTCAATAATTATTTTCCTTGATTCAGTTCGCGTCAGTCGGTTCGCCAAGAAGAGTCAGTTCAGAATAGTTTGTTCGTTCAGTCGAGTTTCCGGTAGCGGTGAATCGAATCATGGAATGCACGGTTCTCAGCTGAGTCGGTCAGACTCAGCTCCTCCCTCGTTCTCATTCTCAAACGATCGTGGAAGTCGGTCATCAATCAACACAACATTACAACTTTAACCAAACGCAGCGGGATGGGGGGTGTAGTTGATTATTGGATGTTTAACATATCGGCAAGATAATAAACTTGATTAACAATGATGGTGGGGGTCCCAGGTGGAGAACGAACCATGATAGAATGAGAGAGATTGACGAGACATTAACATATTTGATTAATCTGGCATGACACAGACAGTACAAAGACGGCATGCTTTTACCATTTCACTGATATTGAATCGTATTGTCGTACGCTCGCTCACTAAGCATCTTCCTTCTTCTCCACTCACAGTCAGTGAAAGAACAGTGAGTCAGCGACTGTTGGGTCTAGGAGGAGTCGAGTCTGAGAACGAACGAGACAAACGATACGAACGAGAGATAAGAATCAGTTCGGTTCGGTTGCATGTTGCTTTAAATATTGCCGCCGTAAAGGATTATGGGATACCACTATCTCCTTTCCTTTCGCAAAGGAATCTCAGGAGTAACCTATCATAAAGGACGGTTAAAGGATGCATCGCGGCTCCTTTCCGAAGCATTTTTAGAGTTCAAACCACCTTTCCTCCTACTACTTCCGGGTCATCTCGTCAGGCAAGGAAATTTCCTATGCAAAAGAGAATTCGTAGAGGCCCTACCTCTCCGTAGCCATCCAATATTTTTAACCCTCCGTCGACGCAACGGAGACAGCAAGCGCTGGTGATTGGTCCTCTAACAAAATCATTTCTGGAATCAACCGGTTTGACTTTGCACCTTATTTACTTTGTACATTGTTTACTTTGCACATTAAAGACCAATAAAACACCAAATAGGATTTGAAAAGCTTTGAAAGTTCATTTACAACACTATTCACATGGTTTGTTGTCGATCGGGCGGCGAATTGCATTGCATATCCGACATCCCGACAGAGAACTTTGAATACTCGAGGGGTCTCCGTAGTTACAGAGTCGGATTACGGATTATGGAGTAGGAGTAGTATACTTTGACATTTTAATACAGTTCAGCAAGAAAGGCGACAAAGAAGAAGAAGGGGGCGTTCCAGTCTGCGTAAACGACAACCCCCACCACACGACAACGCCCATTTGTGTCTGCAGTGGGATGATATTTGCCCTGATCTGGCTTCTGTTATCCTGCTGCTGGGATTTAGGCCCTTCAGTGTCACCTTTGATTTGAGCAACATGTACCGTACGGTTCTCCAACCCTGTTCCCTGGTAGTGTTGATGCTGCAGTGTCCGGGTTGTAC